>NC_133830.1:20918214-21233750 GCF_047830755.1 Zonotrichia albicollis
GTCTCCCTGCTCTGTGCACAGAGCTCACCATGTCCTGATGTGAACCCAGACCTAAAGCAGCACAGAATGTGTAAAATATAAAGCTAAAACCTGAGGCATCACAGTGACCTCACAGAGGTTTGGATTGGGGTGGGTTAACTCCAGACACACATCCCTGAACAAAAGAAAAGTCAAACTGAATGTGTGTTGCAAAGAGCAAGGATGGGTTTAGATCCATGCTTTTTCTGCACAGATCAGGAGGAATTTATATTAAACTGGAGCCACCTAAATAATTGTCGGATCTCAGGATCTCAGTCCTGAGGTGCCGGGCCACTGAGACCATCCTTGGGGGGCTTGGGACTCCTGGAATGTTGCCAGAAGTGTCTGGTGGCTGCACTTTGACCCTACACAGGATGAGGATAGGAGGACTTCACCGGGGTGAATGGTGAAGGGATTAGTTAATTAGAGGGTGAGACACAGGGTTTAGGATTTATGTACAGGGGGGTTTAGAGAAGTAAGATGGAGGAATTGGGGTGTGTCCTGTCCTTCTTCTTCTTCTTCTTCTTCTCCTCCATCTTCTTTGGCCATGGTGGCACTTTTGGATTGGTTATTACTGAAAGTGCACCCAGCAATAAGAATAAATGGTATTGGGGAAAAATGATAAATATTGTACACGTAACAGTGGGTATAAAGATACGTGGCTGTCCGGAGGACAGTACAGTGTGCTCATGGCTGACTGCTGAGCAGATCTCTTCGGGCTGAAAGAACATCTTTTAGATAAACAATTAATAAACATAAAAACTGAAAGAAGAACTGAAGCGTCTTCTCGTCCTTCGATACGCGGGCTGTCCCAAGGCCACTCCGGGCCTTTCTTGGCCCCTCAAACAGCTGAGAAAACCCGACAATAATCTCCTTGCTGAAAGATGTGACTGAGGGGAGTTTGGTTCCCTTCATCCTGAGCAGTGCAGAGCACAGCTCAGCACTCCCAGCTCTCCTTGAGGCAGGTTGGCTGTGCCCTGGGATGCTGGCCAACCCATCTGATCAGCGAGTTACTTATTTATTCAACACTTATTTCTAAAAATCCCAGGCAGATTAAAATTTGGCAAACGCTAGGCTGCTGGAGTGAGTGATGCAGAGAATAATAAATGGAGCAAAATTAATCCAACTTCCTCTTGGAAACTTCGCAAATATGCATATTGAATCTTGCTTGAATCACAATGAATATAAAAAGTAAACGTTCACCAAAACACAGTGCCCATTTACAACCCTGTTCCCTGTAAATCCAGAGTTTACAAGGCATATAAATCCTACACAGTCCCACCTCCACAGTAAATCAAAAGGGGGAGGATTTGTTGTATGCCAGTAGCTACTTCATACTTCTCTGCAGGATGTTTTGCTGAAAGGAATCCTCCAGGAGAATCTGCACAGGATGGAGTCCCTGCCCAAGAGAAAAAAAAAGAAGAAAATTTTCTGAAGAGTGGCCTCTTAGATTTCCATTTTAGTTTGTAAACTTCTTATTTGTACATTCTTATAATAGTCTCAAGGAGTTCTTGTTTTTAAAAAAATTTAAGACCTGTAGACTGTGAGCCAGGATGTCAAGCTTTTACCTTAATTATTCTTTAGTGTTAAAAATAAATCAATATGCCTGCATCAGTGCTAAAAAACCCCAAAACATAAATGCTGAGGTGTCTTGTATTAGCCTGGGGAAATGTCCCAAGTTTTCTCAGAATGTTCTTGCCTGCAAAGAATGAAAATGTTATATAAAAAAGGGTATGGTGGTTTGTCTTACTGAGATATGTGAATGCACAGTTCCCTTTAAAAATGATAAACACTTCCAAGTTTCTGTGATTTGATTTGTTACTTCTGCTCCTTTCCCTTGGCCTCAATGGCTCATCCGTGCAGTAAATCCCACCACTGCTGTCATAGCTGTGGGTTGGTTTTATTTTGGGGGTGTATTTTGTTTTGAGGTTTTTTATGGGTAAGGATGGGTTGGGTTTTGTTTGTTTTTTTTTGGCTTTGTGTGTGTGTGTGTGTGTTTGGGTTTATTTTGGGTTTTTGTTTGTTTGTTTTGTTTTGGGGTTTGGGTTTTTTGTGAGTGGAAATTTTTCTCTTTGTTTTATTGTTATGGAGGGTTATTTGTGGCTTATTTTGTGTTTTATTATGTTTCACTCCTATTTTTTCTGCAGAAAAAGAAATTAGTTTAAATAATAAAGGAAGGAGGAAGGTAATGTACAGTTGAGTAAGGACCTGAATGGAATTGAAATACAGAGATGGAATTAAGGAAACTTCCCTCTCTCTAGGTGTTGCCTTTGCCTCTATTTCTTATGTCTGAGGAGTAAAAGCAGAAGGGAACTGGTGTGGCCGGCATGTAAAAAGAATTAGTTTTTTTTTTTTTCTGCTAGAAATGCCTTTGGGTACTCGTGCTGGAGATGCAATGAATGTTCTGAGGGCTTCCAGCTCACGCTAAATTGAAGTCTGCACACCCAGCCAGGAGTTTGCTTCTAACCCAGCTCTGCTTTTGATTAAATACTGAGGAAAAGGTGCTGTACATGGCTGCATACACTGATTTCAGGGGTTTGTTTTCTCCCTGCAGAGACACTGCTCACCTGTCTTTCAGCTGCATGGGAGAACACCTGGTTTATCCTGCTGCTGCAGCTCTCACCCAGCAGATTCACCTGCTGGCAGAGTTGGGTGCCAGGGAACCCCTGCCAGCTGCATACTGCAAATGAACATCATGGATTTTAACGAGCACTTCCATCCCACACACATCAGCTGCTGCTGCCATCGGTTCAGAGAGTCCAACCCACAAATCTCCTCCCCCTGCAAGGACCATTCCCTGGTTCACAATTTGCCATCATCACTAATTGGTGATGTGAAAGGAGGTTCCTCTGTGTTGGTGATAAATAGATCAACTGCCATATAAAGCACTCTGCTTCAAACTCAGAACCTGCTTGCAAGAGAATAAATAAGTTCATCAGCCGCTTTCCAATATCAGATTTTCTAATCCCTAAACCAGTCCTTGAACCTTTTGCTCTAATTGATTTTATTGTTCCTGTGGTTGCATAAAGAATCGTCTTCTAGTCTTCCTTTCTGCCTTTAAATCACTTCATTTAAAATTTTTTTTTGCAAAGCATCAGTTTCTCCCTCCTTATTTCTCAAGAGGCTGCAGTCAGTTTTCATAAGCGCAAAATAAATCATCTGTAAAAACAATACCACCAAGTTTGTGATAGATCATATCCAGAGGGAATAAAAGAAACCCAAGCCCTGCATTGGCAGTGCTGTTACTGATGGCAGAGTGATGTGTTTTGTCATCTGCCTGACCTGTGGTGATCCTGAAGGGGAATCACAGAATCCCAGACTGGTTTGGGTGGGAAGGGACCTCAAAGCCCACCCAGTGCCACCCCTGCCATGGCAGGGACACCTTCCCCTGTCCCAGGCTGCTCCCAGCCCTGTCCAGCCTGGCCTTGGGCACTGCCAGGGATCCAGGGGCAGCCACAGCTGCTCTGGGCCCCCTGTGCCAGGGCCTGCCCACCCTCACAGGGAGGAATTCCTCCCTACTATTTAATCTGAACCTGTCATGTTTTATTTTAAAACCATTCCCCCTTGTTCTGGCACTGTGTGCCCTGAAAAATCCTGCAGCCCATGCCAAGAGAGCGGGAGGAGCTGGGCAGCAGGAGAGGAACTCTGGGGGTTTCATTATGGGCACAATCTTCTGCATCCTCCTGCCTTTCCCAGTGACCAGAAGCACCCAGCAGAGCAGGAGCACTGGCAGAGCTGTGTCCTGTGCACTGCTTCCCATTGCCTCTTCAGCCCTGCAGGTCTCTCCAGGTCTGTCACCCATCTGCCCACCACAAACAGCTGAGAGTTTATTCAGCTCACCCCTCTGAGGGCTTCAGGATCCTCTGGATTGAGGTGGGGGTGCCAGATAAGCAGTGCAGCAGCAGCAATGACAGCCCAAGGACATTTGTTCACTCTCCAGGCCCTTGGCTCAGCTCACAGCTTTGCAGAATGGAGATTTCAGTTTTAAATCTCCACCTTACCCCTACTCAGAGGAGTTATGTGTCTCTGGTAGCAAGAACATCAGAACCTGGGTGTGTTTTAAAACCTGGTGCAGTGAGGGGGCAGCTCTGTCATTCTCACCCCTGCCTGATGCAAACCTTGCCTTGCTGCAGGCAAACCCCAAGCTCAGCCTGTGCTGGCTGCTGGAAATGAGTTCAGCCCCTTTTCCTCATGGGCTTTGTGCAGGGTGAGAGGCCAGCAGGTGGGCAGGCTCAGGAACAGCTGGAAGGGGACTGGGAGGGCTGTTCCACTCGAGTCAGCTCCCTTGCAGCCTCCCTTCAGATCTCCTCCTCCGGGAAGAGCAGAACTGAACTCTGAGTAACCATGGTGCAGCTTGTCCAACACCTTCTACAGTCATTTGGGTGATAATGAAACGCAGAATTTAGCTGTAAAACAGCCAGCTCAGCTCTGGCAGCTTCTCAGGGGAGCACTGGGGAGCACAACAAACTCTGCTGTGGACCTTTCCCACTGCCAGCTCCTGGAGAGGCGTGAGCTGTGCAGGGCTGATGTGCAGGGACAGGTATCAGTGCTCACCTTCCCTGTGTGCTAGCTCAGGATTTCACTCAGAGCAGCTTTCTGTGATCTGCCTTTCCCACAAGCATCCTGTGAGCTCAGGAGGCCAGGCTGGGGTTCTGCCGAGGGCTGTGTGCAGGGTGTTTGCAGCAGGGTTAGAGCAGAGCCCTGGCACTGCCCTTCAACTCGGGCAGGGGAGGCTCCTGTCAGCTCAGAGCCCTCTAATTTCATTACTCAGCAAGCTGCTGAAATTGATTTTCCTTCTCCAGCTGTTAGCAAGGGTAAAATTACATTTTTACTAGATTTCTGGCTTTCAGCAAATTAACTTGAAGCCAATCAGGATTCTTAAGGGACTAAAGGAAAGAGAACAATTAGCCAAGCCATAAAAATCTAACTTAAAAAAAGCTGCCAAATACAAGGCCAGTGCTCTCTTTAAAAGTTTTATATCAGCATAGCTCTACTTATGTAAATTATTGGTGCAAACAAATATAGAAAAGGTCTTTGCTCCCTTTCTGCAGCATGAATTTTAATGTATTTTCTGCAATTACTAGGGATATTTTGCTTTTAGTTCTTATTAGGTGAACATTGCTGTAACCACTCAAAAAATCTCTGCCTTTATGACTTGAGTCAATTTACTGTCATGAGGTACATCAAGTGCCACCTTATCCTTGTTTCCAACCTCAGGATTTGTTAGGATGTATTACTTTGCTTTCACTCCTTCCCCTGCCTCCTCTGCTTAGCAGTATCTATCTTTATTTTTGCCCTGAAGCTCTTTTCCTCCTTCTTTTCCCTCTGATTCTACTTTGCTCTTCAGGGCATAGATGTGCCATTTATTCTTGGCATCTTTCTGTGAGCCTATTTCTGCACATCCCCTTCCTTAGCTGTACTCCAGAAAAGAAGAAATCAAAAAGAATTTCATCAGCATTCCTGA
Organism: Zonotrichia albicollis; assembly: GCF_047830755.1. Taxonomy (NCBI): domain Eukaryota; kingdom Metazoa; phylum Chordata; class Aves; order Passeriformes; family Passerellidae; genus Zonotrichia; species Zonotrichia albicollis. The sequence continues at coordinate 20,923,697 of NC_133830.1, forward strand.
TGCAAAGTACATCCATGGGGAAAAACCTGCTTAACCCCATTTAAACAAATGGAATAAATGCTTTGTGTGTGGAGCAGGAAAATTCCTGGGAAAAAGGTGAAATGGGGGCTGAGGGACAGGAAATTCATGGGAAATGGGGGCTGAGGGACAGGAAAATCCCAGGAAATGGGAAATCAGGGCTGGGGATAGGAAAATCCTGGGAAAAGGTGAAATCAAGGCTGAGAGACAGGAAATTCCCAGGAAATGGGGAATCAGGGCTGTGGGACAGGAAATTCCCGGGAAATAGGAAATCAGGGCTGAGGGACAGGAAAATCCCAGGAAATGGGAAATCGGGGCTGGGGATAGGAAAATCCTGGGAAATGGGAAATCGAGGCTGAGGGACAGGAAATTCCCAGGAAATCGGGGCTGAGGGACAGGAAATTCCTGGGATATGGGAAATCGGGGCTGAGGGACAGGAAATTCCTGGGATATGGGAAATTGGGGCTGTGAGATAGGAAATTCATGGGAAACAGGGAAATCAGGGCCGAGGGATAGGAAAATCCTGGGAAATGGTGTCTGCAGGATAGGAAATTCCCGGGAAATGGGAAATCGGGGCTGCAGGACAGAAAATTCCCAGGAAATGGGAAACCGGGGCTGCGGGACAGGAAGTTCCCGGGAAATGGGAAATCGAGGCCAAGGGACAGGAAATTCCTGGGAAATGGGAATCGGGGCTGTGGGACAGGAAATTCCCGGGAATTGGGAAATCGGGGCCATGGGACAGGAAATTGCCGGGAAATGGGGAATCGAGGTTGAGGGACAGGAAATTCCCGGGAAATGGGAAATCGGGGCTGAGGGACAGGAATTTCCCGGGAAACGGGAAATCGGGCCGAGTGCAGCTTTTTTGCGTCAACAGCGGCACCTCGTGGCCGCTTGGGTTATTGCAGCCGTCCCGCATCTCCCGGCAATTCCCCAATTCTGGGATTTCCCTGGGATTTCCCAGGAATTCCCGCCCGGGGATGGCCCTGGCACCCCTCTGCCGCCCCCACCGCCACCTCCTGTGGGTTTTTAAGGGGAAGGCACAGAGAATACCGGGTGTTTGTCCGGTGTGGGGCGGGCGATGCTGGGTCCCCTTCCCTGCATGAGTGACCCCTCAGCGTGGGGCAGGGTCCACTCCTCAGCATGGAGTGCCCCCTTAAACTTGGGGTGTCCCCTGCAGTGGAGGGCACTGTGTGCCCCCTCAGTGTGGAGTGTTGGGTGCCCCCTCAGTGCGGGGTGTCCCCTCTTTGCAGGGCAGTGTCCCCCTCCTCAGTGTGGCAGTGTCCCCCTCCTCAGTGGAGGGGACACGTTCCCCCTCAGTGTGGGGTGCCACAACACCCTGCCTTGGACTGAGGCGTTTGGTGCCCCTGAAGTGCTCCTCAATCTTAGCCGTGTTCCAAGTGCTTTAGTGCTGACTGTAGGCAGTGTAAATTCAGCATAAACGAGTCTGCCATAGAGGTGGAATACTCAAAGGAACACAGCCACATGGCCACATAGGTCTTGTCAGAACTGGGCTGTAATCTGGTATTTTCCATGCTGAGAGGCCACGTGTGTAATTGCTTCATCCTTTTCCTTGGGACAGGCATGTGCCAAGTACACTGCTGACCCTAGCACATAAATTTTTCACTAACAAATGAAAATAGTGAGGGGAAAAAGGAGATATTTCTAAAGGAAACTTTCAGTATAAACTTTAAAACCCAAATCCGCTGATTTGGGATAAGTGATATGTCCTGCTTCCTTCGAGCTGTCACCTCGTGTTACGCACAAGATGTGACCTGTGAGCAGCACTCCAGGACAGGGCAGATTACATCTGGGCACGGCAGAGGCTGCAGAGTCACTCAGAGCCAGGCTGAGCCCCACACGCTGTGGATGCACCCCAGTCCTTCAGCATTTGTGCAAGAGTGACTGGCCCAGCCTCATGCAAGTGAGCTCACAATGAGACAGGTTCAGAGCTCTTCCAGGCTGCAAACAGAGCAAACAAAATCAAAACCAAAACCAAACAGGCTCCTGCTGGTGCTGGTTTAATGCTGTCTCAGCTTGGGAGCAGCAAACTGCCCTGGAGAGGGGCTGAGCTCTGTCCTGTGCCAGTGCCCCCCTGGCAGGGCCCCCCTGCCCTCCTCCCCTCGCCCAGGGGCATTGCCCAGCCTGGCTGCACTGGGCATGAGCACAGCCCAAAGGCTCCTCAGCCCTTTCTGCTCTGGGCCTTAGGGGAAGCAGAACTGGACCTGCTTCAAACCTTTTTATCCTCAGTGTGCCCAGCAGGGCAATAATTTCAGTTGTGTGGGCCAAGATAAAGAACCATTTCCAGCATCGTGGGGTCCACCCAAAGAACACCCATTTCTTGCCCTTTTTGTAATCAGAGGGTTCAGCAACTCTGGCAAGAAGCCATGAGGGGAAAAGCAGTAACTCAGATGGGTCAGTGCTGAGCTGTGTCATGTTGGACTGGCCACCAGTGCCTTGCTGTGTGTGGAAAACCAGAGGGGAGCTCTGGCTCACCTGTTCCCAGCAGCTCACTCCTGCAGCTGGAAAATCCAACTTTGTGAAAATATTATTGTCTTCTTTTCTTGGACCACAGTGAAAGTTCCAGTACCTATTACATAAGGGAAATGGTTATCTCAATGGATAAATGCAGGCTGAGTACGCAAGGAACAAAATTCTAGAGAAATATGGAACCAAATATATATATGAGATATCTAGAAACCATAGCTACCCTATCATATAGATACCATACATATCCTGTGGTATATAACACCATCACTGAATGTGTGTGTGCAAGAGAAAGGCAGAGCTTGGAGCCTGGAGGACAGAGTGAGTGGGTCTATCCAGCTATCTATGAAAAAGGGAAGGTGAGGGATGTGCACCATCCAGGTCACTTTGCTTTTGTCATGTTACCCAAGGTGTTGCTCAGTTAGAGAATTAAAGCCACTCATTCTGGGGGGGAATCAACCTTCTCCAGTGGCTGTGCTGTCACCTAGAAAAGCTCAAGAAGGCTTTAAGCAGTTTACAAAATCCATCATGCAGTAAGAGCTGCAAAGACAACTCCTCATGCAGGGAAAAGATTCAGTGTCCAAGAGGTAAAATGAAAACAGACTTGTCAGAGCTTCCAAAGCCTTTGTATGAGGCTGAGAGATGAGAACAGAGCAGTCAATCCTGTAGCTTAAAACGACTTAGAGCAGCCCAGAGCAGCAATGACAGTGGGGTTTGGGGTCCTATGGCAGTGTTAAAGTGCTTCAGAGCCTTCCAGTTACTGACAATTCAGCCCCACCTCCACAAGCCCCTCACCCAGCTGTGATAACTGTGTGTGTGCTCCACGTTCAGAGCTGGTTAATGAGGACTCAGAAGCTCCTGGAGGATGCTCCTGGCTGAGTGGATGCCTGGAGAGGAGAAGTCTTTGGTGTGACCCAATTCTGATCTCCCAGTACCTGAAGGGAGCCTTCAAGAAAGAAGGACAGAGACTTTTTCCAGGGGCCAAAGTGACAGGATGAGGTGGAACAGCTTCAAACTGACAGGAGGTAGGTTTAGGTTGGATATTCGGATGAAATTCTCTGTGAGGGTGGGCAGGCCCTGGCACAGGTGCCCAGAGCAGCTGTGGCTGCCCCTGGATCCCTGGCAGTGCCCAAGGCCAGGCTGGGCACTTGGAGCAGCTTGGGACAGTGGGAGGTGTCCCTGCCATGGCAAGGGTGGCACTGGGATGTACATTTCTGCCAACGAATAAAGTGTTCATGAACCCAGGGAGCCAAAGGAGCCTCTTCCATCCGTCCATCTGCACCAGCTGCACCCCAAACCTTTCTTTGAGGTTCCCCAAACCTTTCTTTGAGGTTCCTTGCCTCATCAGCTCCTCTCAGGCAGGCACGGCCCAAGCCCTCCAGGCTGGATGTGTTTATTTGCTTAGGAATTATCTTAATTGCAGGCAGGCCCTTGTATCTTGGCTCCAGAGCCATTGTCTTGTGTCATCCTGCAGCTCTGGGGCTTCCTGGGGAGCCTTCCCTATGGCTGGGCCATCCTGAGGAGCCCAGGGGTACCAGAGTGTAAACACTTGGGCAGAGAGTGGAAAATGCCACTGGGAAACAATGGAGGCAGCTGCTGCTGGGGAAGCTGGGTGTTGTTACTGGGATATTGCCCAACCCTTCACTTAACCCCGAGCCATTTCCAGGCTCAGAGACCTGCTGGGGACACAGAGCTGGTTCCTCAGAGGGCTCTGCAGTGCAACATTAGACCTGGCAGCCAGGGCAGATCCCCTCTGTGTGCAGGGGCAGATCTCAGCTGAGAGCAGGTTCTCCTTTTGCCAAAGCCCACATTTCCTTCTGCTGCTGCTAAAACATTCCTTTGGAAGGGCCCGGTGTGCCCTGTGAGGGCTCTCAGGAGCTGGGATGGCAGCACAGCCCTCAGCTGGTGGCAGAGGGCAGGAAGGGAGTTTTCTTGCAGAGGTGGGACTCTGACCCAGGCTGCTTCTCTTTATTCCAGCAGCAGCAGCAGCTCTGCTCCCCTCGCTCAGGGAGTGTGCCCATGCATGCTGGTGTCACTGCAGTCACACGCAGGGGCCAGGGAGGGACCCAGCCCTGCCCATGAAGGGCTGTGGCAAGAGCTGGGGCTGGGCTGTGTCCTCTCCTGACTGCATAGCCGGCTCACCTGCTGTCCCTCAGGAGCTCTGAGTGTCCCCAGGGTCCCTTGGGTCACACCAAGGCTCTGGCAGGGACACAGCGGCTGCAGGTGTGGACACAGCACCTCCCTCTGTGAGACAAAAATGCACTTGTTGTGATGATGCTCAGCCAGAAATAACCAAATATTTGAAAGCATGAGGAACACCTTTAAATTCTCTATTAAAAAAAAAAAAAACAAAAAAACCCCAAAAAAACCCAAAAAGTAAGAAGGAGAAGCCCAGAACTAGTTCCTTCCCACCCCCAAGAATGGCTTCTCTTTGATTCCAACAGAATAGGAAAGCATTTCACCTTTCAGTTGTGAAACTGGGACTGCTGCACCCACTGCCATTTGTTTACATCTCCCATATCCCCTCTGCACGGGTGATGGTGACAATCCCAGAGGGCTGGCCCAGCCTGCAGTGCCCCAGCTCAGGGCAAGGAGCAGCTCTGTGTGTGCCCTCCCACCCTGGGCACAGGGCACAGGGGCTGGGGCAAGGGCAGAGCAAAGAGGAGATTTCTGGCATCTGTTAACACCCCCAGCCTCTGGACAGCCTCTGTAGCAGCCAGCCAGGCCCGGGGTGCCTCCCAGCCTCAGGAAAATGCTAATCTCCCCTCAGCTTCTCCTCCCAAGGCCACAGTCAATGTCTCTCCGAGATTCAGCTGCCAAAGGATGTTCCTGCAGAACTCTGCTCACGCCCTGTGACATTTCTGTCTGTTAGCTAAATATAACATGGCTAATTATTCTACTGACATGGGGTAAATGGCTGTAATTTTTCTTTACAGAGTCTCTGCTTGGGATCCTGTGTTATAATCTGGCTTCAAAAAGAGACATTTTTTCAAGTGTGTGTCTTGATGCCATTCTGTACTGTACATGTTGTTTCAATCAGTTGCTGGCTGAGTTGGGCAGGAGTTTTTAAGCTCCTGTACCACAAGGGGAATCTATGACCCCAGCTTAGGGTTTAAGTTCTCACTGCAGGATCTAACTTTCTGCACTTCTGCATCCTTTTGGTGTCGGCACATTTCTCTTCACAGAGAAAAGCAAGGCACAATTCTTCCCAAGAATATTTCTGGGATTCACATTCTCTGAACCTCAGAGAAAGGAAAAATAATTTTTATCTCATTTGCTGTGCCTGTGTTGTGCCAAAGCAGAATGCAACACAGAGATTGTTTATCCACAGTGATGGTGTTTTGTTTCCTTGGCCTGTCCTGTGTGTATGTGTGTTGGGACAGTCACGAGATTCTGGGCAGTGTGAGCAGAGCTGAGTGCTTGGCAGATTCAGTTTAGATGTACTGTAACATAGTGTTATATAACATAGAATAATATAGTATAATAAAGTAATTAATTAGCTTTCTGATCAGATGGAGTCTCCTTTGTCGAGGTGAAAATTTCCTCAACACTTTTGGGATCTTCCGTCCCCTGTGGTGCTGTGGGCCCTGTGTCTGCTCTGAAATAAAGCACAGCTGCTGTTCTACACCCAGCTAAGTTATTCCTCAGAGAGACTCCTCCTCCTTGTTCTCATAGGGGATTGTAAAAAACAATTTCACACCTGATTGGGCATTTAATTTTCACAATATGTCGAAGAAACGGCAGAGAGCTCTTTTTCTGCTCTCCAAACACCCCGAAGATCAGCTGTCTTGGGTGTACTCAGTCATCATGCCATACTAATACACTTAAATAGCCTCCAGATAGAAGCTCACATCCAGCCAGCTCCAAAGAGGCAAGGTCCCTAAAGAATTGCTGTAATTCACATCCCCAGTGCTCACTTTAAAAGAACAAAACTGTCTGTCTGTGATTCTTCTAATTATTTCATGTGCTTTCTTTTAGAGAAAAAGGCATTCAGGTTTTCTCCCATCTCAGAATACCTGATTTAGCATCCCAGAAAGGAAGAATTTCCCTAAAACATGTTCCCTAGTGTGTTATTAACTCTGGAGTTCTTGCCCTGGTGCAGGAATGAGAATTAATTGTGTGGTGAACTGAGGATGCTGGCAGAGGAGATTCTTTGTCATGTGAAAGGCAGTAAGTTCTGATATTGCACACTGCTGCCACAAAGGGTTTGGGGCACAGGAGCTGTGCTTTGTGCAGCAACTGCAACATCTGCAGCAGGGCCATGGTTCTGTACAGGCAGCTGTTCTCTGCTGCAGTGAATGTTTGCAGTGTGCACTGCACAGTGCAGGAGGAGCAGTTACTGCTGAAGGAGACTCCACAAACACAGGTGAGAGGGCTGGAGTGTTTTGGCTTGTTCCCAGGGCTGCAAGGCTGTGTGGGCCCTGCCTCTGGTGGACAAGCATTGTCTGGTATGGGCAGGATGCCCATGAGCAGTTCCACAAGCAGTGCCAGAGGAACAGGAATACACCCGGCCCCACCTCTGTCCTGCAGAGCTATCTGGGGATGTGAACCCCTGCGCTGTGCTGGCAATGCAGGGTGCCCTCTGCCTGCCCAGGGGCTGCCTTAGGGCTGGCTGCTGCTCCCTAAAGCTCAGGAGCCAGCCCCAGATGAAAAGAAACAGGAGGGACAAGGGAATAGCTTGAGGGCAAGGAGGCAAAGTATCTGGTGCAGCTGAGAAATGAGCCTGTGGATAAAGGTGAACTGGTCACCAAGAGGAGACTGGAGCATCTTAAATCTTCAGCCAGACAGAGGCCCTGCCCTGAGCACAGGATCTGCACTGGCCTGGGAAGCATAAAATCCATATCAGAGATACCAAGGGGTTGAGCAAAACAGAGGCTGTTTTTCTCTGTAGGCCATCATCACACTCAAGAATTTACCTTCCTTTCTGATAGTAAATGTCAGCCCTGAGACATTGAGGGGAAGCAAAAGCACATGAAATTTCTTGTTCACATTTCTTCCCTGCGTGGTTTAAGATGAAAAGAAATGTGGCTACAATGGTCATAACATTGCAATGGGTATTCTGGGAAACATTAAACTCAGCTCTTGGGGGTAACTCCTGCCTTGGCAATGTTGTGACAGTGCTGAGTGTTCTGCAAAGAGCTCAGCTCCCCCAGTGTCCTTGCAGGAAGATGAGGGAGGGACAGGCACAGGCTTTGGGTGTGTTTGAATTGACCAGCTGTTCTGGTTCAGAGCAAATTTGGGAGAGAATTCCCAAAGGGGCTCCTCTGGGAAAGCGGATTCAATCGGCCCCTCTCCCCAACCGGTCTGGGAGAAAAGTGGAAAAGACTGTTTATTAGACAATAAAACCTAAACAATATTAAACAATAAAACCCCTTGCAGCTCCAAAAGACGTGACAAACTGAGAACTCCCTGGGTTGCAGTTTAGCTCACTCAGGCTCTGATCAGTCCCTCAGTGCTGGAATTGTCACTGGCCAGGCCCGGCCTGGTGGGCCTCAGGTGCAGCTGCCGGTGCTGCCCTGGGTGTTCAGGCCAGAGCAGGTTTAGAGAGGTCCCAACAAAAGGGGAACAAAGGAAAAAAAATCACAGTCCAGGGAACTTCTTTGCCTCAGCTGGCTAAACTAACTAAAAGTAAAGGAGAGCTCTGTCCCGCTGTCTGTCCATCTGCAGACAACACAGTCAGGAGCAGGAATGCGGAGGAGTGAGTGCAGTGTCTGAAAACAAACTGCTGATTCTTCTCTGCCCCCTTCACTCCCTGGAACAAGGCTTAAAGGTGCAAAACTTATTATTCAGCATTAACAGAACAGACATTTGGGGATAAAAGCATCATATAGTCAACCCAGGACACTAGCCCAGTGTGAAGGCAAACACTATGGGCAGCCCTGTCAGCACACGGGTGGGCAAGCTCAGGTGGGCCTGACTTTTTACTAACAGGTACAAATATTTTCCCACAAAAATGAAATGTACTTTTTGATGAGTGACATCAGCAAAAATGTGGAGTTTTGAACCGTAATTTGGCAAACGGATGGCATGCATGGTTGGAGTTTTTGTTTTCAAAACTACAGATGGCACAAAGCAACAGTCATGTCTAAAGGTAGCATGGAACCAGATAAATTCAGCTAAAGGTGGCACCTTGGCTTCTTCCTAGGCTCTTCATAAGTACTTTGCCATGAGATTGAAATTCCCTGAGATTCACTTCTGAGAAGAACCTGTTGGATTCTCCTTCACCCACTAGGTGACAGGCACTTGTCTCTGTGGCACAAAGAAGGGATGGGGCCATGTTCACCTAACAAAGTGCAGCTCAAGGAGTCTTTTCTCAATCCGCCTCTTGCCCCAGTGTGAGCCAGGGTCTGGCAGGATCCCTGTGTGGCAGCAGATCTGCTGGGGGCTCTGGGAGCTGCCCTAACCCAGATCTGCTGGGGGCCCTGCCCTTCCCTCCCTGCCTGAGCCCTTCCAGGGATTCATTCCCAGGGCTCTCCATGTTTAGCACTTGTGGGATTTGACAAATTATTTGCTTCCCCTGCTGCCTTTATCAGTAGAGCTGTCCCAGTCTGACTGAGTGCCAAGCTGTTTTTCGTAATCCCAAGTGATGGGAAATGGACCAGAGACATTTCTGATTGAATGGGTGAGGAGATTCACTAATGAGCTTGGAGAAGTAATCAGTGCAGGACCTGGCACTTGCAGAATGCTTATGTTTTGTGAAAACTGCACAGATTCTAATTTTTTAACATTATGTTAAAAAATTCAGTGTTCTAATTGTCTGGAGGAACTAGTATTAAAGATCAGCACAGCTTTTTGGAAGTTTGCCATTAAAAAAAACCAATAATGATTATTATTATCAATTATTAAAACTTATTCAAGATGCCTCCAATCTCTGTCTCATATCCATTTATGGTAAGTGAAGGGAATAATTTTACAGATGGTTATATTTAATTCTAGTAATATAATTATTAATTCCCTTTTTTCCTTCCCCTTTTCTGCATCCCTGTGATTAAACATTAAATTGAGAATGTTTAAACATTCCCTTTGGAAAAAATTGTGTCATGTGGTGGGACAGGAATGGGAAGCTCTCAATTTCTTATTGTACTTTGTATAATCCTGCTTCTGGGCACAACAGAAGTTTATCCAAACCCACAGTTGTGTTGGTGTGCAGGTGCTGGGGCATTTCCTAATGGCTCACAAGGATCAATCAAAGGCTTTAATGTTCCCAGCTCATGCCAAATGCTGCCCTCCCTTTCCAGGGAGCTCTGTGAGGTCACAGAAACTCCTTTTACTGTTTCAGCCATTCTGGTGACACCGAGAGGAAAGCTGAGCTCATGGATTTGTGTTTGTCTAGCCAAGGCTTCACCTGCACCAGTCCAGTGTGCCCTCATGGGAAATACTGAATAATTCAGTTGATGGAAGGTGAAATGTTCAGAAATAGGAGGCAAAACAAGAGCAGATTTTGACCTGTTAAAAAATATAGTTTCATATTTTTTTAGTGCTGACCATGGCTCTGGTGTTGATGGTGCCTCCCCCTTTGAACTGTTCCACTCCAGACTGTAATGGAAGTCTGACCCCTTTTGGGTTATCTGTTGCTGTGCCTCATCTGTGTGCCTCCTTTTTGGTATTTGATCCTGAAATCAGTCTCACACCAGGTATCCACTGGCTGGGCAAAACCCTACTGCTGTAAAAGGCTGCTGTAAAAACAATATTCAAAGTGCTTAGCAGAACTTTGCACAAATTGCTGCTTATTTGGTAAGGAGCAGAGTCCTGTCTCTGTATCTTCTGCATTCGTTGTGTCCTCACCCAGGTGAGGGCACCTGGTGTGGACTCTTCACATGGAATAACTTTGGTTTATGAATGGATTGGGTTTGGGCACTGAGTGGGTTTGGTTTGGGCACTGAGTGGGTTTGGTTTGATTTGGTTTGGGCACTGATTCAATGAGTTTGGTTTGGGCATTTAGTGGGTTTGGTTTGGGTACTGAACCAGTTTGGTTTGGGCTCTGAACTGGTCTGGTTTGGGCTCTGAACTGGTCTGGTTTGGGCACTAAATGGGTTTGATTTGGGGACTGAATGGGTTTGGTTTGGGCACTGAATCAATCCATTTGGTCTGGGCACTGAGTGGTTTGGTTTGGTCTCTGAACTGGTCTGGTTTGGGCACCAAATGGGTTTGGTTTGGGCACTGAATCAATGAGTTTGGTTTGGGAACTGAGTGGGTTTGGTTTGGGCACTGAATGGGTTTGGTTTGGGCACTTAGGACAGAGCATTTGGGATGGAGGGTGTCAAACCTCCCCTGCTCAGCAGAGGAACAGTTCCATTCCACATCTGAGTGTTGCTGTGGGCTGAATGCTGCTGTGGCAGATTTTTGTTCACAGTGCTGGGTGCTGTGAGCAATAATCTCATGATCTCCCTGTGAAAAAAACTCCTTTCCACACCCATTATTCTGCAGAATAAAATCAGTATTCTCCTAGGCTTTGTCAAAGTGAAACAAAGGCCCTGTACAAGTGGAAATAATAACCATTAATGTATGTGCTGTGGGTGAGGGAATTATGCAGGTTTTTAACCCTCTTCTGGGCAGGTAAAATACTTTATCAGCCAAAAAAAAAAACAAACAATCTTATTTTGTTTGAGTTTTGCAAATTGAATAATTTTATCATGTGACCTGTCTTGGTTTTGTACTGTAGCCAGTCAGAAAAACAGGCTAAAATGTTTTGGGCAGTGTTTTTTTTAAGCTCTACCTTGACCTGTGTTCCAGTTAACGCCCGGTTAAACCACTGGAGGGCAGGATGGAAACAAAGGAAAGCTCTTTCCAAAACGGGACTGCACCTGGTTCCCAGATCTGTGTGTGCAGGACATTTATCTTCAGTGTTCTGCAGACCCACTTCTACTCATTATTACAGTAAAATCTTGGCGCAGATAATTAGAGGGGAAGTCCATTCGTTCTGAATAAAAGTCAAAAGTTTTTATTTAGCAATATTTTTTCCCCAAAGTCTGATGAATGAGCCTCCTTGAGCACTTAGGTCACAGAATATATCACAGATATCACAGAATCCTGGAAGGGTTTGGGTTGGAAGGGGCCTTGGAGATGCTCTGGCTCCAGCCCCCAGCCTGGGCAGGGCTGCCTCACAGCAGCTCAGGGATATTGCAAACAGAGAAAACACCCCCACTTTATAACCCAGAGGCATCCCTTGCACAGCAGTGCAAGCACAGCTGAATGCTGGCATCATTTTGGGACAGCCTTTGGGAGTCAAAAATAGCTGTGCATTTTGGAAATTCACCTTTTTTCCTGAAAACACATGAACTGGACAGATTGGCAATTTCTCTAGTTGCACAAATAAATTGTATATCTTGCCATAAATGTCAACCTTCAATGCAATCGTTCCAGGACAGCTGTAGGAACTCTCTGGTCTGAATGCAGTTGGTGGTTTCTCTGTCTTGTTCCAGTTATTTATTAGTTAAAAGATGAAGGTGCTATATTGAAGTGATCTCTGTGAATTGTTGGGGGCCAGGTTTTTGTGGAGTTTTTGGTTTATTTATTAGTTAAAGATGAAGATGCTATATTGAAGTGATCTCTGTGAGCTGTTGGGGGCCAGGTTTTTGTGGAGTTTTTGGTTTCTTTATTAGTTAAAAGATGAAGGTGCTATAATGAAGTGATCTCTGTGAGTTGTTGGGGGCCTAAACCTCTGTTGGGGCCCAAAACCTCTGTGAGGTTTTGTGAGGTTTTTGGTAGGTTTGCTGGTTTGGGTTTTTTTTTGGTGGTGCTGATGGGGGGCTTACTTCAAGTGAAGTAGAAGGAAGCTCAGGCTCAGCTGAGCACTGAGGGTTTTGGATAACAACAAGTGCATTATTTTATTAAATTTTAAATAAAAGGGAAAAAATGTGTAGGCTGAGCAAATAGGTGGGGTTAGACGGTGCCTCAGGTGCTGAGTGCAGTAACCTCTATTTTACCAACACATACCCCAGGGACAGAGCTGACCCTTTGCTAAGTGCTTCCTGAGCAAGGCTGCTCTGACTTCTGGCAGTTTTAGAAGACCTTGCCTAATTTACTTCCAGGCTGTGTTTAAAACACACTGGTTAAGGTCTGGGCAGTGTTTCAAAGTCCCACCTGCTCCCCTGCAGGTCCCCATGCAGCTCAGTGTGTTCCCTTGCCTGTCCCACTGTCCTGGCCCTGCTTTGCTGTGCTCAGGGCAGCAGAGGAGGTGTGGAGCGGCTGCAGGAGGGGTCAGTGCCAGGAGCACGATCCCGGTGCGCTCCTGCCTGCTGCTGCTTATCCCACACAGAAATGCTCCTTTGTGTGCAGGACAGCTCCCAGGGAGGGGCTGGGGAGCTCTGGCTCTGCCTGCCAGGGCAATCCCGAGGAGATGCCAGCCAAAAGAGCAGCTGATGAAATGTTTGATAACAGATCAGCTGCAGAGCCACCCCAGCTGCCCCTGGCTCGCTCTGCTGTGCAGGTGAGGGCCAGGAGTGTCCCCAGGCACAGACAAGGACCTGCACAGATTTCTGCCTCATTTTCCTACTGTGTTAGCAGTTTATGGTTTTGTCTTTCCTTCCCTTAGCCAGCTAATTCCATGCTTCTGGAAATCCTGCTTCCATTCCTAGCAACCTGCCTGCTTCTGACAAATTAAGAATACCAAGGGAATATAACAATGTGTTTTCCTTGTGGTGAAGACAGCATTTAAAGTGCAGAACAGCTATTAAAGACAGTAAAAAATGCAATTTTGATGTTTTCCAATTTTTATTATGGTAGACAGGTAGTTTCATGTTAGAGATAAGCCTATCTGTAAGTGCAATAATTACTCTTTAATTAAGATAATTATAAAAACAGGAATGTAAATACTCAAGGTATAGTATGCCTCAACATTTTTGCCTTCACATTATCCACAAACTTATCTTGCATACCCTGTTTTTACTTGATTATTACAACAGCATATGCTCAAAACTGAAAACAGAGTAAGCAATTAAACTGTATGTAGACTGTTAAGTTTAATAGCTGAGAAAGAATTTTTGTTGTCATTTTCCTAATTTCTTCAACCTTTATCTTTTTATCTTTCTTCCTAAGGAGCTGGTGGGATTCTCTCCCAGCAGTCTCTGATACTGAGCTTGTTTCCAGCTGGACTGGGGCAAGGGGCAATGCTGAGTTCCATCAGGATTCACAAATTACCTGGCCAAAAGTAAGAGACCTTCCTAGTACTGAAAAAGGCAGAGGGTGGATTCTTATTAGAGAAACAGGTGAGAAATATTCAGTGTGCCCCAGCTGCAGGAAAATTGTGTATTTTGAGATCTTAGTGGTGCCAACCATGAACCAGCAGGTTCATTGGGGCCAGTCCAACTGCTGCTGGTGGCATTGGTCATTTTATCTGTTCTGGTAAGGGGGAGGAAAACATGAATGTCTTCAGTGTCTTCTTAATAGATAAATCCATGGAACAAAAGTGCAACAGCAGATCTGTAACTTCTTTCTGTTCTGACCAAAGAGAAACTCAAACAATAACCAGCTCCTTGAGTCCCAGAGCCCATTATTCCTGGGCTTGTTTCTGTTCACTACACAGTGATGAACAGAAGTTATTAGAGAATGATGGCAGTTTTGTGACTTTATTAATTTTTGTAATAAAAGAAGGGAAATCACGCATCTGGAATTAATGGTCTGGAAAAACACTCCTGTGTCCAGCTGCTGTCTTGTCTCCTTATGCAAGGTCCTTTCTCTGATATGTCCGTGCTGCAGAGTCCCATCTTGTTCCTCTCTGAGTCTGTGTGCTGTTCCCTTTGGAAATAATGATTAATGATTTCTCTAAGTGTTTGATTTCCTTTGTCCCCCTTTGTTCTGGGCTGTATGACCCTGCAGAATGTGATGTGGGGATCACTGCCATGAGCCCACAGAGCTGTGGTTTCTGGCCCAGGCTCTGAGGTGCTGTAGGAGAGCATTTCCCAGTGCCTGAAGCTGTGCTGCACATCCAGGACATTCTGGTAGCCCAGTTTTTCTCTGAGCTCTGCCTGTGCTTGTTTCACACAGCTGCAGGCTCTGGTGCCAGCACCTCTGTGGGGCAGGGCTGCAGGAAATCCCTGTGCCTCCCCTGCAAATGGAAGCTCTTGGGCTCCCAGGAAAATGAAAGGTGGTAAGGACACACAAGGAAGGCAAAACCAAAACCAAAAGCAGCAAAACAAACCCGGATGGCTTTGCTGCCCTTCCCCTGCTGCCTGACAGCAGTGGCTGCTCTGCTGGGCTGTGGCATCAGAGCATCCTCATGGGCTGGGGAGACACCAGAGGAACCTGGGGTTGCTGAGTGCCCCAGTGCCCATTGGAAAGGGAGACTCTGTCAAGCTCTCAGTACCTTAAACATCCACAGTGATCTGGTGGTTTGAATAAACTGGGACACTGAAGGTCAGGTCATGAGCAAAGTGCAAATTGTGTGAGCAGAAGTGCCACCTGTGCAGAATTAACACTTTTAAACCATCGAGACAGGGCATCAGTGGGGCATTTATTGTACTTTCCCAGGAGTACGAGGTGTGTCCAAAGCCACCAATTCAATACAGTGCAGCTCACTCCCCTGCTGGGTCTCTGGGAGCTCAGTCCCACTGGGAAGAGCACTAAAGTTCTGTGGAATGGAGATGCCAAAATCCAGTTCTGCAGAGCTTAGAGGATGACTCAGGTCTGCCATTGACCTCAAGGTCTCACTTTCAGAATTGGTGGAACAATAATTTTGGCCACTTTGCACAGGTTAGAGATGTAGGCCCTGATACCTGCAAATAAAAGTGTCTCTGGTGGATGATGCAATGACCCAGTGAAGAATTATAATGTCTTTTCTTGGGAAAAATCCCCTCAATTTGAATGGAGTGCATCTGGTGACAGGTCTGTGTGTGTTAGCAGCTCAGAACAAGGGCAGGGCCACTCTGAGTGCTCCAACAGCTCCTGGGGTGGGATTATATCAGCAAAGGCTTCCCTTGACTTCAGGGCCATTTGGCTTAAGATTTAGGGTTACATTAACTCTTCTGGTTATTGATATGTTTAAGGGAATTTTTTAAAAAAAGGTTTTTTAGGAAACTATTCCAATACTATACTTGGTTGTAGACAAAATGAGGGAATATTCCACATCTCCAGAGGGTCTGGCTCTAGGAAGTTCCCAGTGTGATCACTGCTTTGGTGAGGGTAAGAGTGTTCTTGAACAAGTTATGATGGTGAATCCAGAGTCATTCTCTGAGGTTTGGGGACACTCTTAACTTACTGATTCCAAAAGGAAGATGATCAGGTGCCCATCCATTGGAAGAGTCTTCAGACTCCACACTGAGCCAACTCTTCATTGGAGCAAACTGGTCATCCTAACCTAGCAAAGGAAATGGAAGGAATGCTGGAATCCCAGAGGAGCTGGGGACTGGAGCTGGTCCTGGCCCAGAGGGACCTGTCCCCACTGGCAGTGCTGCCTTTGCTCCCTGACATTCACAGAATGCCATGGCTTGGCAGGACCTGCCCAAGGCAGGAACGAGGGAAGGGGGAATCTTTTCCAGGTCAAGATAATCCTCACAAATCCCAGGGACAGAACTCTTGAAAACCAAGTGCTGGGGCACAATGATAACCTAATCATTTTCTGGAAGTTTAAATCGGAGGAGCGAATCTGCCTGCAAAGTTCAACATGCAAAGTTTTGAACAAGGCCAGCTCTGCACCCTCCTAACCTGTACATCCAGGCAGACAAATGGGGTGTCTGGAAAAGCAGACAGCAATCCAAAATGACTCCAGATTGGTAGTGACAATCAATTTTTAAAGGAAGTTTAGTGAGTTCTGTAATGCAGGTCATTCTGGATGCTGTTTGCAGAGCACAGCTATCCCAATTTAACCATGGCTGTGTCGCTAAAGGGTTTTTCTACTGATCCTCTGAACAAAGCAGCCAAACACAGAATGGTACCCAAGGAGTGAGGGCTGTGCAGTGTGGCACCTCCAGCTCAGTGACAGGATAGACAAAATTCTCTTGGTAAACCTTTCCTCTTCTGGGGTCCTCGGTGTCCTCTGAGGGTGTAAGCCAAAGAGCTTTACATTTTAAGGCTCTTATTAAACCAAAGAACAAGCAAATTTCTGTGAGGTTGCATTGTTTTGCAGCAAATTATCTAAATCAATGAACTTGATGTCTCAGACAGGCGCTGTGCCCAGGACATCCTTCTTGATCATTTTAGGGCTGGTTAAAGGAGTAGTCTCTGAAAGTAACACCTTTTATTGAAGGCAAGAACACAAAAGGTCCCTGTCAGACAGCTCCTGAGCTGGACCTCAGTGCCATTGCTGCTCTTCTCTCCTCTGGGGAGAGCTTTGTACATTTTGTATTGATTGGCTCTGGGACAGTGCAGCCACCTTCACCTTTTGCAGCAGGTTCACTTCCAGCACAGCAGGGTAACTGATCAGCAAGGGCACAACAGGCAGGAGGAATAGTCTGGAGTTTGCCTGAAAGAAAAAAGGATTAAAGAAATTTTGGGTGGATGTGTTGGACTGCAGCTCCTTTCCTCTAAGCTCTTTGTGATATTTGTGGTGGTGATGTGATTGGTATTGGTATGATGTGCAGGGGTACCTTTAAACAGACCACCAGAGTGGCCCAGGAATTCACTTTCTAACAGCCTGCTTGGGATAATTTATTTTCCTTGAATTGAACATCTCTCCAGGTGTTGGTAAATTTACAGATCATCCTGTTCCTTGATCAATTTGTGCTTGTGTTTCTCCTTTCAGTTTTCACCTGGAATTAATTCTGCAATGTGTGGCTTGGTTTTATGGTCCTTCACTGCATCCTCTCCACTGTAAATAGGGAGAATCCAGTCTGGATGCACACCTGGCTGTCCCTGAGACCCAATGCACAACTGGAATAGATTCTGGTCACCATTTGTTACTCACCATAATGTTTGCCTAAAAAATGACCTCTAACTGGGATTTTGTGATGTGGGCTCTGGGATTCTATTCCCTGAGGAATCCTGGTTCCCCTTGGGAAGATGTGCAAGTTGTTTTCCTCCCTATGCTTTTATTTTATTGTTTGTAAATTGGGATTCTGTTTTAATCTCCTTCATAAAACTGTTATTCCACTGTTGTCAGCATAGTCACATTCAACAGAATAAAATGCTGATTTCTAATTTCTATCAAACCTCTCCACGGCTGCATTTTTGGGGTAATGCTTTGTCCTTGTATCCTTTGCAACAGCACAGGAGATGAGATTCAGATTTCACCCTCCTTGGGCCAGGAAACACTGGGAGCTGATAAATCCAAGGAAATGCTTCAAACTTCCTTATCAGAGGAGTGGCATTGCCTTTGTCTGTCTGAGCAGGGTGGGGCCCTGCTGATGTCCCAGAGCTGGGGGAAGGACACAGGAATTCCAGGTACTGCAGGGGGGACAGATCCGAGCAGCATTGGGAGCTGCACCCTCTGATCTGTTCCCTCTCTGCTGTGCCAGTGCTGGCTCCCCAGTGCAGCGTGAGCTCTGCCACCCTGGCAGGGCCTTGCCCAGCTCCAGCTGCAGGGGCAGCAGCTCCAGGCACCACCACTGCAACGGGGGAACGAGGGATCCATCCCTGCCAAGAGACAAAGCATTGATTAATGGGCTTGAGAATTAATCCATTTTTTTTATGCCTGGTTGGGAAATGATTCAAATTGTATCCCTTTTAGATTGTGTATTCAATAGGGTGATAGGAAATACATGCAATGTAAAACAAAGATAAGGGATATAATAACAAGTAAATGGAGGTGTTCTGCACTTTGAGGTAATTCTCTGAATTACACCTGGGTGCACACTTCCCACGTTACAGACTGCATGGGATCCATAGGTTTGTGCATCCTGGGGGAGGAATGCTATGATTTGCTGAGAAACAGAACTGGAAAACAACTGATGTCCCCAAGCCCTTTCTGAGCTCCAGAGATTGCGCAAGGATGTGACCACAAAGGAAACCAGTACCAAGTTCCCAGTGGAGCAACACTCACAAAATGGTCTCGCTGCCCAGGGCTTTTGTGAAGGTCTTTTGCATCTTGAGGTGAGTTCAAGACCACTTTCATAAAAGCACTGATCAGTCAAGTCTTAACTAACCCCACAGAAGTAATGCAGAAGTAATTACAAGTCTCTGCTGTTCATCCTTCTGCCTCTCCCACCATGCTGCTGACATTTCCATTTTTCTTGGCTAATTAGTCTTGAATTTTGTTGTTTTAAAATAACCTTTTGTTAAGTTTTTATTTTGTAAAAAAAATAATTATTGTGAATTCTTTTACTGTTTCAATGTCTGTCATGTGTTACTCCAGTAAATAACTTTAAAAAAATCAAATATTGATTTATATGTTTGGCTTCCCTTTGTTCTATACAAGAGCAGTGATTTCACTTAGCTATTATGATGGATAAAACTTCAGAGATAATTAAATACATTAAATCCCTAAGGGAAGACTTACTTCAGGTCTGAACTATTCAGACTTGAAAGCCTTTGGAAAGTGTTAAACCCACCATCATTTCAATACAGAGGCTTAAAAAGCCCAGCAGAGCCTCACAGAATAGTGCAGTGCAAGGAGCTGTTGTGCGCTAAAGGCATTTTCCTGAATTTGTACAAAAGCAGCAGCAGAGCACCACTGCTGTGTGTTTTATGTAAACCTTTCATATATTCACAGTAGCTAAACAAGAACTTGGACTTTGTGCCCTTTTAGAAATTGCAGTGCAGCTGTGGCCAGTGCTGAGAGCTTTATTTGCCCCAGTATTGGGGCTGCCAGCTTTGGTGAAGCCTCCTGATGTGTCTGTCTGTCCCTGCCCTGCTTTTCCCACCCATTCCTTCTCCAGGGCAGGAACGGGGAAATGCTGAACGTTGCCATCCCTGGCAGTGCCTGGGGCCAGGCTGGACAGGGCTGGGGGCAGCCTGGGGCACTGGGAGGTGTCCTCCCCATCCCTGGGGTGGGATGAGCTGAGCTTTATGTGACTCCCATCCCAAAGCATTCCAGGACTCTCTGATAACCAGTTAATACTTTGAGATGTAGATATTTAGGATTATTGTCAGTGTATTGAGCACAGAACTGCAGAGAGCAGCAGGTGCCTCCTGCATTGTCCACTTTTTTCCTGGATTGATTAAGGGCTTGCTGTTCCTATCAATCAGTTGTCAGCGGTTGTCACCTGAGTTAGGAGACACTGAGCCAAAGAACCCTCACCGGGGAACTCCAGAAATCACTACCTGTGGTGAATTGTACTATGAATTATGTGTAAGTCAAAATATTAATTTTTTTCTTTTATATGTAAAGATGTGATTTTCAACTTCAGCTGAAAATTTGGAATAAGAGGCAAAGCATGAAATTTCCTGAAAAGGAAAAAAATGTGTACACATAAAATACTAACATTCCACATGAAAATCTATCACACGCCCAGACTGCAGCTGAGAAGAGGGGAGTGTGTCCATGTGTGAGGGGTGAAGCATCTCCCCTGAGTCAGGTTCTTTGCCCTGCAGCAGGGCTGGGCCTGGGGCTCTCCCTGGGGCTGGAGTCCCTGTTAGCAGAACCACATCCAGCCTTGGATTCCCAAGGCAATTCCCCTGGATTTCCCTTCCTGCTCCATTTCTCCCGGCTGGGGTGATCCAGCAGCCCTGGAGGACCAAGGGGAGGATGAAGGCAGGTTTGGCCCCACGCTGGAAGGGTCACAGCTGCCATCCCCCTGGGACTGCCTCTGGGGACACCTTTTGCCACACATCTCAAGTCAGATGAGCTGAACCCACACTTTTTAAAGTTCTTAACAGCTGGTTTTGCATCTGACCAAATACAGGGACCAGCACTGGTGGAGAATGCTGTGCTAGTCCTTCAGCTTTTTGTCTAAAGGTGAATAGGGAGACCAGGAGAGGAGAGGAGAGGAGAGGAGAGGAGAGGAGAGGAGAGGAGAGGAGAGGAGAGGAGAGGAGAGGAGAGGAGAGGAGAGGAGAGGAGAGGAGAGGAGAGGAGAGGAGAGGAGAGGAGAGGAGAGGAGAGGAGAGGAGAGGAGAGGAGAGGAGAGGAGAGGAGAGGAGAGGAGAGGAGAGGAGAGGAGAGGAGAGGAGAGGAGAGGAGAACCCAAACCAATAACAATAAAACACACAAACAACAAAGAAAATTAAAAATAAGATTGTCAAAGCTTTTATTTTACAAGCAAAGCAAGTGCTCCCTTTTCACAGCATGTCTTGGCACCAGCCATGAGCCATTCTGCAGCTCCTGCCCGCCCTGCAGGGCTGTGGGACTGTGCCACCCTGTGCCAGCAGCCAGGGCAATCCTCACAGACACCCTGTCAGCAGCACAGCCAGCAGGGAAGGCATCAGCATTCTGCCAGCAGAAAATGTGAATCACAAGATTTATTAGCTAGAGAATGAATCCAGTGGATGATAATGTGGGAGACTTGGCATCTCCATTTTGCCTGCTTCATGAATAAAATTCAGCATTTGTGTATTTCATGAAAAAAAGGAACTTCTTAATATTAAAAGGGTTAATTCTTAACTCATTTCTCTTTCACAGAGCAGAAATATTTTCTGTAAGTCATAAATAACACATTTTAATAAACGGAGACTTTGATTACTTCATGCGGTCCGGTCTGCATTGTAATTTCACAGAGACTCTTTGACACGGTTCCAACATCCAGTTTCTGTTGTGCATATTAAAAGTTCTACATATTTCAGACGTGTACAGGTCTTCATGGTCTACTAGTGAACAGTGTTATTACTGAAAATAAGTTTGACTTCTAGAGAAATAATTGGCTTTTAACGGAAAGCAATTTTATTTTTAAAAAAACTTCATTGTTTTCATGATTTACCTTTAATTTATGTTCCCTTACTATACAGTCATTTTTCTCAAAGTGCACTAATTTTGTAGTTCAAACAAGGCTTCCATTTCACCCTTGAGCCAGGATCCCTGATTTTTCTTTCAACTGGAAGTGCACAAACTAAATTTTTGGAATCGGTTCAAGGTCAAATTCAGTTCCTTGGAGTTTTGTCTTGAATGTGAACTTCAACAAGGAATGAGAAAATGTAACTTTTTCTCAGTGACAAATACTAGCCAATATGTTGGTGGTGGCATTAAAAGAGCAGGAGGGCTCATGCTGGCTTGTGCTCCAGTGCTGGAAGGAGCTGTAACTGCTTCAAAGACTGGAAATATATTCAAGCAGCATCTGGTTTGCCCTCTCTAATTTACTTTCATTGATTATAACCCTACAATGAGCATTTGATAGAGAACATTTTTAATGTGGCTCCTTCCCTGACCCCCTGAAAAAGAAATAAGGAATGAATATATTTACCTGTGGGTTCAGCAGGTGCATGTTGAATTGCTTGAAATTTTGGGTTTACTTCCACACTGGGGAAAAATGTTTTCTGTCAAACTGGGGAAGTGGTTCAGCTATTAACTAGCTGAAAATGTGCTAAAAATTATAGACAACCATTCAGTAAACCTCAGTTTCTGCAGAAAACTGAGCAGCCCTGAGCAAAAGTTGGCCCATGTTTCAGCTGGGTGAGCTCCTTCCAGAAAGCCTGAATTATTTTCTCTGTTTGCAACCACATATTAAGAACTTTTCCCTGTATCCCCAGTCTTTGCAATGGATTAGATGTCACCAAGAATGTTTGCATTTTTGTCATTGCAGGTTTCTGGTGGCCTGCACAGCTTGCACAGAGGGGAGCTGCTCTCCTGCCCTGCTCCAAAACCCACCCATGGCTGCCCAGATTGCAGCCATGCTTTGCTGTCCCTGGAATTCCTTTGTTCAGAGCTGACTGTTCATCTTTAACCCTGGTTATTTATGGTTTACCTGATTTTGGCCGAGCTGAGTTCAGGGCTGAGTAATTTTCCAGCGACTTTGTACATGATGAACACTTCACTAAACTTGCTACCAATGCCTTTGATCAATGTTCTCTTATAAAAGTAATTATTCAAAGCAAAACAGGCTGCTGATGGAGTTCATAGCTCACTTTTGAACTGCCAGGCTGGTGGTGGATAGTGCTTATACTGTAATTGTAAATGATAATGATATTTATTGCTCCTTCCAGTTGCTTTTACAGAATCTGCTGTAACTTGGGGCTCTCTATAAACTCACCCAGGCATTCCCTTTACCCAGAGGTACTTCTCACTTTTCGAGTGTCAATGAAATTGGTCCTGCTCAGCAGCATAAAGGGACACAGAGGCTTCTGAAAATTTCCTATGAAAAAAATTAAATCACTCTTACAAGCACACGGGAAAGAAAAAATATAAGAATCTGAAATTACATTAAAGGATTCTTAGAGAAAGGTGCTTGACAGAAGGATTTAAATTAAAAGTCAGGACTCATCTGAGGCTTCAAGACTGGGGGTGGTCTCTAGGATCAGGAATAGGACAGGAGAAGTGAAGGCAAGAACAGGAGCGTGAAATGAAAGTTACAGAGCTATCAGTGGTACCAATAAGCCTTGAGAAACTAAGGTTAGGACAGTCACCATGTGCTTTATTTTGCCTTTCTCAGCTGTTGAGTAGAAGCTGGATTTGCATTAAATTTTGTATTTTTATGAAGGGATCAGTTGGCTCTTGTGGCAGTTCCATGCCAAGTTTGTAACCCAGCAGAGCAGCAGAGCAGGGAGTGTGAGGCACATTAGGAGGAGGCAGAAGCAGCAGGGGAAGGACAGGGTGGTGCCCAGGGTCAGTGTGGGCACCCAGGCTGTGTGCCACTCTGGCAGTGCCAGGGCGACAGGTCAGTGAGGGTCAATGTGTGCACCCAGGCTGTGTGCCACCCTGGCAGTGCCAGGGGGGTGAGGATCAGCGTGTGCACACAGGCTGTGTGCCACTCTGGCAGTGCCAGGGCGACAGGTCAGTGAGGGTCAGTGTGTGCACCCAGGCTGTGTGCCACTCTGGCAGTGCCAGGGGACAGGGTGGTGCCCAGGGCTGAGGGTCAGGCTGTGTGCCACCCTGGCAGTGCCCAGGCTGATGCTGCTCTGGGACTGGCACTGGCTGTTTGACACCCACATGTCCATGCTTTTCTTTGGGTTTTTCTCTGCCCTGCCCAGGACTGCATGCAAGTGATTACAAGACCTTTCCAGGTTCCTCCCTCATGTTGCAAACGTTCACACAAAGAGCAGTGCTCTCCTTGGTGCCCCATCCACAGGCAGAGCTGGTGCCTGGTCAGGTCAGTGTTCCCACTGTCCTTCCTGTGTGTGCAATGAGTTCTGGGCCATCATCACATACTCCCAGGAGATCCTTGAGCTCAGGGTTCAGCTGCCTGGCTGCTGTTGGAGCTCTGCAGGCTCTGCCCTCTCCAAGGGCCTCTCTCCATGGAGGGCAGCCCAGGAATTTCCCTTACCTTGGGTGGGCTCTGGGTCTGACCCCCGCTGGAAGGCAGCAAAGCCATGGTTGCACTCTGTTTCTCCCATTTTCATATCCCTCACACTGGAAGAAAACTTTCCCTTGGCTTCAGTGGAATCACTTCTTATTAACTCCAGTGCAAATAAGAGCAGGAGCTGGTCTGCAAGTGTTGAATTATTCATTGTGTCTTCAGCAGGGCTTCCTAAGATACCCAGTATCTTTGATCTATGACATCATTGGTTGTGGAAGCCAAGAGGAGACATTCTACAACTGAAATGTAAATTCCCAGATATGACCTGAAATGTAAATTCCAGTAATATTCCTCCTCCAGGTGATCTCTTATTTCATATAAACCCAGCTCAAGAAATATTCACCACCCCCACTGCAGCCCAGATTTGTGCAATTTAAAAGCAATGATGCACAACTAATTGCTGGTGCATTGTGCTCAGTTATAGCAGCAGTGAATGATTTCCAAAAGTTGATTATCCTTGGATGAATGATTTTCTTACCTCTGGTACATGCAGGGTTTGCCTTTGCTGCTGTGACAGACAGCTAACCACATGTTCTGCCTCAGTGGAACATCAGTGTGTGCTGGTGAAATCCGTTCCATGCCTTGCAGTGGGTGTGCTCCCTCATGGTTTTTGATACTGATGTTTTATGGTGTACACAATCACCAGGCCACACTTGGAAGAGAGAGGGCTGAAATGGAATTTATGACCTCTAAATTTGACTCAAAGCCTTCAAAGAGTTTCCAAAACAAAAAAAAAAAACCAAAAAAACAATAAAAAACAAACCAACAAAATTATGCACACTGGCAGGAGACAGTGTTGACAGTGTTTGCAATACTTGCACTCTTTTCAGTTGTAGAACATGCAGAAAACAAAAACCACCACATGCATTCTTCATGGCAGGCAGTTAACTTCAGTTGCCTCCTCAGAGGGCTGAAATTATCCTGAGTGTCCAAACCAAGGTGATTTCCAATCAACCATATGTCTGTAGGCTGCTCATAGGGTTATCCACAAGGTGTTCAGAAAATATCAGTTCATACAGAAACTTCAAATTATTATCTCTTTTAGTTTTGGCAAGTTAACTGAACCTTTTGCACTCAAAGCCACTCACTGATGTGAAGATCAGCTCTCAATGTCCAACCCTCAGTGCTGAAAGAAAGAAGAGGGAAATTATTTAAGAAGTTTAAATGAGTAAAAGCTCAGAGTGGTATTTCTGAGATAATTTAACAGGCTGCCCAGAGAATCTGTGGCTGCCCCAACCCTGGAAGTGTCCAAGGCCGGGCTGCACCTTGTGCAGACACCCAGGTGCCCAAATGGTGCCATAAAATGGCACCAAACTTCACTCCTGGTGGGAGTCCATGGGATTTGGCTCCTCCAGTCTCAATGTTTGTAAAGCAAATTAACAAGCTGCAGAGAAGTTAGTCCAGGGTGTATTGTTATCCATTAGGGTTGAACCTGCCAAGAGCAGATCCTGATGTGATTACTGAGACAAAAGTATCACTGGAGTTCTGGAGTTCTGCCCAAATTAGGGCTTCAGCACTCAGTCCTTGTTCCTTTATGTCATCAGCAATCATAACGGGGGTATTTGTTAGTGTTCTCAGCTAAATAGTATCTAACAAGAAATCGTCACATTTGTTTGACAGAACAAAATATATTTTCATGTGAAATCTGTTCTTCAAAATTCCAAACCCTGTTTACACCCAGGAAATTGCTTCATTTGTAGCAATTTCCTTTTCTTTAATTCCATTTCCAATTCCCATTATGAAACTCCCAGGCATGTAGTATGGCCCAATAAATAGGTGGAGTAGGACCAGAAAGGAGGAAATACCTGCCCTTTTGTACATTTTACTCCCATTTTAGAGAAGGAAAATAAGAGAGACATATACAGAAATTCCAAATGTAAGCAGTTACAATAATTAGCAGCGAGATTAGCACTTGATTACCACTTTTTTGATTTTTTTCCATATCCCCCTTTGCAGCCAGACATAAGTGCAATATTGTGGCTGACGTACTACAGCCCTTTTGTGAAAATTCCAGTGCAGATTATGAAGCTACGCCCCGAGCCCTGCTCCCAGCAGAGGTGGGTATCACCATGCCCAGCAGCGGTGGGTGTCACCATGCCCAGCAGCGGTGGGTGTCACCATGCCCAGCAGAGGTGGGTATCACCATGCCCAGCAAAGATGGGTATCACCATGCCCAGCAGAGGTGGGTGTCACCATACCCAGCAGAGGTGAGTATCACCATGCCCAGCAAAGATGGGTATCACCATGCCCAGCAGACATGGTTATCACCATATACCCAGCAGAGATGGCTATCACCATGCCCAGCAGAGGTGGCTATCGATCACTATACCCAGCAGAGGTGGGTATCAATCACCATGCCCAGCAGAGGTGGTATCACCATGCCCAGCAGAGGTGGCTATCAATCACCATGCCCAGCAGACATGGGTATCAATCACCATGCCCAGCAGAGGTGGCTATCACCATGCCCAGCTCACAGGTGCCAAATCCCCCTGAGAGCCGTGCTCAGCATCAGCCATAGAGCCACGGTGGGTGTGAGCCAGCTGCATCCACTTGTGCTGCTCTCCTTGCCCATTCCAGCAGGAACCCCCTGAGCTGGGCTGGGCTGGGGGAGGCACTTTTGGGTGATGGGCTGAGGCTCTGCAGCCCTTGCTCTGGTGGAATGCCTTGTGTTGGCATCGCTGCCCGTCCCTGTGCCCCAGGCACAGCCAGGGTGCTCCCTGCCCCTCTGCAGTTCCTGTGTGTGTGTGACACCCAGGCTGGGCTGTCTGAGCACTGCCCTTGCCCTGTTGGTGACATTTGTGACCAGGTGGCAGCAAACAGCATTGCTGGGCAGGGAGGAGCAGATGTTTGACACGGGACAGGCCCTGGCAGGGGAGGGTAAGAGCCAGAACAAACAAAGAAAAAAGGCTGGTATATATTTTCTTCCTTGATAACAGAACTGACTTAGCAGAGAGGGGAATCAGAATGCCAGGAATGAGCTCCCTGAGGCCAGCACTGAAATGAAGCAGCACAGCTCACTGTGCCATGCTCTGGTGCTCTCCTCCCCATCCCAGCTGCTCCTGAGCTGCACTCCAGCTTGCCTTGTCCTGAGCAGAGCTCCTGGTGCTGCTGGCCAATGCCACCAGCTGCAATGGCCCCGGGAGCTCCAGGGCCACATCTGTGACAAACTGGGCGTGGATGTGCTCAGCTTCCTCCCAAAGAGCAGGGAGATATGATTGCAAACCCAGCGTGCTGAGAGGCAATGGGAGCAGGATGGCTCCTCCTCAGCCATCTCCTCCTCCTCCTCCGTGTGTTTCCTGCCCAGCAGCTCCCCTGCAATCAGGGGGTGTTTGCCCTGAGATCTCCCTGGGGAGGGCTGAGCTGGCTCCTGCTCCCAAGCACTGATGCACCCAGCTCAGCTCTGCTCAGCCCCACAAACCTGGCACAGGGCTTGCTATGGGACTGGGGAAAAGTGCAAAGCCCAGTGAGAACCTTACAGGGGAGCTGGCAGGTCAGAAATTACCCTTCAACTCACACTGCTTTACATCAAGTTTTCCCAAATAGACCAAATCCAGCTCCTGCATATAGAAAATGCAAGTGTTCATCCATGCCTCTTGAAATTCACACAATCAGTGTCAAATCCTGCAGAGCTGGGACTAAAATCTCCGGATTCTGTAGCTGATTTGCATGCAAGGATTGTGTACTGGATTGTGGTGACATTCCAGCTTCCCAGCTGTGCTCCAAGCCCTGCTTCTTTATGTGGGAAATTGAGCAAAATAGTGTGTTTTACACTGCTTTATGTTCTTGTTTTCCTTCGGGAAGGGAAGGGAAGGGAAGGGAAGGGAAGGGAAGGGAAGGGAAGGGAAGGGAAGGGAAGGGAAGGGAAGGGAAGGGAAGGGAAGGGAAGGGAAGGGAAGGGAAGGGAAGGGAAGGGAAGGGAAGGGAAGGGAAGGGAAGGGAAGGGAAGGGAAAACCCCTACAAAACTCCAAAACCTGAACCATTTTTACTTTGCAAACACCAAAGAATCCTGATCAGAGTACAAAACAGAGTAGAATTTTAGCATTGTTAAGGCTGCAGCCTTCTCTCCTGTGCCCTGTAGAAAGCAGTCCCAGCTTTTCCCTTGCTGCCATTCTGCTCCAGCCAGACAAGTTGTTCTGCCTGGTTAAACCTGTGCTGTGTGTTTCATGAGCAGTGTAAAAGATCCTCATTGCTGTTCTAAAAATACAATGTACTCAACAATCCTAATCCAACAGTGCAAGACAACACAGGTTTCTTTCATTAGAGGATCGTGGTAGGTATTGCTGAATCTAGTTCAAACAATTACCACTGAATTTTATATCTGCAGGCAGTGTAATAAACTGGAATATAGTTTTCACTCTGATCAGTCACATGAGAAGTATCTTCTTACTGCTGCATCCCCTTAAGCATCCTTATTCACCCATATGTGCATTCTGGCAAGTTCTGCCTCCTCTCCACCATTATTTGATGTACAGACCTCAGCCAGGGTTCATTATTTGGGGAGTGTGGCAGCCCCTCCTGAAAGTGCCACTGAGGATGCCCCCAAAGCCAGGGCTGAGCCCAAACTCAGGGGCTGATGGACTGGGTCAGAGCACCCAGCCAGCAGTGTGGTGATGGGAGCAGTCTTGTTGGTTCTTAATCTTCAAGTTTTGGGGGTTTGTTGCTGTTTTGGTTTGGTGTTTTTAAGAATAGTTTCATGAGGAATAGAAGGAAGTGGTGAAAGGAAAGATTTACTAAACTCGTCACAAAATAGGTTCGAGTTATTGGTCCAAATTAATGCTCTGATATGTTTTTTTCTTCTAAACCCTTTTTCTTAGTTGTGCACAAAATGCAGCACGAGCTTGTCACAGATGAAGATTGGGGCCTTTTTTGAAGCCACAACACTGCTGCATGTTGCAGTTGATCCCAGTTTATTTTAAAAAGAGCAGGTGGACAAGGTGAGGCCAAGGGAGTTGTGTTAACGTGAGTCAAAAAATAAGGGGGAAGAAGTCTGCTAAATGAAGAATTCCAAGGTTTGCACACTTCCTGAAAAATTAATTTCTTGATGAAGTTTCCTTGCATTCCTAGATGACCTCTGCTAGATTTCATGATGTGGGGATCAGTCCAGAACAAACCATGGCCTGGGATTGCAGAGGAGGGTGGGAGGCGATGGGCATGAGAGAGCAGGGGCAGCCCAGACCTTGCCTGTGCATGAAAATGTGTCACTCCTTGAAAGGGACTGCTGGGGGTCAGCTCTGACTGCTGCCTGGGCCAAAGGAGCTGCAGCCCACAGGGTGGGAAGGATCTGTTTGCAGACCTCAGGGAGTGGAGGATTATCCTCATTAATTCTATGTGTGAACATGAAAATTAAATAAGGCCAATGAATCATGTAAGAGAAACAATTTTAAAAGCTCAGGGAACTCGAACTCAATGAATTTCCATTGAATGTTGTCTCATGGGCTGCAGTGTCACTCAGGGCAGTGTGTGCATGTACCAGGTTATCACACATGCTCAAACCAGCTCCCTCCCCAGCAGTGCTGCTCCAGGGGGCAGGTGATAAACAAAGAGCGCAGGCAGGTCCAGAATAGATGTTCCTAATTAGCTTTTTTCTTTTTTTTTTATGTCTGAGCTGTGAAAATTGGCTGCAGCACTCCCTGTGATTACACCTTTGCCTAGTACAAATTTTGCTGATGTTTGGTTGAGGGAGAAGCAGCAATTACGCAAGGCACAGGTGCTGTGGAGTACTCCAAGGTGTGCTGAGGGAGTAAACAGCCCTGCAGGATCAATTTCCCTGTGTTTCAAAGCCGAGCATGTCTTCTGTAAATCTGCTGATGCTGAAAGATGTGGCTCCTCACATGCCCAAATCTCAGAGCCAAACAGCCACAGAGAGCTCCGGTAAGGGAGTGACCCCATTGCACTTCTTGAAGGTTGGGCTCCAATGTGTCATGCAAAAGTAAACAAACATCATGTCCTGGTATAAAAAGGGCTCAGTGTTCCTCATCAGTGCAAGGTTTCAGGCTGTTGGTAAGGGGAACATGGAGAATTCTCATTAATGCTTTATCTGCTACAAGAGAGAAGGCAGCACATGGATGGGGAGGGCAGTGATGTTCTCCCTGCTGCTTCTGCCTGTCCTTCTGAAAAGGCAGAGAGTGCAGAGGCATTTCAGGCCCACAGGTGCATTTTGAGTATTACACTGACTCCATCTACTCCTGTGAAATGCTCGCACAGTGAAATATCCCCTCCCACAGAAATTCACCTCTGCTTTATCCAGTGTGACCCAAAGAGAACACAAAGCTGTCTTCTCATAGGATTCCAGAATGGTTTGGGTGGGAAGGGACCCAAAGATTCCCTCGTTCCAACCCCCTGCCATGGGCAGGGACACCTCCCACCTGTCTGTGTCCCTCAGGAGCTCCCGATCTCCTCCTTGCTAGTGCAGGCTCTGCTGGTTTATCTCTCCCCTCTCACACACCTCTCCCGATCTTTGGGATTCTCCTGTATTCTGTGCCTGTAAGAATTTCCCCTTCTTGATCACACTATTTTGTATCTTCTCTCTGGTGCCTAAAATGCTTCAGTCTTCTGTGCAGTGCTGGTTAATGAGTTTAAACTGAATTTAAAATAGCTTCAAGATAACTAGATATATTTTGTAGGGGGAAAACTAACTGGAGAGACAATGAGAAAATCCCTCCTAACATGTTCACTCTGAACATTGAAGGGTAATTCTCTAACTTGTAACTCAGCCTTGGTTTTGTCTCTGTTAAATTTATGTCTTTAAAGAGTCTCCAGCACACATTTGCTCCCAAAATTTCACTGGTAGTTGCAGGAAAATGGTACCTCAAGGACACTGTGAACTGCAGAATGGCAGATTTCCTTGGGCTGGAGACAATGCAGAGAGAAATCTGCAGCTGGAGGGATGTGACACACACATAGCCCAAACACAGGGAAACCCAAACACACACCAAGAGACCCACCCCAGACACACCCCAAGCAAACTCTCCTCTTCAGATGGAGCCCTGAAGGAGGCTTTTTGTAGGAAACACAGAGTAAAAGGTGTTGTGCAAGCCCAGGGCCTGGCACACAGCTGGGTTTACTTGAATGGAATGGGAGAGCAGGGGAAGGTGGGGCAAGGCAAGCCCGGGGCAGGGACAAGGGAGGGGAGGATTTCCACTGGAATGGCTGGGAGAGGATCATGTGGGTGCCTCTGGAAAGAAATGGTGGCTGTATTTACTCACCACCCCAAGCTGGCATTTGTTTGTGGGCAGGGTGGAAGGTATTCCCCTTTCTGCTGGCCCTGCAAACATGAAAAAACTGAGCTGGTGGGTGAGCTCCATTTGTGGGTGTGAAAGGATATAAACCAGGGGGAAATGGTGAGTTACTGCTTGGTTAACTGTGGAAAGCTCAGGAAAATGAGTGGCTGTTTGTCACTGGACAAACAGAATGTCTCTGGAGGGGAACTGCCATGGGCAGCACAGTTTGACAGCTGCTTTTGGGGAAGGATTCCTTTTATCTGCAATGCTGGATGCAGCACACCTGTGTGAAAGTCTCAGTCAAGTGAATCCTTGCAAATAGGGCTTTGTGGAAGAGAAAGACTCTGGTTTGGCAAATGCAGCACAGCTTTCATGAGATACTTCTGATTAATGTGGATTTGCCATCTCTGCCCCACCATCTGCTACCCAAAAATAGAAAATTTGGAGTGATGCTGCTGCTGCCTCTAAGCTTCCAGCTAGGATTCAGGCTTTAATGGAATAATTACATCGCAAACCAGTGAGATCTTGCTCTTGAGCCATTAATGATCATTCCAAAGGTGAAATTTGTAATTTGCTGTTTTCCCTTTCCCTCTTTTGTGTCCTTGCCTCGCAGGAGGTGGTCAGCCAAGCTGTGCTGGCCATGGCTGGTGTGTGGCCATGGCAGGGCAGGTTGGGAGCTCTGGGCTGGCAGAAAAACCTGTCTGAAAATGGGCTCTGCACCAAAACTGCCCTGGTTTGAAAAGCAGCTCTGCTGTGGCTGCTGGGGGTGTGAGGGGAGAATGGGGTCTGGAGTCACCATGGCTCCAGGGAGCCAGGAGGAGATGGTGGTGATGATAATGATGATAACTGTGGTGGTGGTGATGGCACCTGTATTGCAAATCTATTGCTAAAAATAGTTTGGTTTGTTTTTTCTTTTAAAAGTGAACCACTAAGATCCCATCAAGGGAATTGATTCTGTGTTTTTGTCTCTTCCTCCCCTTCCCCCAGTGTGCACTCCTAATGCTTATGAAAAGCTAAGAGTCACTTTGTGTTTTGTTTTGCTTTTCCTTAAATGGAGATGTTCCATCTACTGTCTTGTCAAGCCTGATCAAGCCTTCTATTTGATCCCAAATAGCCCAGGTTTGCAGTTTATAGAATTATGAATAAAGGCTTCATGTGCTATTTAAGATACATGTTCCTCCTCATTCAGAAGTGTTTGGCATTTACCTTTCTTATTTAAACATGTTTAAGCGATTCCATTACTAAATACTGCTGGAGGGAACCAGAGAGGGAGCAGAAATTTGGCATCAATCCCAGTGCAATTTGGAGGCGAAGGTCTGAGGATGCTCACTATCCTATAGAATGACAGTAATTAAAATTAATGAAAAATCACTGCATAACACCCACCACTTGACATATTTCCTCAGGTGCTTTTTGCAAAAATCTCCAAGAGAGA
This sequence comes from Zonotrichia albicollis, assembly GCF_047830755.1. Classification (NCBI taxonomy): domain Eukaryota; kingdom Metazoa; phylum Chordata; class Aves; order Passeriformes; family Passerellidae; genus Zonotrichia; species Zonotrichia albicollis. Next base: position 20,956,109 of record NC_133830.1, read on the forward strand.
CCTGTGGCTTGCGGCTTTGAAGTTCCTCTGCCCCTCCTCAGTCTCACCTCAGCTTTCATAAATGCAGATAGATAGCTGAATAAATATTCCAAAAGAAGTTCATTACTTAATACTCTTCTGTCCTAAGTAGCTTAATTTCTGTCTCCAGATGCCTTTGTAAAGCTGCATTTGTGCCCAGGTGGAAGGATTAGAGTTGGATCAGCCCAGTGGCAGGGACACAACTCCTTGGAGAGGCAGCAGGAGGAACAGCAGGGCTGGGGCAGGGAGGGATGGAGTGTGAAGGGGGAAAAGCTGCAAGAAACACAGCAAAGAGCCCCAAAACAAGTGAAAAAACCCCAAACCACACCCCAAAAAACCAAGCCTCACGAAATATTCTGTGTGAAGATAAATATGTTTGGTTGATGAAGCAAAACAGGCTCTTAATACTTCAAAACTTTCTGATTGTTTGTAGCCAACAGCACAGGCCTGGTAAGGCATGGGACAGGGGGCACACACAAACAGTTATTCCTTATTGCACTTAAAATCCTTGTGTTGATTCCCTGGTTTCTGTGAGGTGGAAGGATCTCATCCTGGGATGATAAAAGGCAAACTCACAATTCAACAAACTTGGAGGAAGAATCCCACATTTTATGGGTTTTTTCCCAGGTGAAACTGAAAGAACTCTATCAAATTGTCTCTTCCTGTTGCTACCACACAGTGCCACCTGCTCAGGTCTGTGGATTCTCTTTTAGGCAAAGGAAACTTCCTGATCTTTTTTTTTCCCTAAAAGCAATTAAGAGAAACACTTAAGAGAAAATTCTGATCTATTTGTGAAAATCTTTTTCTTTTCTTGCTGAGAAGAAGATCAACATCAGCATATCAGGCAGAAGAGATTCCAGTGTCACTTGGAAGTGACATTAAAAGGCTCTTCTGAATCAGTAAAGCACCTAACACATAAAACTCTCTTGCTCTGCAGCCTCAGTGTTTGGTGAACAGTCAAGATATTTTCTTACCCTAAGGAAAGAGACAGAGTTGTTTTTGTCTTGGTACTCCTTATTCTGAGTTACTCTTTGTTTTTTGTCATGTTGCAAATCAGCAGTGAAGAAAACTCACTCAGCAGGCAGTGAAAGCAGCAGCAGCTGTTTACCCCTTGGGACATGAGCCCTGCAATCCCCACCCAGCCTAGCAGACACCTCCAGCCCCGCGCGTGCACGTTCGGCTTCACCTTAGCACAGGCACCGGGCCAAGCAGGAATCACACACTCCAGGGCTGCATTTCAGGCTAAAACATTCCCTCTCCAACAGGTTAATAAGTTAGCCGTGAAGCACCAGAAGCATCAGAACTGCAGTTTGAAATATCTCATATTAAATCTCTAAAATAAACATTGAGAACTAGAGAAAATAAATTGCCCTGTGAAAGAATTGAGTAATATTATGATTTCCCTCTTCCTCACCCCTTGAATATATTGCTTAATCTGTCCTAAGACTGTAATCACCATCCTTAAGAAGGATGTGCATGTGGATGCCTTTGGGTTCCACAGCCTGTTTTCCTTACAGCAGCAAAGAGGGGCCCTTCTGACTCTATTACTTGTCAGTGTTCATTAATAATCTGGATTTTGGGCAAGGTTCTTATGCCCCATTTGTGAAGATGAATCTTGGGCCTTTCTGACTCTATTACTTGTCAGTGTTTACTAATAATCTGGATTTTGGGCAAGGTTCTTATGCCCCATTTGTGAGGATGAATCTTGCTTGGAGAGCAGTCAGTAGGATCCTTGACACTGATTTGATGAAACTTTTAGCCTGGCAAAGTGTCTTTTCTGTGATATGCAATGCAAAAATTGGGTACACCCCATCCAGCACTTCTCCCCCAGATGGCTGAGTTTCAAATTGGTTCCTCTGTACTTTTTCTGTGATGGTTTCACACTCTGAATTAGAAAAGGTTGGATTGGAAATTCTTCCAGGAGTTGCACATCTTTGCAAATATGGCGTGTGTGTTATCGAGCGGGTGTTATCATTTCTGAGGCTGTGCTATAACGTCTTGGGCCGTGCTATCCTCATCTAGAGAATGGTTATTTATGTAGATGTTTGCTGTTTGTTTCTCAATTGTTACACCTACAGCAGCAGTGGGATCACACCCTCAGACTGTAAAATCTTCAGGGCAGCAACTCCCAGTTTGCACAAAAGTGCAAAAACCCTAAAATACACGTATCTGCCTTGTTGAGAGCATATGTATCACTGGCAAGTGCTTCCAGGAAAAATGGTGAATTCCTTTCTTTCCCAGAACTGTTCAATTCTGCATTTTTTCTTTAGCGAGTTCTGGAATTGAATTTTCAGCCTCTATTCTTGTTCGTTAGATTTTGTTTCTTCCTGTCTTGTCCTCTAGGTTTTATGACTACTTATTTATAGGTTTGTTTCTTCCAGGCGGTTAAATTGATCTTTAATTTTATTTCATGGCCACAGAGGAAAGCAGCACAAGCTGCAGCAAGTTGGGAGGCAGGCAGGTATTGTGTACACTTTCCTGAGGCTAAACAGACCCGTGCTCCAGTGTCTTGGCTGCTGCACTGTGCTTTTCCAAGGAAGAGGATGTTGAGGGAGATCTGGGAAATTTGTTCTTTTATTGTATTAAATGGAATAGAGATGTGTGGTCACGGTGCTGTGGGGCTGCAGCGGAGCTCAGGCGTGGTCACCAGGTCAGCCTGTGGGGAAAGCAGAGAAACCCAAATCTCCTGGGAGAGAACAAATCCTCACTGTGAGCCAGGGCTGGGCCTCTGGAGCTGGTTTGGCGCTGGGAATCAGGGGAGCTGTGAGGAGGTTCCATCCCAGGAGGTCTCTCTGTGACCTGAGCCGTGCCCAGAGCAGAGGTGGGAGCAGGGTCTGAGCTGGGAGCCCCTGAGCAGGGCCCATGCAGAGCGAGCAGGAGCTGTCTCCACTTGCCAGGCAGCTGTTTCAGAGGTGCAGAGATGCATCATGACTTTGCTACTGATCCCACCACACTGGGGAATAGGATTTGCCACTTTGTTCCTGTGCCTTGAGCAATTGTCATGTTTTCAAAAGAAAATTGCTCTGCTACAGTTCTGATTTCCACCTTTTGAACGCTGCTTTTCATCTTCACTTTCTCTTTGCTTTCATGGGCCAGAGGAAATCACTGCCTTGAGGAGATGCAGCAGTTTCCCCAGACAAGGGGGTTAGGGCATGTGGGAGGTGACAATGCCTCTGTCCCCTGCTTGGCACTCGGGCAGTGCCAGCCTGGGTGCCTGAGGGACACAGCCCTGCACTGGAGGGCTCTGGGGAAATCCTGTGCTTGGCTCTGATGGAAGGCACCTGTATTTCACACACCAAAGATTAACCCCTTGTTCTGCAGAGCAGAGCTCAGGCTGGCCCAAGGCTGCTGTGCCAGTTTTTATTTAGTTAATACCAGAATGTGCAGAACCAAATGTTGAGTACTTCTGTTGGAACCAGAGGTCTTGCTGTTCAGTAAATCCTCCTCAACAGCACTGCTTTTTGGGAGCTGATATCTCAGCCAAGTATCAGTAGAATGTGATCAGAGCTCCCACTGTACAATAGCACACACAGGAAACTGAAATGTGTGAGTTTGCTGTGCTGGGACATCCTGCAGGAGTAATGCTGTGTGTGCCTGGGGCAAGGATTGGAGAAGCTGCTGTCACTTCATGTTCTGCTGTCCTTCTGTGGGTTCTGTACTGTCTTTCTGTGGATTCTGCTGCCCTCCTGTGCGTTCTGTGCTGCCCTTCTATGGGTTCTGCTGCCCTTCTGTGGGTTCTGTACTGTCCTTGTGTGGGTTCCCTTAGGAGGGATTGGCCATCCCAGGAGGACAATCTGAACTGTGGTGGGTGAACCAAGTGTGGAACTGTGCACCAAATCCTTCAAGAGTGGTGCTGGCAAACCTGTGAAGGAAATGCTCTAAGACTGTGTTTAAACAGCTGAAAGAGGGGAAATGTTTCTGTGCACAGCAGGAGCTGCCTTTGGAACGGGCTGGGCCTGCCTGGGCCTGGCTACCCAAAGCAGTGGCGGGCACAAGGAGCATCAGCAGTGTGCAGAGCCAGGGATGGCTCCTTGGCAGCCTCAGGGATGTGCAGGGGTGCTCTGCAGGGAGTGCCTGGCCTTCAGTTCTTGTCTGAGTGATGCTTCCCCTTGGCACAGCTCAGAGACAGCCCTGAGCTGAGGGAGCACTGGGCAGGGCCTGGGCAGGGGCTCTGAGAGTGAATATCTGTGATTTCCCTGCACAGAGTGAAACCTCGGGGCTGAGGGGCCCTGCAGTGCTTTGGGATGTGCCCACACGGGGCTGAGCAGGGCCTGCCCACAGCCCAAAGGCAGGGCCAGCACTGCCACACTGGGGCTCCCAGTGCACTGCAGAACCACCCCAGCAGGACTGGAGGGCCACCAGTGTCCCTGCCACCCCAGCAGGACAGCATGAAGCAGACCCACAGAATTGGTTTGTCAGATACCCTGCAGTGTAACTCCTCAGCTTTGGCAGAAAAAGAATTCATAGTTTTCCCAGCAAAACCAGTTATTTATGCTTTAACCAATTCAGGAGCTCTTCTTTACTTCAGTTTTGAAAGCAGTTTTTGGAAAGGATCTCAGTGGGGTTAAAATGGTAGCTAATAAGCGCCCCCTTTCCCTTGTCATAGCAGCAGGAAAATCATCAAGGGCTGCTGCTACATATAAACCATTTGCCTTCAGTAAAATAACTGGATGCACAAATTTGGGATTTAATTTCAGTCTTATTTGGTGCTTTTTTTTTTCAGGTTGTGCGGAGTAATGAATTCTGGCATAAATTGTATAAAACACTCTGATAATTTTTTTATTAATGTTGCCCAAGTTAGAGAACTAGCACTTAAATAGTATTGACTTTTTCTTTGTTTGTTTCTTTCTTATCAAGTTTCAGACATTTTTGAGGGTTTGGCAGGCGTCCATCAGCCCTGAAGCCGTGGATGATTTATCACCTGGCTGTTCAGGGCTGAGGTAGCTGTGCCAGTGCCCTGCCTGCTCTCCTGTGCCATTCCCAGCCTCACTGCAGAGCTGCCTGGGCACAGCCACAGCCACACCGTGCTCCCCAGCAGGACACCTCTCTGGGAATTTTATTGATCTAAAAACTGTATTTTTAATGAACACGCTCAGGAAATGTGTTTGTACACAGATTTATCACTATTTTGCTGCCTCCAGAGGAGATAACTGTGGAGTGTTTCCTCCCGGCTCTGTCTGGACCTCCTGATCCCTTCCTTAACCACTTGCAGCTCTCAGCCTGTTCTGTATCATCACCCCATTTTAACACTGTGGCAAATTAGGCCTTTTTTTTTTTTTTTCATTAAGCCATAAATTATGGTTTCCTGGATTTGACTTATGTTTTTAAATTAATATTTCCCCATCCCTTTCCCCTTTCCAGAAAGTCTTTATCTGGCAGTTCTCCAGCAGAGGTTCGGCCCCAAGTCGAAATCCTGCCTCAGGATTTCCTGGTCTTGCCTCAGCTTACTGTATGTCCAGAGAGTCATTCTGCAAACAAATTAATTTTTCCTTGTCTAGAAATTATAGAGCTCTTTCATTCTGTCCTTCTGCAAAGGAAGTTAGAACAAATCTGTCTGAGGGACTTTCAGGGCACTGTGCTATCTATGGGTAACAGCCAGGTGCATCTGCAAATAGAACAGGAGCAAGAGAGGCTTGTAAAATTGAGAGAGGAAAAGCAAATTGTTCTGGTTAAAATAGTTGTTTGTTCTTCTTGTGTTTGTACATTAAACTAAATGGTTGCCATCACCCACACAGACAGAAATAATCTGCCTTCCCCTGCACTTTGTTTTGGAGAATAGAAACTGCTCCCTTTTCTGCTCCTTCTTTGTGTAGAAATGTTGAAAAGTTACAGCAAGTTTTCCTCCATGCCTCTTTTGCAGGCTTTAGCCAAATATCTCAGGGTTCTGCTGCCTACCAGCCTTGGAGCTTTGGCTTCTTGCCCTACAGATCTTCCAGTGCAGATATGAGCAGAACTGTGGTTTTGTTTAGCTGGAAGTTGAGTTCTTCACAGGGGATTTGGGTGGCTGTGAAGCCAAGTGGCATGGCAAGGCTGTGAGCATCCCTGCTCTCCTTTGTCAGCAGATGACAATCTGTCACCAGCTGAAACTCCCAGGCGCCCAGGAGAAGAGCAGCAGATGGAGTCAGCTGCCAAGCAAACTGCTCCCTGGCTCTGTGTGAGGCTTCAGAACCACAGAATCGCAGATTCATTAGGGTAGGAAAAGATCCTTTAAGATCATCGAGTCCAACTGTCAACCTAGCACTGCTGTGTTCACCTCTCAGCCATTTTGGGAGTTTCTGACTGAAGAACACATGGTGGGTTTGCTGGGGTTTGGGAAATTCCTTGGGTTTGTTTTTGTCCCAGTCTTGCCCTCTGTGCAAGTGTCCATAGAGAGGAGGGTTCAGCCCACGGTGACACTGTGGGTGGCACTGGCTGTGTCACTCCCTGGGGACATCACAAGGCTCAAACTGCAGCATGCCAGCAAAATCTGATTCTCTTCCTTGTTCTACCAATCCTGTGCTCTGTGTAGGGATTTGGTCTCTCTGTGGTGAGTAAAATCTTCTGTAACTCGTCTCCCTGTGCCAGGGGAATGGAGCACATGAACAATGTCCACAGGTCCTGCTTGTGGAGCTGCTGGACATCAGCTCTGGGACAGGCACTGCCTCTTGCTTTGTCCTACACTCTGCTGAGGGAATTTTGTACTTCATACATTTTTAACAAGAAAAAAAATGCACTAGGTGGGCATGATATGCTGCTAATGCTGCACTCTGTCTATTTTTAGGAAGCTGTTGGCCTGCTCATTTGCAGTTGTTGCAGTTGAGAACAAATATTCTCAGTCAATGCTGAAATAAAAAATGTGAAGGTGCTGGTTCTGCTGTCAGGCGGGCAGGTGCTGCTCTGAAATGGCTCCATTGAAGTTCAGGAGCACATCTGATCAAAGGGGACATCAAAAGCAGCACAATCTATAAAGCAATAGTGCCTGCATGGAAAGCAGGAGAGCTTTATTGAATTCCATCAATTGTTCTCGGTGTGTTGGGAGCACAGCAAACCTCACCTCTGGGTTTCTGCAAGTGAGGATGAGGCCCGTGGAGGGAGGTGGATGAAGTTCTAAAGAAGAGCTGGCTTTGGCATTTCTGATGGAGGTTTTGCTAGAGCAGGGTCCAAACACATCAGAGATCCCTGCATTGCCCAGCTCAGGGCTGAGGTTGGGGCTGGCAATTCTGCTTGGCTGGCACATGAAGGCAGATTTACATGTTTGGAGTGCAAGGAGATTAAAATACTGATAGAAAGGGGCGAGAGAGGATTGCTCTGGCATTACTGAGGTGTGCACAGTGAAGCCATGTGTGATGAGTGTGAGCATGGAACCTTTACCTGGTGGGTTTTCTTGCTCTGCCCCTACACTCACTCCTGCAGAATTGCCTACTGAAAGTGTTCATCTTTCTCACCTCTTGGCTGTTTGCAGAGAACTGAGTGAATCTCTGAGGCGAAGGAGAACTGCAGATCTGGAACTCGATGGGATCAGGCCATAAGGACGCGTCGGGCAATGTTTTTAGTTGTGAAAAGCACACGGTTAAAGAACAGTTCTTCAGTTTCATCCAAAAGATCAATATTCATTTGACAGTGAGCAGAAGGGGGAGCCAGAAAGGCACAGTGTCAGTGCTCACACTGTATTTGCCATGTGGTGGAACAGGTTCTGTGTCACTGTGCCTGGGTCCAAAAGTCTGATCTGACCTCACTTCCATCATTTTGCTTTCTTTTTTTGACTTTCTCTGTCATCTTCCTGTAATACTAATTCCTTTCAGTTCTAATAAAAACATTTGTAAGATAATGGAGGAATCTTGGCTGAGCATTTGTTGTTTTAATTTCCAGCATATTATATTGATTCTCTGAAGATTGCTTGTCTCCCTGAATGATTTGTGTGTTTGTGGGGTTTTGTTCCTGTGGGGACTGGGAATCAGGAACATGCAGCAGCACCTGCATTAGTGTCCTTACCAGCTTGGAGTAGGAAAGTTGGAGTACTCTGAGTTTGTCATTTTTCCCTTCACAGAGGTAGAAAACTGATTTCCTAGGCCAGGAGATGCACTGGATGAACAGAGCTGTGATTCAGAAGGGGTTTCAAGGTTTTTTCTTTGAGTTTTGGGGGTTCTGCATTTTTTGGTTTTGCTTTCTGTTTTACTTTTTCTTCCTATCCCCTAAAAACAGCCCTAAACAGGAGCTGGGAAAAACCTGCAGATTTCAAATGAAGATGGATGCTCAGCTGGGACTTGTTTGGAAAAGTTTGCAGTACCAGTTCTGCAGAACTTTTCCACTCTTGGAGTTTGAACTTTTGTCTCCCACATTCGAGTGGAAGATCTCCTTGGAAAGGGGGTAGGACACAGGGATGTCCTTGGGGATGGGGTAGGACGCAGGGATGTCCTTGGAGATGGGGTTGGACACAGGGATGTCCTTGGAAAGGAGGCAGGACACAGGGATGTCCTTGGGAAGGCATTGGGTAGGACACAGGGATGTCCTTGGAAAGGAGGTAGGACACAGGGACATCCTTGGAAAGGAGGTAGGACGCAGGGATGTCCTTGGGAAGGGGGTAGGACACAGGGATGTCCTTGGGGATGGGGTAGGACACAGGGATGTCCTTGGAAAGGAGGTAGGACACAGGGATGTCCTTGGGAAGGAGAGGATTCTGCTAAGAAGCCCGTTGAGTTTTGGCAGTCAGCAAAGTCTTGGTGGAGGTGTGCTGGGTACTTTCACAGTGCTGTGCCTCAGGTACCCTTCCAGAAGACTATTTCTGTTTTAGATCAAAGAAAAGTGCAGTAGCGCACCAGAAATCCTTTCTCAGGCTCTTTCTGTGGTTTGATGTGTTTTTTTCTTCCTCCCCTTCAGTTATTGTGTGGTGAGCCTTGACGGGCTTTTAATGCCCTGCCAAGTTCTCTGGGAGCTGCAGAGACCATCCCTCTAATGGAAATATGATGTAATTATACTTCAGCATCCTCTAAATGGGTCTCTTCTGCTACCAGGGTGCTCACATGTCCATGCAGTTGGAAGTTTTGTTTTGTGCATCTGTTTTTAAAGAGGATGTGGCTCCAAACTATCACAGAGGGCCAGGAGAGCCAGCTGTCCAAAGCTTCTGGTACCCAGAGCTGGCTGTGATGACTACAAATGTCTTTCATTTGTCTGATTAAATAACTCCTCTAACACAGTAATAATCAAAAGTGCTTGTTATCACTATTCAGCTACACTACTAAGTGACCAGAAATGTGAAGAAAAACCAGGGTGGATACAAAAGAAACCCTTCAGGACTGTAAAAGTTCACCTTTTAACCCATCTTTTCAGCACCTGCCTGGAGCAGGGCTGTGGTGGAACAAAGGCTGTGGAGTGATGTCCGTGCTGGGCATTGTGTGTGCTGGTCCCACCCTCCCTGCAGCAAATGCTGCTGCCAGAGAGCCAAAATCCCCGGGGACCTGGCTGCCCTTGGAGCTGGGATCACACCCTGGTGTGCTCACCACGGGCTGTGGGGAACACTCAACACCCCAAATGCAGGCAGGGACAGGGAGCTGTGTTTCCATTGGAAGCGGGGCTGCATTTTCCTCACCTGACCTCATGGAGATGAGGCAGAGATTGGCTGGAGAGCCCAGCTGGGGTGGGGACTCACCTGGCCTTGGGTGCTTTCTAGGACTGCTGTGTGCTGCTGCATGTGCTTGAGCTGCAGTGTTTGGATTTCCAGAACCCAGGGAATCTGTTTTGGGCCTGCTCTTGGTTGGCTTGCCTGGTTCCAGGCCAATTCACAGCTCAGAACTTGTCTGTGTTTGGAAATGGATTTTAGAACAGATGCACGGCCAGTGGACCCAAGTGCCAAAACACAAATCCCAGAATCCCAGACTGGTTTGGGTTGGAAGGGACCTTAAATCCATCTCGTTCCAACCCCCTGCCATAGCAAGGACACCTCCTACTGTCCCACGCTGCTCCCAGCCCTGCCCAGCCCGGCCTTGGGCACTGCCAGGGATCCAGGGGCAGCCACAGCTTGTCCCCCCTCCCAGGGAAGGATTCTCCCAATATCCCATCCATGCCTGCCCTCTGGCAGTGGGAGCCATTCCCTGTGTCCTGTCCCTCCATCCCTTGTCTCCAGTCCCTCTGCAGCTCTCCTGGAGCCCCTTTAGGGACTCTGAGCCCTCCCAGAGCTTTCTCCTCTCCAGGTGAGCTCCCCCAGCTCTCCCAGCTGTCCCTATGCTGCTGTGAGCAAACAGTGGGTGCATTTTGAAGATGTGCCACCTCCTGTCAGGTGTGGCACCACTGCAGGACAGGGGGAGCAGCTCAGGGCACAGGAGCCCCTCTGGCCATCCCTGCTCACCTGCAGCACCTCAGCTCTGAGTGCTCTCAAATCCCCTGGTCACTCCCTGCCCTGCTGTGTGTGCCCACAGGAATCTCACTGAGCTCATAGGTGAGTTTCCTTGGACAAAGATCACAGAAAACCCCATGGCTTAAATGGTTCCTTTGGAAATCATTGAAATGGTAGCTAATGATGCTCTTGTTTCACTCTGTGCTTCATTCTGCAGCAGTGTGCTCAGAATAGCTTGGAGTGGATTTGGCCAGTTTGGATTTTTTACAGTCAATATTTTCAAGACAGAAGTGAAAAGCAAAATAGGTGTGGGATTAAAAGAGAGGAGAATTGTTTACATTAACGGAACAACAGATGTCTGACAGCTTTAAAAATAAAAACAATCAATTTCCAGCAGTGGTGGTTATGGAGTAGACCACTAGAACATGGCTCCAGGGAGAGATGGTGGGTAAAGGAGCCCAGTTTGTCCCTGAGCAGGCCATGGGAAACTCTGAGGGCACCAAGCTGGGCTCAGGGCTGCTGGGGCTCCTTGGTCCCACAGCTCTGAATTAACAATCGAGTTGCAATCACCAAGTGTCAAACTCAGAACACCACCACCTCCAAAGGACTCAGAACAACATTTGTACCTGCAAAGAGCTCGGTTCCTCCTGCTCTGGGCAGACCCAGGGGCAGCTGAGCACCCAGAGCTGAGTCACACAGTGACTCACACTCGTGCCCTGGGGTTTTGTTTTCTTTTCAAAGCAGTTTCCTGTATTTTGGTCATATAGGATTACAATTTAAAGCCCTGGTTGACCTGTTTGGGTATGCAAGTTCAAAGAAATACAGACTTGCAGATGTTAACCAAACATGTATCACTTCTAGATGCTGTTTCCATGTCACTTTTCAAATTTTGTGACAACTCAGGAGAAAAAACTCTTAATGATGTGAATTTGCAGTGATTTAAAAATAAATTGCTGAGAATTGTCCCTTGTGATTAAAGAGGCTGTAAATCAAGTGTGTAGGTAACTTTCTAAGCCTTGCTTTGCTTGCTGAGGTCTTTGATGTTCAGGCACAGATGTTCAGCCTGTGCCAGGGCAGAGTCAGCATCCCAAGCCCTGTGTCCCCTCTGTGCCATGGGCTCAGTGCCCTCCCCTGTGCCATCAGCTGAGTGTCCTCCTCTGTGCCACCAACCCAGTGCCCTCCTCTGTGCCCTGAGTTCAGTGCCCTCCCCTGTGCCATGGGCCCAGTTCCCTCCCCTGTGCCATCAGCCCAGTGCCCTCACCTGTGCCATCAGCCCAGTGCCCTCCCCTGTGCCACCAGCTCAGTGCCTTCCCCTGTGCCATGGGCTCAGTGCCCTCCCCTGTGCCACCAACCCAGTGCCCTCCTCTGTGCCCTGCGTTCAGTGCCCTCCCCTGTGCCATGGGCCCAGTGCCCTCCCCTGTGCCATCAGCCCAGTGCCCTCATCTGTGCTCTGAGCTCAGTGCCCTCCCCTGTGCCACCAGCTCAGTGCCCTCCCCTGTGCCACCAGCTCAGTGCCTTCCCCTGTGCCATGGGCCCAGTGCCTTCCCCTGTGCCACCAGCTCAGTGCCTTCCCCTGTGCCATGGGCTCAGTGCCCTCCCCTGTGCCACCAGCTCAGTGCCTTCCCCTGTGCCATGGGCCCAGTGCCCTCACCTGTGCCATCAGCCCAGTGCCCTCACCTGTGCCCTGAGCTCAGTGCCCTCCCCTGTGCCACCAGCTCAGTGCCCTCCCCTGTTCCCTGCGGCCCCTCCTGGGCCCCTCACACAGAATTCCCTCCATGGCTCAGCTCTGTGGGGCTGCTCTGGCTCTCCTGCAGCTGGGATTGCCCCCGAGCTGGGTTTGCTCCCTGAGCTGGGGTTGCCCCCTGAGCTGGGGTTGCCCCCTGAGCTGGGACACGGCTCTGCTCTCAGGCAGGCTCTGAGACCAGCAGTTGGTAAATTGCAGTGATCTCCATAGCTGAAAAATGTCTGAGGCATTTTAATCAAATAAATCAAACTGGCCCAAGTGTCTGCTGTGGCTCATAAAAAAATCAGAGGAGCAAGTAGTGCTGAACACACACATTGTGTTTTGTGCTGCAGCAAAGTGAGACAAATGCCCCGCTCTGTGTCAGCAGGTAATGACATCTCCCACAGAGCAGAGTTCCTGTGTTAATCATATTTGACTTCTCCAACTGCCTCGCTTCCTCCTCCCAGCCCAGCCAGCAGCTTGCTGAAATTGTGACAAATGCTCACACACATCACAGAATAAAAATCCTGTTCAATCTTTTCCCCATCCCTGTGCCCAGAAGGCTCCCAGTGAATCCTTTGCTGGGTTTGCAGGCGTCCTCCATCCAAACTTCTTCCTGGAATTCCACCTGAAGCCTCTCTGTGTCCTGTTCACGGGCTGGGCTTTCCTTTGCACAGGATAATGGATTCTTTAAGCTTTGAAAGTGAGTTGTTGTGGCCTAAAGTAACAAATCAGTTTTGGAATGCATGCTGTCTGTTGTAAATGATTTGGGGGTAATAAATTTTCTGGTACAAAGCAATAGGCAGAGTTTTCATAATGTTGAACAGTTTGGACTTGTCTTGGAGGGAACAATGTCGCGAAAGCAATGTGCTGGTTCCAACTATTTGTTATTATAAAAGACAATTTTTTTTTCCTTAAGGTAGAATCCTCATCAGATTTCATGCTTTGCTGTAACTTGTTTTATTCCTTATGTTAGACAAACAAAAATATTTGAGCATAGTTGTGTATCTGTTACATCTGTTAATGTAAGCTTTTTTTTTTTTTAGGCTGCTTAGAAAGGCTTATACATGCTACCTCTTTTACTAAAGGCTCATGAAAGTGGATTTGATTGCTCCTAGAGCTTTTGATAAGCTACATTTGAACCTGGCTGATTGAAAACTGAGGCCACACTGCAGAAGCTGTCTGTATTACCTTAAATTTAACAGGATGGTTTTCCAGCACTCATTCATTGCCTCCTGGAAACGTTCACAGGTGGCAATTTCTAGAGCTCCCCCACAGGCAAATCTGATGAAATACCTGTTCCAGACAGCCCTCAAGTCAGAACTGAGTTTTGGTGAGGCTGGATGTGCAGAAACCAGACTCTTGCACTTTTCCATGGCAGCATCTCTCTGGGATCTGTGCAAACCACGAGAAGCTCGAGTCTTTATCTGGGTACCCAGCTTTAGGGGCTGCAGTGCAGGAAAAATGAACTCTCTTCATTTTCAGCAGCCACAAGACTGAATGGCTTCACTTTCCTAACTTTTCTAACACTTCTCTTTCCCCAGAGCCCCTTGATTGTTGCAGTGCCCAGGGTGCCAGTTGGGTTTGGGCTGGGTGTTCCTGGCTTAAATCGGAACAGTGAAAGAAACTTGTGCATTCAGAATAGATTAAAATCTGCTCAAATGAGACCTTTGACTGTAAACTGGGGAGTGATCATTTGTGGGTGAGTTTCCAGAGCAATCTGAGCTGGCTGCTTTGGGCTTTGTCATTACCCTGGCTGCAGTTTGCCGTGCAGGGGCTGCATCAGCAGGCTCTTGGCTGAGGAGGGAGCAGAGGAGCTGCTGCTGCAGGGCTGGGAAAGCTCAGGATTCTCTTCATCAGAGGGATCTGACAATTCTCCCCTTTCCCATCCCTGTGTGCACCTGTTCATGGCTGGAGCAGGGCAGGGCAGTAACTGCCCACACAGGGCCCTCTCTGTCCCTGCCCAGACTCTTCTTGCCCCATGGCTGCCCCATGGCTGCTCACTGCCCACACAGGGCCCTCTCTGTCCCTGCCTAGCTCTGTTTGCCCCATGGCTGCCCCATGGCTGCTCACTGCCCACACAGGGCCCTCCTGTCCCTGCCTAGCTCTGTTTGCCCCATGACTGCCCCATGGCTGCCCCATGGCTGCTCACTGCCCACACAGGGCCCTCCTGTCCCTGCCTAGCTCTGTTTGCCCCATGGCTGCCCCATGGCTGCTCACTGCCCACACAGGGCTCTCCTGTCCCTGCCCAGCTCTGTTTGCCCCATGGCTGCCCCATGGCTGCTCACTGCCCACACAGGGCCCTCCTGTCCCTGCCCAGCTCTGTTTGCCCCATGGCTGCTGTTCCCAGCAGCGGCACCAGCACAGGCAGGGACAGCAGGGTGAGGTTGCCCAGGGAGGCTGTGCTGCTCCTGTGCCAAGGGCAGGATGGGGCAAAGCCCTCCCAGAGCCTTCCTCCCTGCCTGCCCCTCTCCCTCCTTCCCTCATCCCTGCTCTGGTCCCCAGGGATGGGTCACACCTTCTCCTCATTTCTGAGAGTTGGGGGAGAGAGCAAAGCTCCAACATCCAGGGATGTCTGAGCCTGCAGGGAGCTGGAACTCTCTCTGGGCCCACATTTCTGTGTCTTTAGTTCTTTTTCCTCTCTCACAAACCAGGAGCTCTATGGCCACTCAGGAAATTAACTTGCTTATTGATCTTCCTGAGGGCCCGGGGATGTAATTCTGTCTTTATTACATCAGATTTTAGGAGATATTTTTGAACAGTGGCAAAAGCATAAAAAGCGCAGGGGAAAAAAGCTCACCAAAAAAAATGGTAGCAGCAGCATTATGTCTCAGGTTTGTGGGGCTGATGAAATCAGTCTGTGTGCATGGGGAAGAGAGGGAAGATTTTAGCAACTTATGTACTTTAGGAAATTTATGTCAGAAATTTATATCAGAAATCTTAATATTAGATTTATTTATAATCTTCAAATTTTCCTTATTTTAGGTCACAGAGAGAAGTTCAGGGTTTATTGTGCAGCATTTCCACCACATATTTTTCAGAGCTACTTATCTTCCTCATTCCCCTTTGTAGCCTAAAACTTGGCTTGGCAGCTCCTGAGGTTTTCCATGGAATTGCTTAAGGTGTTCCCATAACAGCCTGCACTGATTTCCATAGAGCAAATGTTCTCCTCTTTCCCAAAGAACACCCTGCAATGTGTGACTTCCACCAGCAGCCTCAGCAAAAATGTGCCCTGGATCTGCAGGGATCAAATCTGAACCAGCTCAGGCAGATCAGTTCTGTTCTAGCATGAGAACACGAGTAAGGCTGATTTCTTCATTCCAATTTATGCTTTGGATTTTCCCCTCAGCTTTCCAGCATCTACAAGTGAGAATTTCTAATATACAGGACAAATGTTCATCAATACACAGGCACATGATTTTTCTGGGACAGCTTTGCTAACATGCTCTTAGAAGTAACTATTTGTCATTTAAACTCCATTTGATGAGTTAGAAGTGAGAGAAGCCGTTCATAAAAATTATTTCTTTCTGACTTCCACAAAAACTCGGGCAATTGTTTAATCACATTAAAAAATCAAGGCAGTTAAAACTAAATTTTCTTGGGGATTTTGCTTTCAAGACTTATTCCAGGTTTCTTACAGAACATTCTTCTGTGTACAGGAAGTGAAGTCAGACCTGGCTCCAAAAATGGTGGCACCAAAATCACGTCATCCTGCAGCAATTAACATTCACTTTGACAGGACAGAAAATGTTGATGAGGCTCCCAAGAAATGAGAGAACAAGACACAGTGCTGGTGGTGAGTTGATTTTTTATTTTTTCCTGATTAAAGCAGGAGCAAGCACAAGTCCTACATTCCCAACAGGTAAAGGATTCCAGCCTTATTATAATGTGGCTTCAATGTGAAGCTGTCAGATCTGCAGAGTGAGAAAAAGCAGAAAAAGTCTGTCACCCTGGCATTTCTGTTTCCACATTTTCCTTATCACCAAGCAAAGAATGCATTTTTTCATTTACACCTGCCTGTACCTTTATGCAGCACAAGCAGCCTTTCATGCATTTCAGAGGAGTGAGATGTCATGCTAATGATATGTTTCTTTTTCTGCCTTTTGAAGGGCAATTTAAATTGTCTCCCTGATGCTGGATTTGCATTAGTGATGCTAAAACGTGTGCACGTGAGTGCTGTAAATGGATACAGTGGAGGAGTGCAGGTATTTCTTTCCTCCAGACTGATTTTTTTTCCCCTTATTGAAATACAAATTGCCATGTCTGTTTAAAGCTGAAGTGTGGGGTGTTCTTATTAGCACCTCTAGCCTGAAGCTTTTTCATGTTCAAATGAATGTTAAGTGTTACCAGGATTACACATTAGACACTTTAAAAGAATGGGTTGAGAAGCTCATTTCAGCTGTTTATTGTTCATTCCAGGGTGTATTAACTATGCTCATTTAAAAATCATATTTCCTCATCTTCTGATATTTTGGAGAAGAAATAAGAAAAGGCAGATAAAATTTAGGCCTTGTATCAGCTTACATCGATTATCCTGCATTTTGATCTTGCATTTCTCCTAAATTGGCTAAATAGTTAAAGAATAAGGGAGCAGGAATGACTAACTGCATTGAAGGCCTTCTGTTTTTTCTTTTTATTGATACCATCCCCTGGCTGTAGAAAAGAGACAGTCTGCAAAGAGACATTTGATGGTGACTGGCAGCTCTATAGATATTTTCAGCATATGTTTAAGTACTAAGAAAGTTTTTTTCTTCTCAGAACACACAGAGTGCAGCTTTAGAAGGGAATATTCTGAAAGTGCATTCAGCCTGTGATTTGGTGGCCAGCAGCAGTGCCTGGACTGACCATTTGGTGAAATGCTTCCAAGAAAGCTTTCAGATGTGCACCAGCTCCATGCACTGTGTGGATGTGTCCCCCCCATGCAGGGCAGAGGACGCTGTGGCTGCAGGAGCCTCTAAAAATGCCAGGTTGCTTAAAATTTTTGGATGCAGCATATCCTGACCCTGTGATTTAAACAATCTTTGAATAGAGGGCTCCCTCAGGGGTCTCAGGATTGAGAGCACTGGGAGGGGCAGTGAGAGGCTGTGACACAGGAGAGGCTTCCCCACTCCCTGTCCTCCCAAATCTGGGAAATCCTCTCACTGGGAAGGAGCCACAAGGGGTACAGGACTGTCTCATTGAGGAAAAAGGTTCTCTGAGATGCAAGATCCTAAAACATCTGGTTTCACGCCAAACAGAAGAGATTTTGGACAAGGGGAAGCAAGGAAAAAAGGAAAGGGGGAAACTGCCTCCTAATACTTGATTTGAAGAGCAAGCCTTGGGTTCAAACCTTGGGCAGAGGTTCAAGTCAGTTCTTTATCTAGACCAGTTCACCTAATCCTGGTTATCAGCCTGCTCCTCTCCTGTAGGCATGAGCTGCTGTATAGCCAAGGGGAAGAAACTTCCCAGTGAAGAAATACCAGGGAACTTGCCTCAGCTAGCTGCAGGAGCTGAAAGAATTTCCCCCTCTAATTCAGATTGCAGACACTTCTCTCTGAAGCCTTTTTGGTTGGAGTTTTTTTGTTTGGTTGGTTTTTGGTTTTTTTTCCCTTTTATTTATTTATTTAAGAAAATTTATTAATGTGCCTCTCTCAGTTTTGATGGGACTCTTTAGTGTCTCAGCTGTGGAACCTCCAGGCTCTCAGCTTTCCCAGCTCCTTGTCAGCCAGCAGGACTGCCCCAGCCTGTGCTGAGCAATTGTGAATTCTGTGCACAGACAAGTGCCTTGAGGTTTTAGTGACCCTGCAATTTACTCCTAGGCTGTGGTAAACTCTCATTTGTATAATTCATGGAAATTACTGAATGAAAAGGGCACTATAGAATATTGTTTCCAGTACAGCAGCCTGCTCTGACTAAAACAATGGGGGTAAAATGAAGCATTTCTAGAAGAACTGGCCATCTGTCCAAACACTGCTCAGCTCCTTGTCCGAAGGCTATTTGGTGGAATTTGGTGGTGAAGTGTTTGTCTGTGCACCTGTGGATCCACACAAGGACACTTTTTCTTCCTTGGATAAATATTTATACAGGAGATACTTGCACTTAATACTGCTTGTTTTCCTTTTGCTCTAGTGAAAATATTACTGTTAAAATAGAGCAGGAGAGGAATATCTGCAGCTCCATGTGCTCCTGGAGGCTGAAGATGTTTCCCTGATGATTCACTGGGGAGCTCTGTGACAGCAGCAGTGCAAGGAGCCCCTGGCACAGAGTGTCCCTGGCACGGGCTCAGGGACTGGGCAGCACCAGGATTTGCCTCTTTCCTTCCTGGGGAAGCCAAGCACAGCAGCCCTGGGCCGTCATCCAGCACTTAAACCTCTTGATGGATCTGAAAGAGCTGCAATTCGTGGATGTCGAACATATTTGAGTCCTGACAATTCTGTGATGTCAGAGCCTGACCACTCCGGCTGTTTGTCTCTGCATGGACACCCATAGGATGGCCCTGGGACAGCCCGCGCTCCAAAGGATGAGTCTGGAGTCTTCAGATTTTCAGTCTTCGATATTGTTTATTATTCCTTATCTACAAAATTTTCTTCCAGCCCGACAGAGGTCTGACCAGCAGGGCAGCCAAGGGCACTCTGATCTCCCACTGGGCGGTCGTCTATTTTTATACTAAAAACTACGTACATCATATTTACCTTTATTTCCCAGTACCTTTCACCCATCTTAGCAACTGCACCTTCACCAAGAACCAATCCCACAGTGCCAACATCACCACAGAAAAAGGATGACAAGGAGAAGAAAGAAGGACAAGACACGCCCTGATCCCTCCATCTTGTCTCCATAACCCCCTTATACCAAAATCCCTGCACCCTCTCACTGCAGCTCAGAGCTGCTGGCAGCAGTTTTATAGAGCCCTCACTGGGGTCTGCCCCTCGCTTCTTCTTCCTTCAGTGCTGCCACAGTGGGGAAAATTAGAAGTGAAAAATAAAATAAAAAAAAATCTTTATTCCCTTTGGCTCAATTGCAGAAACCTTATCAGATCCCTTCCAGGGCTCATCCTTACAGCAGGAGGGTGTAGATGGAGTTTGGTCTGCTTTGTTATGAGAGATGACAACAACAAAGTGATATTTGGATAAATTTCAGTTCACTGTTTTAAAAATGGATTGCTGAACTAAGAGAAAAAGCTATGCTAGAAGAAACCTAAAATTCTGGGGTCTGGGGTGGTTTTATGCATTTTAGAGAGCTCTGCCTTGTTTTCAGTTCCTCTGTGTGATTTATGAGGTCACAGGACTGCTTTTCTTTCTTTGGTGAATTTGGTGATTCTCTGCAAAACTACTGACTGTAATGAAAATAATTTAAGTTCTTTTTATTGTAGTGCAGTGTTAATTCTTAGAAATGCAAAACATTACAAAATGCACACCTTACAATATAATAGATATCCAGGCAATAAAGCAGCCCCTGTTCCATTATAAGGCACCAGTGTTAAGTGATTGTTTCCTTTATGCTGCCTGAATTTCTAATTTCTCTTTGTTAGAAACCTGTTTAAGTAAAATCAACAAATGCAGTTTGCTCCAAATATGTAACCTGCTGCTCCCTGGTGCTTGTAAGCAATCCTTAATCTTCTTTTTTTCTCTTGCTGTCATCTCCAAGGGCTCTTCCTGCAATGATTAGAAGCCTTCTTCACCTTCGGGAATGGCTCAGAATCACAAACAATATATTCAGATGAAAGGGAAATGCTTGACCAGCCTGTCCTGGCAGCTCTTTGATCTCCTTGGGGCCGGAGCATCTTCCAGCCACCCCCTTGGGAAGGGGAACAAGGGACACATTGTCCTGGGGGGCACAGGGGTCTGCATTCCTCATTTAGGCAGGAAAACACCCATCCCCTCCTCTGTGCTGGGCTCGATGGAAAACTGGGAATCTTTCAGGAAGAAAAAGAAAGCAACAACAACATGCTGTTAATGAACTGGCCAGTCAGTGCCAGGCCAGGGTGGGCAGGGCACACACAGGTGAGTGTGCACAAGTTCTGGAGACTTCTTTGGCAAGGAAAACATTGGTTTTCTTGAATGAGACTATCAGAAAAAAGAACAGTCAGAGTTTAACTGGAGGTGGCAACAAAGAGCAAAATGATGGGAAGGCTTGAGCACGAGGTAGTGCTTGGCTTTAATTTAGAAACTTGCTGTGTGTGCAAGTTGAGATTTAGTAAGGAACTGAGAATTGTCATTTGAAGGCACAGCAGAAGCTCCTGGTGGTCAGCCTGCCCTAAATAAAAAGTTTTGATGGTTCAGATGATGCTGAATTCATGCTGTGACACACTCTGTGTTCAGTGATTCTGAAGTATTTTCTGAAGAATTTTATCGTGGTTTCTGTGTTTAAGATGTGTGATGTGCAAGAAGGACATAGACATGATTTCACTCCATAGCTGGTGCCAGCACTAAGATCTGGGGCTTTGTTAAATCCTCCTAAATTTGAAAACCTTCAAATTATTGGAGATTAAATTAAATATGGAGATTAGATTAAATATGGCCAATTTCACAGAGAAAGCTCAGGGTGAGTGGGCAGTAGAACATGAATTCTGGCTCCAGGATCCTCATCTCAAATTCCGGTTTATATTGTTTTAAGACATGCAGTTATGACAATTTAAAATTACAAGTGGCTGAATGCACGAACCAAACAGACCTGTCAAAGGCATCAGAGGTAATTTGCCATCTTCTTTTCCTGTTGTCTCCTCTAACATGACAAAAAGATAGTTTTGTTCCCTGTACTGACTCTGCTCTGCAGCTTCTCCCTCTTGCCTTGGTTCAAGGGAGGCAGAATTCTTGTTTTCCCCTAAACCTACCCAGCCTTTTGATAGGGGCTCTCTGATTTCTCTACATTGTGAAGTGCTGGTTAAGCTGATAATGAACAAATAAAATTTTAAGTGGAATGAATACATGCTGATAGACAGATAAATCTTTTTCTTGGATTTTTGCATACTTAAAGATCTGGCCTCACTCCCATTCCATTGAGGGCAGATGAGATGCCTGTGAGATTAGTCCCATATTAATGACTACAGAACATTATGTCATAGAGGAGTTTAACAAAAGATTGTGTCATATAGGTACTAAAAAAACCCAGTTACCTTCCTAAGGCAGTGCTACAAAACCTGTTGGTTCAGCAGATCCTAAACTCGCATCAACAACTTTTTGTGCTCTTTAAACCATTTGCATTACTGAAATGCTGATTGATTTCTGCTGTGTTATTGTCCAACCTACGACTTGCTGAAAATATCCTGTGGTATTGTTTTCCCCCTGCTTCTTTTGAAGCGATTACAAAATGCAGAGATGAAATAAGATACTGTAAAATGCAATTTCGATGGATTCTGCCTGATCCACAGGTAATGACAGGGATGCTATTTGTGGGCTCTGGGGAGATGGGAACGTTTGAGCAATACCCAAAGCATCAAATGCCCAGAGCCAGGCAGGAGTGACTCAGGGTGTTCTCCCAGCAGATGTCCTGAAGCAAAGTGGGTTTGTCTGGATGTGTGTGTAAGTTCTGATGTGCACTCAGGCACACAAAGGAGGAGGCTGACTTCTAGAAAGGCTTCAGCATAGAGTTCTGTCTGAGATTAGAGCTCCTGATGGATGCCCTCAGAATGTCGATATCGGGTTACTCCCTCCATCCATCACAGCCTGCTTGCAGCTACTTTGAAAATGAAGGAGGAGCAATTAAAATGACAAACAGGGGGTAAACAAGGCTTGGAGCCTGAGCTGCCTTAGAGCTGCTTGGGTGAGAGGCACAGCCCTGGGCTGGATGCTCTGAGCTGCTCTGAGCCAGGGCCATGAGCACCAGCAGGAACCAGCTGTGAGCTGGACCTGGAGCTCCTCTGCTCACCTCAGACCCCTGGACCAAACACCACACTGCACAACTGAGGGGCTCCAGTGGGTGCAAACCTTTAGACCACTGTTCAAAACTCTCCGGAATGTGTTTTGAAATACTAAGCCATTGAATTTTAGCCATAAATTCTCAAGTACTATTTACCTCCTTTGTTCATCCAAACAGCTGCTGGCAACTGCCATCATCTCCTGCAAAGTTGACATTAGCAAGAAATAATTGAATTTCTTGTCTTTTACTACATAATTGCAACAAAAAAAAAAAACTAACCCAACACCCTACCTTAAAGGGAGGGGGAGGGCAAGGAAAGGTGCATAATTGGAGAGACAATCCCTGTCTCACACATGTAGTGACAAGCTTTATGTGATTTTTATTGCAATAATTACTGTATCCTGCTGATCAAGAATAATTATCATCACCATAGCAACTTCCTATGGAAAGAGTGATTGGGGGTGGGACAGAGTGAATGGTTCCTTGATAGCAGCTTTGGCTTGCTCGTTTGGGATGTTCCTGTGCCTCCATTTGGGTCTGGATACATGAATGCAAATCCCCCACGTTTATTTTGGCAAACAAAAACACAAATTGGGAAATGGGGGTTGTTGCATCAGCATGAAATTCTTTAATTCAGGTCCTGCTTTGGCTGGGAGCTGGGGAGCAGAGCCTGGAGCCCCTGAGCTCAGAGAGTGTTTTGAATGATTTCTGTTTGAAACCCTCTCTCCTCATGATTTCTGTTTGAAACCCTCTCTCCGCATGATTTCTTGCAAAATGCATTGCTTGTTGATTTTTTTTTTCATTTCTTCTTTTAGTAGCATTTCACCTGTGCAGAGGTGATGCTGTTTCAAAGGCAGCTTTCAGATTATTTTAAAATAAAAAATAACATTTTGAGGAATACCAGGTGGCCTGGACATTTGTAAACACAGAGAGCCGCCATTTTAATGGTTTGAGTAGATGATGAAAACAACTCATAAAGTGACGATTATGCTATATGAGTTCATAAAGAGGACTTATGATACTCCAAAAAATCAGTATATCTTTACCAAAGTTTCCAAATTCCTCCCACCAAGAGTTAAGGCGGCAATAGCACAGACCCAGTGCTTTAGGGGAACCAGAAGAACAGATCTAAGGTATGTGGCAAGTTTGCAGCATGGTGCTAAACCTTCCCAGTCCTGAGGGTACAGTCAGTGTGATTTGTTCACTTTGGCATTGCCAAAATAACTGCAGTGAGGCAGGGCTGAGCTGGGGACAGGGGCTGGCATCCTGAAAATCTGAATTCCAGTGTTTTGTCCACAGATTCCAGGTCCCTGATGCTCCCTTGGTGGTGCCACACTGGATGCTGAGCGGTTTGGTGGTGCTGGAGGAGGAGTTTGCTCCCTCTTTCCTTCTTCCATGGGGATTTCCCTCCCAGTGCCAGATTCACTGGGTTGGTTGTGAGGGGAACTCTTGTGGGTGGGTGGGGAATAGTTTCACCCTGCCAGCCTGCAGGGTGGAGGGTCTGTAAGGAATATCTTGGTTTGTCACAGGAGCAGGGACATCCCTGTCCCTCACACCCTGCTCACGGCTTGCTCACACCCTACTCACACCCTGCTCATACCCTGCTCACACCATGCTCACACCCCTGCTCACAGCCTGCTCACACCCTGCTCATGTCCCTGCTCACACTCTGCTCACCCCCTGCTCACCCCCTGCTCACACCCCTACTCACACCATTGCTCACACCATACTTACACCCTGCTCACACTCTGTTCATGTCCCCTGCTCACACCCCTGCTCACACGCTGCTCACACCCCTACTCACATCCTACTCACACCCCTGCTCACACCCTGTTCACATCCCTTGCTCACACCTTGCTCACACCCCTGCTCACACCCTACTCACATCCTGCTCACTCTGCTCATGTCCCCTGCTCACACCCTGCTCATATCCCTGCTCACACCCTGCACACGTCCCTGCTCACATCCCCTGCTCACACCTTGCTCACACTCTGCTCACACCCCTGCTCACACCCTGCTCACACCCTGCTCACACTCTGCTCACATCCTGCTCACACCCTGCTCATGTCCTGCTCATGTCCCCTGATCACACCCTGCTCACACCCTGCTCAAATCCCCTGCTCACACTCTGCTCATATCCCTACTCACATCCCTACTCACATCCCTGTTCACACCCTACTCACATCCCTACTCACACCCCTGCTCACACCCCTGGCACTTGGTCCCGTGGCCGAGAAATGACTGCTGTGACTGATTCAAAATTCTCCTGCTCTCAATGCCTGTTGAAATCTTTCATCTCCCACTCATTTAATTTGCATTGCACTGCTTCCAAACTGCTGTGTGGCCTTCAGGGCACTTTAAAAGTAGCATTCTAAATCTACAAGTTGCTTCCTCTAAGAGCTGTTTTCCTCTCAAAATAGAAGCATGTGTCTACTGGGGAAGGCAAGATGAGCCTGGGATGGTTTTTTTCCCCTGTTGAGGTCTTATTGTATGCAAAGCATTATCCTGTGGAGGTCTAGATCCTCTGGAAGTTCTGTAAAACCAAACAAGTGCTGCCTTCAGTGTGGACAATGCCCTCAGGCACAGGGTGGGATTGTTGGGGGTCCTGTGCAGGGCCAGGGGCTGGACTGCATGGAATCACAGGAAGCAAATTCTAGTTTTAGCTACTGTGTCTGACAAATCACTTAAGATTTGCTTCTGGTTTTTATAAGTGATGTAGTTATGACCTTACACCATTTTGAACCAAAATAATTCATGTTTCTGCACTTTGACTGGTTTTTCTACCTGTTGCTCTAACTACTGGGCACTAAAATGACAGCAAGAAACATTTGCAGAGTGTGACCAAATATCACATAATTAAGCAATTTGACATTGGAATGCAGAAACCAAAATGTAACAGTAAAAGACTGGTCTAGATTTCATCTGCTCAAAGTAATAATAAAGACATCAGCAGGGAAATCAGTCATGCACATATATTATTTGTGTGCACTTAAGTTGGACAGATAGGATAATGGATGTAGTACACACCAGATGTTACATTTCCTGGAAATAGATATGTTAAAGGAGCTCACAAGTGGTTGTCAATGCCCCTTTCATTACCCCATCAGTCTAAATTTATCCAGTTGAAATAAACATCTTAGTTTGTCTGAACTGAGGATTCACCTTTAAATTCTCTGTGCTACTTTTATATGCACGAAATAATAGTTAAAAACTCTGCCATGCAATGCTCTGGTGTTTCTTAAATCCTCTAGCAAATTTAAAGGGTAGGAACTTTCTCACAGGCTCATTTTAGGACAGGAGCAGCAGCCAGGTCGGCACAGGGATGTTCAGACACAGCCAAGGCCCACACTTCAGAAATAGTTTGGTCTTGTCCATCACAATATGCAGAAATAACCACCTCAGCCCCTGTGTCCCTGCAAAGCAGTGGCTGATCCAGGCCAGGCATTTGTGGCAATTCCTACTGAACAGGCCATAACATTTGGAATTGCTTTTAGAGATATTTTCTTTAAAAGAAGCTAATAATTAGGCTACCTTAAGGGTCAAAAGCACTCTGTAGTGCATGATACGTGATCCTTATGTAGTTGCATGATATGAATGCAATAGTTTACCAAGGCAGTAGTTGGTTGAGTTTTTGCAGACTGTTAAAAAAAATCAGTGTAGTTGAAAAAGAAAAACTATCAAGGTGCTCATGCCTTCAGCATTCCATGGGAATGGCTGCTGAGCAGCCCAGAGTGCTGGGAGCACACAGTGTTTGCACAGGGAGCTCTACAGAAAGGTGTGTCTGCAGCTCTGGGGCTGCTTCTCTATATAATTTATCCTGTGCAGGTTTCAAGCATTCACAACTGCACTTGTTTATGGCCTCTGGTGACTCCTGCCCCACTGGGCATAGTGGGACCCTGTTATTTATATGGACACCAGGTCTGACCTGCCATTGGGGACCCTTCCAGCCTCCTCTAGGGGAGGGAGGGAATCTGTGCTCCTGGTGAGCCTTGTTTTCAACACCAGGAATCCTTCATTAGAAATGCCAGCCAGGAGGGGCAGCACTCTTGGGTTCTGTGACCTTGGGAGCAATGTTCTCCTCAGTTTAGCACTCCATCTGATAAGGAATAGGATGAGGAGTAGAATAAAGAATAGGATGAGGAGTAGAATAAAGAGTAGGATGAGGAGTAGAATAAAGAATAGGATGAGGAGTAGCTGCTGCTGACATTACCCTGCTGAACAATGAAGGACTGGACACTGCTCCATGTGTTTGATGCCTGCAGGGCTTCCAGCCCCAGGCCAAGGAAAAGATGCTTCAGCAGTTCTATTGGCAGTGGTGCTCTCAGGGGGTTTGGGATGCTGAGGAGCCCTTCACTGAAATAAGGAATGGGATCTGAATAAAGGAGGAGTCTGAAAAAGGAAGTACACTGGAGCTGGACAGAGCCTTTGGAGTGTGTGGAATGCACTTGTCAGCAGTTATTTTTGTGCCAATGAGTTATCTAACTGTTACTGTTTACATACCAATTTGCTCTGTTATTGAATAATTTCTGTAGTAACCAGGGCAACAGTTCCATCACATGATAAATTAATTACTCCAAAGATACACATCTTCATAAAGGATCTTTGTATCATCAGGTTATGCAGATGCTTGGAAAATTTAGTACATTTCTTGGTTGGGAGATAGATCCAGTAAATAAACAAAATCATCCCATACTTCAGGCTCAGCCACAACCTGTGTGCGGTATAAGAAATCTTCCCCTGACTGGACTGGTGCTTGGATCTAGTTTTATATCTGCTTAATAAAACCAAGCTCTTGAATTTCTTTTCTGCCTCTTCCGTTCATGCAGATCTGAGCAGAAGCCCCCAGGTGAGAGCAGACTTGGCATGGGATGGGCAGAACAAGGTGAGGATTTCTCTTTCAATCCATGGTAAAGCCCATGGTGCAGGATTAGAGGAAAGGCAAGGGCACTGCTGAGCTTTGGCTTTTCATGGTGATTTTTCATGGAATAAGTGCACTCCCATGCCAGAAAAACTGAACCTGAGTTACCCAACCTTGAAGCATCTCATTGTATAGAGGAATGAGGCTTCCAGAGATCCATGGTCAGGAGATTGCAACCTCCTGAAAGGGCTGGAGATTTTAACTGATTCATTTCTACAGCAAAACCCAAAAGGGTGGCATAAATATTTTGATGGATTTAGAAAGTAAAGAAAAGCAAAAAACATGGCAAGAGATCAGGATTAGGTCTAAAGTGACCTGAGGATATTAATGAAGATCAGTGCTTGTAGCTGAAATAAAATGGACCATCAGGGTCCAAGTCAGGGTGACTGCAGCTGCAGATCTTTGTAGATCAGGAGATTTAATTTATCTTCAAGACAGCAACAAAGGGTGGATGTAGAACTCTCAGGTTAGGTGGGAAAGACCTGTCAGAAGAGGTTGTGAGTCTTCATCACTGCAGGGTCTCCCAGCCACGGTGCACTGTCCTCCCCTGAGCTCCACTAGAAATGCAGGCTGTGGGGCTGAGTGAAGAATCAGCTATAATCTGTAAATTCTGCCTGTTCCTGTGCTCTCCTGCTCACACTCTGGGCTGCAGAATGCTCTGTGACCTGTGTGAGTGGGTGCTGTGCAGCTCTGCTGGGTGTGCTGCCAGATGGAGAACTCGCTGACACACCTGAGATAGGCATCTCCCAGACTGTCAGAACTTGATTTCAGTGCACCAAAGCCAATTAGCTATCTACTTATATTAGAGATAAGCTACTTAATGGATCTAAACTTTTTTTTTTTTCCTTTTTGCTACTTGTGATAATTTTGGAAGTCAAAAGCTTTTCTAAAATTAGTGTAAGAATTTCATAGTGGTTGAAATCAAGGACTTTTTGTAGCACGTACAATGCACAGCATGGTGGGATGCGGAAGCTGTTGCATTAGGTTTCTTCACACACAGTAAAATATTCTGTACAAGGGAAGAAAAGGTAGGAAAGGGGAACAAAAAAAGCCAAAATTAAGAGGTTCAAGGTGCTTAATTTTATGGAATCTGTGAAGAAATATGTCTTCAAAATCTTCAGAGTAAAAGAGAATGGGGAAGCAGCTCTATAATTACTCCAATCAGAAAGTATGCCAACAAAAAAGGAACAATTAGTGATGTTTCCCAGGCAGAAGATATTTCTCCTTACCTGAGTGATCTATTGCAGAGATATGTAATTAAGTACACGTAATAATAGGTTGGGTAACTCTATCCCTGTCAAAAAGGGAAGAAAATCCATCCTATTGATAATTGCAGGTTTCTCAGTGTCTCACTTCTTTCCATCCTCCTTTTCTCCTCATCAGATTCCTTAAACATGCCTGGCTTCGGGCTCACCATGCTTTAGCTTGAGTCAGTGGACGTGTTTACATCTCCCACAGCAGCCCAGGAGCTGGAGGTGCCTCCAGGTGTGCATCTGCTGCCCTTGGGGTGTCCGTGGGGATGGGGGCTGCTGACCAGACCCTGCCCACCAAACACTGCTGGAACAAGCTCTGTGCCCTGCTGCCTTCTGTTGTCTTATCTATTATCATTATATGTTGTCTCATATATCAAGGGTTCTTTTATCATTATGGTGCAAGGGCTCCATATCCTCAGTTTTATACCTCCTTGATGTTTCTCATAGGCATCTCCTCAAAGCACTGCCCATTCCTGATCCTTGTAGCAGCATCCTGAGACCTCTGACTCCCATTCCCACCAATCCACTCCTTTACACCACTGTTCTTGTTGGCTACAGGTGTTGCCTGTTATCATCCAGCCTGCTCCTAATCTTTATTAATATGGTCCAGCTGCAACTCTTTAGGGGGCTAAGATTACATGCTACATCACCTTCATTTACCCACACTGTGTCCCCCTGCAGCCTTCCATGGCCAGAGGTGTCAGAGGAGCCCCTCAAGGAGCACAGGTGGGAGCAGTGCCCAGCTCACCTGGGCTGTGCTGCCCATTCTGGAATATGGATGGACACTGGTGAGGGTGGCTGAGGCTTGGCTGCATCTCAGCCCTCAGCCATGGGGCAGCTGCAGCTCTCCTCAGCCAAGCCAGGTTTGAACTGAATTTCAAGAGTTTGGAACTGAAATATGCAACTGTTTGCACTGTAAACTGAAAATCTGACTGGTGCTTGAGAGGAACAAAGACCATCCCTTTGTATTGCTCATAACAGTGGTTCCTTTCCAAGAAATGCTATTTCACTTTTGTTTCGTGAGGATGAAATGAAGCTGTCTTCAAATAAATAAATAAATAAATAAAGCAATAAGCCACCCGTACAACGTCACATTTAGAGCAGAAGTCAGTTTTCACCTGTGCAGATCCAGGGCTCCTCAGGAGGCCAAGAACTCCAGCCCTTCCTGGCAGGGCAGGACTGAGCTTCACTTCCCCCTGCCTCTGCAGAAGGCACAAGCCATATATCTAGAGGATATCTTTGGCCAATGATGACTTACTGCCCATTGTAAAGACTAATAACAATATGTAATGAAAGAAATTAAATATTTTTGATCTTTGCCATTCACTCGGGTTTGTCCCAATACGTTCTTTTAACTGGAAGTGTCATCTGTGAACATGGGCAGTATTTTTCACTTTCCAGAACAAGCAATGAGCAAGTCTGGTGATTATTTAGCATATTAGCTTTTTCAGAACAAGTCTGGAAAAAAATATAAATTTCTTGTTAAAAAACGGCAGAGCTGTAGTACCACTAAGCCAAAAGCCAGCTTTCCAAAAATGTAAAGAACAAGGGAGGCTTCTAAATCCATACCTGCTTCTTGAAAAGATTACTACCAATACAAAATGTCCCAGTGGCCTCAGAAATAAATTACCCAAAGAACACAAATTGTATTTGTTTTACAAAGTGACATACAAAAACAGAAATAGGAGTTTTATTCACAAGCTCCTTGCAGTTTGATTCTCTCTGCTCACCTTTACATTAGCAGACTGTTAGGATTCTAAAGCCAGGAGCTGTCAGCTGTTTCCAGGAGGGTTTTTAGACCTCTTGTTACGACCCAGTCGCAGGGATTTTCCTCTGAGTGGGGCTCCATTCCCAGAGAAGCACATCCTTCTGTAGGGCATCTTAAAAAACATAATTTTGAATAAGCACAGCAGTGGAGACTCAGCTGGATCCCAATATCCAGCAGCACAGATCTTTGCTGCCTGAAAGCAGCTCATGGCTCCCTAAATTTGTTCAAATAAGTAAGCATCATCTTTCAGAAAATTACCTACAGAATTCAATATAGATTATTAGAAGACAGATCATATAAACAATATAATAGTGTACCTGTCATCCCCATAATCTTTGTCCCTCCGGTGTTTTTAGATAACTGAGTCAAAATGGCCATAACCTGACTGGAATCTTTTTGGAGAGAGCCAGGATCTTTGTTCCTGGAGCTATTTCTGCCTCTTTTCCTTTTGTCACTAACAAAAAAGTAAGCCAAGAATTTTATTCTTCTGAATTCCCAAACTCCTTGCTGTGAATGCAGTTCCTTCCATTACTGCCCAGATACCAATCTACCCCTGCTCTGCTACTGTCAGCAGGGCTCCCACCCTGCAGCCTGCAGAGAGGAGACTTTGCCATCTCCCTTCACAATTCAGACTTTGTTTCTCCAGCAGGGAAATGGCTCATTCCAAGGTGCTGCACTCTCAGGTGGGTTCACTTTCCCGTAGAGTTTTTGCCTCCTGACAAAACCCCTCAATGGTGATTCTGCTGGAAAGCTCAGCCCCACTCGTGACTTTCTGGGTACATCCACACACTTAACTCACAGAGAAATGAGCCCATTTTGCCCTCTAACCTTGAGGTTACAGTTAGAAGGTTATTTCCAGTGGTTCTTGACTTGGACGGTCTGGCACTGACTGTGTCTCCTAGAGGTTGACAGTGAAATTCTGGGAGCAGTATTTGGCAATGCAGACAGCATCAATGGGGGCTGAAAGATCCAGCTGAGCATGGAGAAAGAATAAATTGATTACAGCTCACTCAAGTGTAAATTGAACTGTCTGTCAGCTTCTAGTTACTGTGTGCTCTGTACTGCCTTTTGATTTTTTTCCCATTTTGATATAAAAGCCACGTTACATGCAGGAAATAAAAAAAAAAAAAATGCCGAGGTATTTATAGGGAAGATGTTTTGATAAGAATCCAGTCAAGAGTTTCTGTCATCCTTCACTTCAGCTTTTAAGCCCTCAGAGTACAGTGTTCCAAATAAAACATGCTGTGGTGAAGTTGTCTTCTGACAAACCATGCTAAGGTTCATTTAATTGTTACACAATAAAGAAATCCTTAAAAACCCATAGGACAAGCTATAATCTTGGAGTCCTGGGGAAACACTTTGCAATGCCCCTCTGGAGGAAGGTGTTTTTAATCTGTTTCCACATCTGATGGACAAACAGGAACTGAGCTGGTATCCATGTTCCCCAGAGGCTGTGCCTTCCCCTGGATCCCTGGCAGTGCCCAAGGCCAGGCTGGACAGGGCTGGGAGCAGCCTGGAACAGTGGAAGGTGTCCCTGCCATGGCAGGGGTGGAACTGGATGGGCTTTAAGGTCCCTCTAACCCAACCCACTCCAGGATTCTGTGACTCCCTGTATAATGGAGCCCATGCATCCAATCTCAGCATGGTAGGAAGAAAAGCAAATTCCGGCTGAATCAGACACTTCATGCCCAGCTGAGTTATTTGTCCTGTAAAGTGTTCATGTTCACTGAAAATTTCTAGGGAGAAAAAGAAGAGAAAAATGTCAGCTTTACAGATAGACAACGAATGCAGTGGGCATTAACTCTTTGAGAGCCAGAGCTGGGTCACAAATTAACCACAAAGCTGGTTTGGTAGGAACCAGCTGTCCCATGGAATCAGAAGATGTTATTGGGGTTCCAGTAACAGAAGAAAAGCGAAGCTGGTCTGGAGAGTCAGTCCTGTGAGGAGCAGCTGGGGGAGCTGGGGTTGCTCAGTCTGGAGGAAAGGAGGCTCAGGGGGGATCTTCTCACTCACTCCAACTCCCTGGCAGGAGGGTGCAGGCCTCAAACTGCACAAGGAGAAGTATAGGTTGGACATCAGGAGGAATTTCCCAGTGGAAAGCATTGTCAGGCACTGGACAGAGCTGTCCAGGGCAGTGGTGGAGTGTCCATCCCTGGAGGTATCCAAGGATACCCTGGATGTTGCACTCAGTGCTCTGGGCTGCTCTGGTGGGGTCGGGCACAGGATGGACTTGGTGATTTGGAGTCCTTTTCCAGCATTAATGATCCTGGGATTCTGTGAGATCCTAAGTCTTCCCACAGAGGGGAAAGATCAGGAGCCTCCCACTGCCCTTGCTGCCCCAAGATTTCCTAGAGGTTGAATTTCCCATGAAGTGAACATATCCTAGGTGCTCTGCCACCACCCCAACCCAACCCCAAACAGGGTAACTGCACGTGAAACACTCAGGGCTGGGGACCTGCAGGTGGAAGTTTTGTCATTGCCAAACTCTTGTTTACACAGAAAAAGAAAATAAATAAAGAAATATTTGTTTGAATTCAAACTGAACCTCTGAAACAATTAAGTGGAGCTGAGCAAATTCATAAAACAAAGGCTAATGACACGTCCCCCACACTGCTTGGCTGTGTGCCCCCATTGATTGACTGGTAGAAAGTTACAGGCGTTAAGTTGGTATTTTTCATTACTTGTGATGAAATATGAGGATTTCTTACCATCCCCTCTGCCTTATTCTTGTAACTAAAGCCACCCATTCATTACAAGAAATCATTATTTATTTGTGTGCAGGAAAGAATCCAGGCTACTTCCCAAATTCCAGTGCTCCCTCAGTAGCCTGGCTGCTGTTACCATTCACCTTTTCCATGTGTGGCCCTGAAGTTTGTCTGAATCCAACAGGAAATGCCAACCCTGCAACAATGCTCTTGTAGGCAAGAGGAAAATCCCAGCTTTGTTTGCAACAAGTGTTTCATGATTGTTTCTCAGTGTTTTTCTACCCTGTGCGAACCAAATGGGGGTTGTGTGCATGCACCAGTTGGGTTTTAGCAAAGTCTTTCTGGTGTCCACCTTAAATTTTATTCAGAATAACAAGAAGAATGAAGTTGTGGATATAACCCCGAAGGCAACTACATGTGAAGTCATTTATCACCAAAAAAAATGTGAGGAATGTTGAAAATAAAGTTAACGTTCATAGTCATATTTTCACTTTTTTAACCTGTAGTGCTAAAGGCATTTCTCTTTGTTCTCTAAGCATTTTCCTTTCTTTTTATTCTTTATTTTTTTGATGCAAGACATTATAATGTATCAAAAAGCAACTTGAAACTATTCCTCTAAATGTAAGAAACGTGTAAACTGAAGAATAGAAAGAACCATCCATCTTCCTGTTTTCCTCTCACCTTCCCCCAGCCAGAGGTTTAGCTGCTGCCTTGTGCTGCATCAAAAACAAGCTCTGGTGCCAAGGTCTGAACTGCCAGAGCCACTCTGGTTACTTGGCATGGCACAAATGCCCATGAAGCAAAGCCAGGGCCATGATGGGACAGAGGGGCAAATTCTCTGAGACACAGGGACAGCAGCCTGGCACCTGCAGCTGGCAGCCAGCTCAGCAGTCTGGAGGGGTTCTTGTAGTTTGTGGGGTTTATTATTATTGTTGTTGTTGTTGTTGTTGTTGTTGTTATCACAAATGATGGTAGAGTCCGTGCAGGGCAAGGAGGGGTCTGGGGTGTTTTTTGTGTGGTCCCACTTCCAGGAATGGCAGCAGTGAGAGGCTGAGTGCCAGTGTGGGCTGCACTCCCCCAGAGTGTGCGTGTCTGGGTGTGCTCCCTCACCTCCCAGGGCAGCAATTCCCCTCCTTCAGCCTCTCAAATCCTCCCACTGGCTGGAAACAGCCACATCTGAGTGTTGTGTCCGGGGCTGCCAGGTGTGTGCAGAGGTGGAGGGATGCACTGGAGGCGGTGTGAGATGCAGTGAGGAGGGGCAGAGCTGTGGCACTCAGTGCTCTGGTGTGGAATCAGTGTGAAGGGGGCACGGAGCTGCTCTCCAGGAGATCTCCCAGCCAGGCACATGATTTCAAAGGGGAGCTGCTGTCGTGTGCACCCTGCTGTGGAAAGATCCCACAGCCTGGGGCTCTATCTGGAGAACAGAAAATCGGTTGTGCAGCCGTGAAGTTGGAATCACAAATCAGAAAGCCTCGGGATTAAGATTCCTAGGAGTAGAGTTTAATTACAACAAGCTCTCTCAAGCATTACTGCAGCACTTGCAGCAGTGTACACAGCGCTAATCTGTGCTAACAGCCTGCCCTACAAGTTGTTCTGCCATTTGGCAATTCGGGGCTGGAAATGTGTTCTGCTGCCTGGGCTGGCCCTTGGGGAGCCAGCAGGGACCCAGCCTGTGCTGGGGCTCAGCTTTTAACCCTGTGGGGATGGAGCAGGAGGTGCTGGACAGGCTGGGATTGCTCACGCCCATCACTGCTCTGGAGTGTGCAAAAGCAGTAGCTGCAGAGCTGGTGGCTCAGGGCGAGCTCCAGCTGACTGTGTTCCAAGTCAAACACAATAAGCTGTAAACCCAATGGAATGTGAAAGAAATTCATACCTTAGTGAACCGTAAACAGAATCACGGATGATAAAATTTAATCAAAATGTAACATTGCCTTCGGGATTCAGATCCAGTGTCTTTTGATGATTAGCAGGATTATCAAATGTAGATGCTCTTTTGAATACCATAATGTTGTAACGTTGCACTCTATGGAACATCAATGCCAGAAATAATTTAACACCTGCACATAAATCATTTTGCAATTATCTTTTGGGAATTATTTTATCTTAATCTTTTTATTTTGTTCCAAATAAAATTAGAGAGGAACACTGAAAGATGACACTAGGTGAAGCAGAGGAAGGATAGGAGCACTGTCAGGTTATATAAACTAAGCTAAATGTCTGTTTTCTATTATTTAATTTTTAGATTGACATGCAGCTTTGGCTAAGGACTGTAAAACAGAAATGGTTTGTGTGTATGTACATATAGTTAATTAAATGAAGGTTTAACTCAGCAAGATTGAAAATATATGTACTGTGCTCTTTAGCACTAACAACAGGGATATTTAGGCTAGAAAACCTTGAGCCTATTGATCCTCCTTTCCCTAAAGCAAAACAGCCACCTAAGTTTGGGACTTAGAAGATTATCAGTCAGAAGTTACAAAAACTATTCTCTGATCAGGGAACAGAAAAGAGCCAAAGTTAATTCTTCCTCACCGTGGGGGGAGCTGGGGGTACAAACCCCAGTGCAGCCAGAGAGGAAAACTGCCCCAGGTAACTCCCAGCGTGGTGGTGGGTGGGTCACTGGTGTTAATGGAAACTGGGGCTAAATCCCACCAATCCTTTAAAAGCTGAACCCCCCCATGCTGGGAGCATGTAATGATGGGCTGTGTCTGCAGAACAAAATAAGTCAGAAATAAATTATTACATTTGGGTGCACTTGGATTGTGTTCCAGCACCTGACCAGCTTTGTCTCAGCAGTGTTTTGAAAGGGAATTCTTGAAACCCTATTGCCAACAACTTTGCTTTCTGCTTTGAGTCATCACTGGGGAGTAAAATCTCCAGTGTGTAATAGTGACAGTAATGATAAGCAAGCAAACTGTGACAGCAACAATGCAGATGTCACTTTTTATTCAGCCAAAAGAATGACAAAATGCCTCACTCAGGGTGTCAGTAACCAGTGGGCCAAACTCTGCCCCAACAGATCTTCCTGTGACCTCCTGCAAACACACGAAATACCAGCAACTGGCTTTTAGTTTTGTACAAATCATTGTAATTTTCTGTACCTGTTTGTCATAGGAAAGTTTTCCCCTGTGTGCAGGGGGGAATGTGAGCAGGCTGTGCAAAGCCCACCTTCCTATCTTGCCAGCGGGAGCTAAAAACTGAGCCCTGGGGATTCTTTTGAAATAGAAAAAGAATAAAATTCACAGGTCTATTTACTAACTTTCAAACAGTGGTAGGGTGAAGTTAAACAAGTAACTCAGGAAATGCTGTGAGCTCTTTGGATGGGAGTTCCCCATGGAGGTGACAGGGAATAGCCCTCAGTAAACAGCACAGCCTTATCCTTGGACTGTGCTCCTGGTCAAAACTTGACCAAAGACATTTGCAAAGGTGGAAATAACTGTGCCATTTTAGTGTAATTCAAGGATTTATTACATTCTATTTTCTTCCTAGTGTACTTCCATACCTGTGTGTTCCTTCCAGCTCAGGACATGCTATGGTTCTGTGATTCGTGCAAATTCGCCCAGTCTTGTCTGGGAAGAATTCAATATTTCTGCCCATGAGAAAACCTTAAATTGAGACATTTCAGTAGGTCTGAGCTTGGAGGAAGAGGTTTTTGAAAGTGAAAAGGAAGTAAAGTTTTGGTGTAAACATTTTCCATGCTGGACAATGTTGTGTTTAGAAAACAAACATTTCATTTTTCTGATGGGTCTGCACAGAGGATGAAGCCCCACACTAAGCAAACAAATTTTCAAAAATAAAGGAGACTCCGTTCAATAAAGATGAGCAATGCAATGGACTATACAAAAAAGATTTTGGTGTTTTGGTTTTGCTTGTTGGACTTTTATGTATATTTCTCTAAAGTTGTAATAATACATGTGCACTGGAGTGCTGTTTAAAATGTTGGCATCTTTTATCTTAATTTCTGATTGATTTTATAATCAAGTGAGCTTAAATAATATTCATTTAATTAATTATTATGCAATTATTAGCAATTATTTAGGCAGTTGCTCACCAGTACTGAGCAGGTTTCAGCTGCTTGGCTTTGCAGTAATTACTTTCAAGTCTATTTGGATACAAACATGGATGCTCCTACATCTTCAAACCTGAGAAAGGTTAAAAAGAATAAAGATAGGGTGATCTTATACAGAAATTTGAGTGTAGCCCTGGTTTCTTTAAAGCTCTTTGCCTTCACTGCAAAATACAACATATGGGGCAGTAAAATTCAGTGTGAGCAAGGGGAAGAATGTTTTAATAAGGCTCATAATAGTGATTGTCTCTGATCAATTCTAGATTTCAAGATGAAGAATGTAACATGAACCCAACTACTATTAACATAAGTTATGCAAATCTCTGATCAGGGATGGAATCATTATGCCACACTCACTATAAAGTAAGAGCACAGAAAAGCCTTTGTAATTTGAAATGGAAATTAAACCAAGTGAAAGATGCTCCATGCCCATGGGATTTCTTCACAGTATCAGCGCAGGAATTAAAAGGTTGCTTCAATTTTTTATGTATCTCGCTAGGACTTTGACAATGTCTCCGTTTACCATCACAATGTCTGCACTGAAATTCCAGAATGGGCTTCACTGCTCAGATTTTATTTCCCCCACCATCGTTTACATTCTTACAAAATCTGAGAGGCACTGCAGGGTGGGAAAACGGTGGTGAACATTTGTAGGATCTGACTGAGCTCTGAAATATCTCTGAGCAGTCCCTGAGGAGAACAGTGAAGGGACTTGAACACAGAACTCTGCTGTCACTGAGTGTCTGGGTCAGAGTGGTGGGTCAGCTGTGGGCACTTCTGGGAGTGCTCTGGAAAGCTTAGGGTGCTTAGGGTTTGGTTGGAAGTGATAAGAAGTCACTGTAAAGCTTTCCATGGAGATGATGTTCCTGTAGCTGTGACCTCTGATTAAAATCAGAGGTAGGGAGGCTGTGTGGCTGTTGTTTGAGAGGCTGTTACTCCAGGACGGATATTTCAGTGCGTTTATACCTGCAGTGATGCTCCTGACACACAAATCAATGTTCAGAGCTGGTGGAAGTTTCTCAGCACTTGTTTAGATTTCATTGACTGTAACATTCTTTAACCAGAATAGCATAAATTATTCTTATGTAACAGGTGGGACTGGAGGCCTGGGAGAATCCCTGAGTGTCCCTGTTGAAATGCTGAACCAGGAGGATGCTTGGGGGGCAGAGCAGAGCTGGCTGTGCTGCCCTGGGCGCAGCAGCTCCAGCCCTGCCCTGTGGAACAGCCCCGTTTGCTCTCCCTGCGCTCCCTCAGCTGCCAGAGCCAGCAGGGCTGCTCTCCACATACCAGCCCTCCCAGAGATGTGCCTGGGCAGCACTGGAGTGTGTTTGCTCTGATTTAGCAGCTATGTGAGGCAGCAGCACAGCCCTGGAGAGCCCTACAGGGCTGGACAGAGAGGAGATGGGTGCCCTGAGCTTCACAGGTCACCTGTGCACCACCCTGACACGGAGCTGTCCTTGCAGACTCCCTAAAAAACCCTCTGGGGTCCACCAGAGAGGAGGGATGTGTTCTGGGGCTGGCACTCTGCCCCCTGGACAGCTGCCCAAATAGTTCCCTGCTTTATTAACACACAGTGTCATTTGTCAGCTCATCCCACAGCCTCCAGCCCAGGAATTTTGAGGGGATGCAGAAGGGAGAAGTGAAAAGATCACGTAAAAAAAAAATCACTGCATTAATTGAAAGCTTTAACACTAATAATGATCTTGTCCCAGTGATATCTGGTACCTAATCAAAGTTCTGTCAGAGTGCACACAGGCCAGGACTGGGAGCTATAAAATCTCTCTCTCTGGGCTTTGGATTTTCACATGTATTTGGTCCGAGGCAAGTGGGTACATGAAAAGAACCACAGAAAGTTGTATTTAGTAGTCAGGATACATTAGGCTCTTGAATCATTAACACTAAAGACATTTTGAAGTGTTAGCTTCCAACTTAAGGAAAGGTTTAAGTAAATTGCATGTAAAATATTCCCATGTTTATTCTACAGTGAAGTGTTGCCTCACTTGACTGTAAAAATGCACTTCTTGGAACAGAATGCCAAACTGAGCTGGTCCCATTTATCATATCTCTGAAAGTGAGTGGTGTTTCTTTCCCTCTCTTTTCCTGGGAGAAGCAGAAGGAAAAGCACTGACTGCAGGTTAAATAGTGTGCACCCTCTAAGTGCTGCACCAAATCGTGCTTCATGCATTTACTTTGAATCCAAAGCCTGGAGGTTTAACTCTGTGTGCCTTGGAATGAAAGCACACTCTGGTGATGAAGAAGGCATTTGCCTTCAGGTTGGGAAAAATTGGAGCTCACGTCATCTCAGCATGATTAGAGCAGGAGTGTACTGCTGACCTGGGGGCGTGCAGCAACAGGCACAGGAGCAACACAGCCAGCTCATCCCTGCCTCTGGAGAACAGGGCAAGGTGAAAATCCCTCCAAGAATCATAAATATCATCATTGTTAAGAGACCAAGGGATAAAAACATCTGGGAGTGTCATTGCAGTACTTACAGTGCTCAGAGTATGGGGTGTGTGCAGGGGCATAGAAATAAATTGTATTTAATCAATATAAAATTAAAGGTCAGTCTCAGGAGTGAGGCTTCGTTTAAGGGAATTATACCACTCTTACAGGCTTGCAGAGTTTGCACTTCAATGAAGCTGTGTAAGTGTGAAGAATCAAGTTATAAACTACAGAAACTCTATCCTAGTATCAATTATTAAAGTCAGTCAGCAGTGTTAACACCTTGGCCCTATGCCTGGCCAGGCTAATTATCAAAGTAATAACGCTGTGATATTTCCACAATAAGACTGAATCCTTGTAATAATCTCTAGACCTGATTCCACACTGATATACTTCTCATCCATGTTCTGTTCCCTCCCCTTGCTTTCCTTCATAGTAGTTTCTAGAAGGACTCCCCTGGATCCCTGGCAGTGCCCAAGGCCAGGCTGGACAGGGCTTGGAGCACCCTGCGACAGTGGAAGGTGTCCCTGCCATGGCAGGGGTGGCACTGGATGGGCTTTAAGGTCCCTCCAACCCAAACCATTCTGGGATTTATAATAAATATTTGCACTTGTGGATTGCCTAGTTAGAGTTTGCAAAGACACAAGTGGGCTGAGGTTAATTAATAGTAATTGAACATGACCTCAAACTCAAGTCTTCAATACTCAAGTCTTCAATACATTTGAAGAGATGGAAAGGGAGTAATGAATCTTCTGTGAGGAATAAGATCACAAACAAGTTGGATCCTGAAGTTTGAGACTTCAAAAATTCCCTGTAGAGGGAATCTTTGAATTGTAGCAAATAAGGCATTATTTAGAGAAAAATACAATATTAGCTGTGCACTGCTTCAGTAGTAATTGGGGGAAAAAATACCTAACTGGAAGTTCTGGCATTAATTTCCATGGAGAATGCATTTATAAATCAAACTGTGGACAATGTAGTCATTAAAATCTGTCTCACCTGTCTTTCCTTGTTGCCCAGCTGGCCGTGGGGAGCTCCAGAAGGAGGTGCTGGGATTGCACCTTTGGATGGGCGCTGGACGCAGCCAGCTCTGAGAGAGAGCATCTGCCAGCTCCAGAGCTCTTCAGATGTCAGCTGGCTCTGCCTGGCTGGGCTTCAGGCACTCGTGCTTCCAGGGTGTATTCATTTCCAAAGTCAGGCTTTTGCCCTCTGTTTTGAGGCTCTATCCTTCAGAATTCCTGAACTTTTTCCAAAAACGTCAGCCCCGCCCCAGGCCTCTGTTTCAGGCAGGTCTGCAGGAAGGCTTGTGCAGCCCTGCCAGAGCCAGGAGCGGGTTTGCTGTGCCCTGCCCTGTGTGTGGGGCTGCACTGCTGCTCCCAGGGCTGTGCTGGGCTGGACACCCTCAGCCTGGCTGTCCCTGCACACACAGAGCACACTCACTGCTTGCAGGCGCAGTGGATTGTCTAAGTTTATATTAAATGCTGTCTTTGAGAGTTGCCTGACCTCTTCACTCTGTTCCCAATGAACCAGTGTGTCTCTCCCAAATCCTGACCCTTCCTGGTGCTCAGCTCTCTGGCAGTGGTGCTGTATCTGGTTTTGGGTTGGTTCAGTAGGATACGGTCAGATCCAGCTCTTACCAGCTGGAGGAAACCTTTGAGGAGAGCTGTGGACAGCTAACTTTGGTTAGACATGCAAAAATAGGAATGTGCTTCTGCTTGGCTTTCACTGGGCTGGAGAATGACTGATGTACATCAAAAAAGCAGACTAATACTTTAATAAGCTCCAACAAAGGTATAAAATTAATGTTTTCTTCTGCTAATAAGAAATACAATCTCTCAATGCAGAGATTTATCTTTCGTACTCTTCTTACCTTTATAACTTATCCAAAATTCTTTAAAGTGCTCTCTATTATTTTTCTTTCAGTTTACCCTCACAGAGTTCCTTCATGCAGTGATTGTTGCTGGTCCCACAGGATGGAACAGCATCCTGTGGCACAGACACCCCTGCTGAAGGACCACAATTCCTGGTGCACATTTCTACCAGCACAGGGCATGGAAATTATGACAACTATCTGCAAAATTTCGGTTGGAAACAAGTCCCATAAATGTGGAAGCTTTCTATTACCTTGACCAGTAAAAGTACACCATGGAAAAGCTGAGGTGTAAATGCTGTTCCTGTAAAATAGTCTAGTGCATTTCTGCAGTTTTTGTGGGCTCTAAAGGTTAATGGCAGATCTCTGTCTTCTGGGTTAGAAATCATAAATGAACTGCAGAGTGGTGGGGAGAAGGTGGGGTTTGGTGGCCTCTCCCCGATTGCACACAGATAACCCGAAGTGCTCAGGTGGGACTCGCAGTGACTATTCTGCCAGCCTACGGCCTAAAGGAGCGCTTTTCGCCCTGCGGAAAACGATGCTCTGTCCCCACTTCGGACAAATACAAAGAATTTCCAGCAGGGGGCATGCAAAGGGTACGCTTTGCCAGGGCTTTTGCCTCGGTGGGGTTTTCCCTCAGCAGTAAAATAAAATGGGAGCAGGAGTTGAAGGGACGGTGCGGAGAGGCCCTGCTGGCTGAGGGAGCGGCGGCTGCTCCGCGCTGCGGACACCGGCCCTGCCTCTCTCTGCCCCGAGGGTGCTGTGCCCGAGGAGCGCGGAGCTGCGGCTCCGTGCTGTACCCGGGGAGCCTGGAGCTGCGGCTCCGAGCTGTGTCCAGGGAGCCTGGAGCTGCGGCTCCGAGCTGTGCTCAGGGGAGCCTGGAGCTGCGGCTCCGTGCTGGTCCCAAGGGAGCCTGGAGCTGCGGCTCTGTGCTGTGCCCGGGGAGCTCCGTGCTGTGCCCAGGGGAGCTCGGAGCTGCGGCTCCGTGCTGGTCCCAAGGGAGCTCCGTGCTGTGCCCATGGAGCCTGGAGCTGCGGCTCCGTGCTGTACCCGGGGAGCCTGGAGCTGCGGCTCCGTGCTGTGCTTATGGAACCTGGAGCTGGGGCTCCGTGGGACCAGCCGGCAGCTCCGGGGGGCTCGAAGCCCCGGCACCGCCTGCGCCGGGCATGGGACACGGCAGGGCCGGGCATGGGGACACAGCAGGGCTGGATATGGAGACACGGCAGGACATGGGGCATGGCAGAGCCTGGCATGGGGCACGGCAGGGCATGGGGCACGGCAGGACATGGGGCATGGCAGGGCTGGGCATGGGGACACGGCAGGGCGGGGCATGTGGGCACGGCAGGAACATGGGGGCACGGACATGGGGGCACAGCAGGGCTGGATATGGGGACACGGCAGGACATGGGGCACGGCAGAGCCTGGCATGGGGCACGGCAGGACATGGGGCACGGCAGGGCTGGGCATGGGGCCACAGCAGGGCCTCCCCGTGTGGGGCCGGCCCAACCCCAAACCCCAATCCCCAGTGGCAGCAGGTCAGCAGTACGGCCTGAGGCAATCGGGAACCTGCACGGGGTTGAAAGAAACGCTGTTTGTTGTTTGTGGCCTTATTACCAATGTCTGATGAAAGAAATGCTGTTTGTTGTTTGTGGCCTTATTACCAATGTCTGGGTTTAAGAAGCTCCTGCTTCTCCCACATCAGCGCTCTAGACAAATCTTGAACCACCTTTGTGGCAAGGCCTAACAAACGCTGTCACTTTGACCTAATCCACTTTTCTGCACAGCTGTGCTAAAGTCACCTTTGGTTTTATCACATTTTAATGCAAACAAGGCCGGAAGGGTGCTTGTTTGGATTGAAGAAGCTGTGACAATTCGTCTGAATGGGAACTTCAGTAACTGGGAAGAAAAATGTGACAGGGAGCTTTATCACTGCATTGTACACAACAATCTGAAAATTATTGCTTCTTTAGGGGCCTATTCTCTTCTTGAGGCCTAGCACAGTCTATGCTAAGCAGCCAGACAGCTCTGAATGGTTTGCCAGTCCTAAAGACAGATTTTAATTCTATTGTTAGTGGGTATCCCTGACTTTCCTAAGAGGATTCAAAGAGAGGCTGCAGAACAAGGCAGCTGACATAAGAGTTTGGCCAATCTTTAAAATTCAAATAGCAAAGGAGGTTTTCCCTGGTCCTCTTAAATTAGCCAACCTCGAGAGATGTTTGCTTTCAAAATTTGTCAGGTTCATTCAAAACTAAACGAACTTGCAAAACGTGCTTTTTTAAGCCCTTTTAGAAAAGTTTGCTTAACCACTAATTTCCTGTAACAGTGTGAATAAAGCAGGGAGGAAAGATCCTTTTTTTCTTTCTAAAACCTGGAAATTGTCATAGTAAGAGGTGCTTTTCAGAAATTACATATATAAACATTTACCAAATATGGGCAAATATTTATATAGGCACAGGTCATGTTTGTACTAATTTCTTTTTAATACTTCAAGTAAATTCCAAGTGAAACTGAACAAGTACTGAAATGTTGAAAAGCTTTATCTCAGCCTCTGATAAATCTACTGCAAACTGAATATTCAAAGTATTTGCAGGACAGTGTTGAATGAATCCTTCTTGAGGCTGTAGAGTGGGGTACATGGAAAATAAGGGGTTTGATCTCCTAGGAGACAACAAAGTGGGCTCGGTGGGACCAGAGGCTGGAGCTGCTTGGCTGGCTCTGCTATGCCACAGAACTGGCAAAGCAGCTCACAGTGTCAGGATCCCACTGCAGCACCAGAAACAGCCTCTCCCAGAACTGCCAAGCTGTCTGCCCTGCTGGAAAATATTGCATTTAATCTGTCCAGGACCTGCAAAACTTCAGCTCGTGTGAAAGAAATGAAAATACCATTCTGGTACAAATAGCAGCCAGGTAATTGTACTTACCTTGTACTGAGTTCTCACAGAGAGAAACACGGAGAATTTTTGGGGACACAGACACAAACACTTCTCTCACAGAGAGTTTTTGGGGACACAAACACAAACACTTCTCTCACAGAAAGTTTTTGGGGATGTTTGCAGCAGAGAGTGGAGCTGTTCCTCCCTCACAGTGCCAGCACAGGCAAGGAGGCAGGAGCACAAGGACCAAAAAGACAGCTCAGCACTTGATGGGCAAAAATGACTGAATTATCCCATTCTGCAGCCTTTTCTCTCTTCCCTCCCACCTCCAACTGCTGAGATTGCAAATCCTGGTGAACAGTGGTGCTACCAAAACCCAAAATTAAATTAAAGAATTCTGCTGTTTAACTGAAAGGGTGGCAGCTGCCCAGGCTGGCTTTGGTGACCACATCTGCTTGAAAATAAATCCCCATCAGATTCTGCCTCTTTTCTCTAAAGAGAACCTGCAGATTATGTAGCGGCTATCAAATATTTCACCATGAAAAGGTGATTTTTTTTTTTCATTTATTTTAAGGGAATATGTATTTGAAAGTCTGTGGTCATTAACAACAGGACACTCGACAGCAGCCTGGTTGTTGTGGTTGTTTCCAGAGCCACTCTGGGGTGCACAGGAGGCAGGCCTTGAAGGGCAGCCC
This sequence comes from Zonotrichia albicollis, assembly GCF_047830755.1. Lineage (NCBI taxonomy): Eukaryota > Metazoa > Chordata > Aves > Passeriformes > Passerellidae > Zonotrichia > Zonotrichia albicollis. Next base: position 21,000,586 of record NC_133830.1, read on the forward strand.
CAGTTCTCATGGGAACAGCAGCTCCTTTTGAGCACAGCCGTGGGGCTTGTGCTGGGGCTGGGGGAGCAGGGGGTGCTGCTGGAGCAGGGCTGAGCCCACAGCTGCTGCCCTGGACACTCCTCCCCTGGCTCCCACCACTGCTGAGCTCCCCAAACCCACAGAGGCAGAGCCTGTCCTGCCTGTGCAGGGCCAGGGCCCCTGAAGGCCACCCTGGTGTCACTGTCACCCTGCTGGAGCGTGGCACGTCAGGAGCAGCAGCAGCAGCACAGCTCTGTGTGGGCACTGTGCCCTCTGTGCTGGCTCAGCTGGGCTTTGCCCAGGTGAGCTTTGACAAGGGACCCTGCCACCCTGCAGAGGCTGGCTCTGCTCTGCAGGGAATTGCACTCCAGCCCCACTTCAAATGGATGTGAAACTGCAAGGCTGTTTTCAACATACTTGAAATGCAATTAGGATTCTCTCTAATTGCTTGTGAGTTCTGTGCCAAGACTTGTCTGCAGTGTTGCAATTGCTGCTTCCAAAATACCTTTCAGCTCTTTCCATTGTATTCTTTGCATCTTCTGACCACTTTCCCTGTGATTTGCTCATTGCCTTTCTGGCACAACACGTCCTTAACTTTCCACCTCTTCCAAAAGCTATCCCTGCTTGAACTAATTACTTGCAGGTCTGCTCAGGTATTTATTAAATCACAAACATGAAGGAGAAATTGAAGGCTGGGAACCTACAGAATCCTGTCTCCTTATACAGGAATTTCAGGTTGTCCTCACCTTAGCACTGCCATCCATTTATAACCAGATACTTTGCAGGGAAGGGAAAAAAAATCCTTTTTCTTCCTCCTTCCATACCTGCCTGTCTCAGGCTGGCAGTAATTATGTGGAGTGAGTTGGTAAATTCTTCAGCTGGGTCTGCTCGTGTCCTCAGTGAGGCTCTAATGGATCTGCAGTGCCCACAAGAGCTCTACACTCCAACCACTGCCATGGACCCCGTGCAGGATAATTAACCACAAAGTGAGTTATCTGTCCCAGGCTGAAAATGTAATGAAAATCAAGGTCAGATGCCCTGGTGTAGGAGACTGGGAGGAGTCTTCTGTGTGGGAGCCCATATTAGGTTTCCCACCCCCTTTAAGACGGCAGTTTTTAATGTTTAATAGGATAATATTTTGAAAACAAAGAATGTTTAAAATCTGTTATCATTAAGTAATGAGTGGGCTTCACTCTAATTTTTAATTCACTCATTTTTTAAAAAATTCTTAGAGCCCACCGAAGCTGGATTGCAGCAAATGAAAGAACATGCTTTTAATTCATTATTCAACAGTTTTCCAGCAATTGGGACTCACTCACAGAATTCTAGAGAGGTAGAGAGAATTTCTGGCAAATCTCATCATTTATGGCAGTCAGCCTTGAGGGACTAAATCTTTGGGCAGCGCCAGAGCTGCTGTTCCAGGAGGTCTTTATTTGATTCCTTGTAGGTAAGGCTGTGGGTTGAGGCAGATCAGACAAGAGAAGTATCTGTATGTGTTGTATCAACAAAAACAAAGATCCATTTAATTAAGAGTCATAATCTTTTTATTTGTTTGTTGTTTTTTTTTTTTCCTAGGGATTGTGTTTTAGATTTCCTTGATCTAATATTGTCAAAGGGGAAAAGTAGCCATTGTCTATAGAGTTACAATCTAATATAGTTAAACACATCATTTTTCAAATTGCTAGTCCTGTCTATAGGTCAGGTAATGATATTCACAACGACAAGTGATGGGATCTAAAACTGCCACTGGAATACCAGGAGCAATTATCTTGGCAAAATCTGGGCAAAATTAATTTTTTGTTTCAAGGCTGAAATACTTTCTTAGTGGAATCCCCTGTGTAATTACAATTCCATGCCCCAGAAATAGATCTTCTGAGGGTGGAAGCAGACTGTCATTAGGTCCTGTTAGGAAAGACTGTGTCATTCACTTCTGTTTTAACAAAAAATTCAAAAGTGGAAAATGGGTGGGTTGGAGGGCTTGAAGGACTGTGGCATTTTGAAGCACCTCTGCAGTGCTACCAACAAAGAAATGAGCTCTCTGGACTGAGGTGATTTTAGCTCTTCCCACCCCCTGCCCCCTTGTGAATGGAGCAAAGCCTGGCTCTCCTGCCCAAGCCTGCATGGTAATTTGGTTGCTAAGTACAAACTGGAAATAAAATCCCACTTGCTCTCTTCATTTTATGAGCTGCCTGCAGGGAAGAGCAGGGGTTTCAGTAAACTGAGATGTGAGGTTCCTGTGCGCTGGAATGTGTTGCTTTTCAATATAAATCTCAGTCTGTGGTATCATTTTCCCTGCTTACCTGGAGGTCCTGGAAGTTTTTGAAGTCATTGGTGGAAGCTGCTCTAGAGTGCAGATGGAGTGCTTTTCTCTGTCAGCAATCTCCCTTTGACTTCCTCTTGCTGTGAGGTGCTCCCACAGCTTCCTACAGCGATTCTGTTTCAAGCTGGTCATGCAAGAGCTGAAGTGGTCACCAGAAGTCCTTTTCCTGGCCCAGCATCACTGTGATTTCCAGCCACAGCCAGCCTGTTTCCTCAGTAATCCCCTGTGCACCTGCCAGCCCTTAATTTGGGAACGTGTTCCATGCACGAGCAGCACACCTGGCTTCTTCTGGGCCCTCTTTCAGGTCTGAGATAAAACAGCAGCTGGAACACGGTTGGCAGACAGCTGACTAAGGTACTGACACTGTTAATCATAAATGAGGCATCAACAAGTCTGCAGCTATTCAATTCACTCCTTCTGGGCACTAACACCTCACTGTGAGGTTCTAAACTGTCCTGAGAGAAAACTGTGACCTCGTGTGATTAGAGAAATGGGCCTAATTCTAAACACATGAAGGCCTGTTGCTTCAGTCTGTGGAGTTTATGGTGTGAAATATCTCACAGCATATAAACTGATGGGAATAAGAGCTTTAGTGCACTTTAGCTTTAGTTCACTTTGGGGCCACTGTGCAGGTTGTCAGCTGTAGGGTCTCTTACTGAATGAAACCTTCTCTACACATGCAATGATTGTTTTCCAGAGAGTAGTGAGCTAAAGCCAGTAGCTCTGGGACTGTGATGTTCTTTGCTCATCTCTCACCTAACTGCAAAATTCAGGGAAAGGAGGGAATGGAACTGTGACTGGCACAGCGCCCGGTCCAGGACAGAGTAGGGGAATGACAGCAGGGCCAGGGGATGGCAGCAGGACCGGGACAGAGCAGGACCGGGTGAAGGCTCAGGATAGAGCAGGACTGGGGGTCAGGATAGAGCCGGGGATGTCCCTGGCTCAGGGCAGAGCCAGACCCGGGGATGGCGGCTGTTCCCCATGGGGCTGCAGGAGGGTGGCAGCCCGGTCCCCGCTGTCCCCGATGAGCTGCAGGAGGATGGCAGCCCGGTCCCCGCTGTCCCCATGGGGCTGCAGAATGGTGGCAGCCCGATCCCCCTCTCCCCGATGAGATGCAGGAGGGTGGCAGCCGGGTGTCCCTGTCCCCATGAAGATGCAGGAGGGTGACAGCCCGGTCCCCATGAGGATGCAGGAGGGTGACAGCCCGGTCCCCATGGGGCTGCAGGAGGGTGGCAGCCCTGTCCCCCCTGTCCCCATGAAGATGCAGTAGGATGGCAGCCCGGTCCCCTGTCCCCATGAGGATGCAGGAGGGTGGCAGCCCTGTCCCCCCTGTCCCTATGAGGATGCAGGAGGGTGGCAGCCCGGTCCCCGCTGTCCCCATGAGGATGCAGGAGGGTAGCAGCCCTGTCCCCATGGGTCCCCATGGGGCTGAAGGAGGGTGGCAGCCCGGTCCCCATGAGGATGCAGGAGGACGGCAGCCCGGTCCCCTATCCCCGTGGGGTACAGGTGGCAGCCCGGTCCCCTGTCCCCGCGGCCGCAGCGGTGGCACCCCAGAGCAGAGCCCCGCTCCGGCACGGCCCCGCTCGCACAGGTATCGGCTGACGCGGCCGTGGCACGCTTTATTTCAAAGAAGTAGCGGTAACAATGGCTCACAGTAATAACAGCGCTGCCGCTTCCCCCGGGGGAAGGCACAGAATGCTATCTCGCCACATGATCTCATTTCTTTTAAGCTCTGCACTAACCGCTGACATATCGCATAAATGCCTCCTTTATTACCTGCCAGTGATTGTGTTCTGTGCTGGGAACGGCCCCGGAGCCCGCGTCCCGCTGCCAGCCGAGGCTGAGCGCTGCCTGCCCGTGGCTCTGTCTGTGTCTGCGCTCCGGAGGCCCCGCATCCACCTGAGCATCCTCGGTTACGGCGCTCTGAGGCGCCTTTGTTCAGGTGCTCGCCGGGCTGGCCCGCAGCTGGCACCGGCCGGGGCTCTGGTGCTCCATTTGCCAAGTCGGTAATTTGCCATTTTAGTCAGGGGTGGGTTTTTTAAGCGGTGTCCAGCGGGTAATGTAGCCTGGCCACACATCCCTGCAAGGATTCTGGTTCTTATCTCTGCGGGTGCTTTCAGACAAAAGCGACATTCAGTCACACCGCTTCCCTTATCAGCTTGCTAAGAGATAAAATAGTTATTTTCCAAATTGCCTCTCTCTTTCCAGTTTTAAGTAGACCTATATAGATACTTTTCAGTCATTTTAGTCTGCAGGTACTGATTTCACATAAACAAGAATACACATTCTGTTTTGTGCAACCGTTCATTTAAACTCCACTTCCATCTGGACAAAGCACATTCTCTGTATTTCATTATATTATGTTTTAATCTGTTCTGTCCAGCGCTGTTTAAATTAAATAAAGGGCAGAAAGTAGCACACGAGTCACAGTGACCATTTTTCCCCAGCAGTGAATTACAGTCTGCTACACACACACCTGCTCAGGCTGCAGTTGAATTGGTGGATGGTACCTTCTGCCTTCAGCTTGCTCCTTTATTTTTCTGCAATGTGCTCTTTTGAAAAGGCTGGTAATTATTTGGTACTCTGAGTACAGCAAAGGACTGAGCTCTTCAGTGAATCTGTGCTTTGCAGATAAATATCTTGATCAATGGTAATAAATGAAGCAACAACAATAGCAAACAACTCACTGTCTGTGAGCTGTTCCTGGGTGCTGAACCTCTCCAGCTCCCTCCCTAAGGCCACTCCTCCAGGTTTTTAAAGATCACTGAATCACAAAATCCCAGAATGGTTTGGTTTGGAGGGACCTCAGAGCCCCTCCAGTGCCACCCCTGCCATGGCAGGGACACCTTTCACTGTCCCAGGCTGCTCCAAGCCCTGTCCAACCTGGCCTTGGGCACTGCCAGGGATCCAGGGGCAGCCACAGCTGCTCTGGGCACCCTGTGCCAGGGCCTCATCACCCTCACAGAGAGGAATTTCTTCCTAATATCCAATCCAGCCCCACCTTCTGACAGTTTAAAACCTTTCCCCCTTGTCCTGGCACTCTCTGCCTATATAAAAGGCCCCTCTTCCTCCTTTTCATAAGCTCTCCCTGGAATCCTGCAAAGGAATCTCCCCTAAACCTTCTTCTCTGCACACCTTCTCTGCACACCCTGCTGGTCCTTCTCCCTGTGCCTGCTCTTGCAGCCAAGCCTGGCTTTAGGTTTGCCAGAGCCCCAGGCCCAGCTTTTCAGGCCCTGGGATGTAAGTCCATCATTCACTATGGGGGTCTGAATTTTCAGTTCCTTGGGGCTCCTTCCAGCTTTGCCTCTGTGTTCCACCGGAGAGGGACCACGCTGGTCCTGCTGGTGGCTGCTGAGTGCCAGGGCTGTCCCTCAGGGCTGTGAGTCAGTCACAGACTCAGGGCCTTGCCAAGAGCCCACATATTTGCAAACGTACCTGATTTGCTCTTGCCATGCACACACACACTCACACTCACACTCACACTCACACTCACACACACACACGCACACTTTGTCATTGACAAACTGGGCCTTGCCAGGCTGATTGCAGAACGTTCTGTCAGCAGGGCTGGAGCTCCTCTCTCTCTTGTCCAGGCTGCAGTTTGGTGGGAGCTGTTTGGGCTCCAGAGAGCAAACCCTGCAACTCAACAGCAAAGTACCACTAAGGGAGCACTCTGTTCAAAACATTGTGAGTTAAAGCTTTCAAGGACTTATTCTTCCTTAGACTCTATATCTATTTTAAGTCTCTCTCTCTCTCTCTCTCTGTCTGTCCATATAATCTCTTCCTGCTGAAATTAGGACCAAAGATGCACTTGTATGCTACAGTTTCAACTGCATAAACACCTACTGCACTTCTGCAGCCACTGCTCAAGCTGTCTAAACAACGGCTGGGAAGGAGGGTAACAACCAACATGGAATAGCCCTGGGAAAGTAGAATAATGCAAACTTGGAATGAGGGTGAGGGAAATTGTCTTATTTTCTTTTCTTCAGAAACATGAACTTACTTCCCACTTTTGTTTGCTTTAGTTTGCTGATCTGCCAGGTGCACGGATCCAGTAGGCCAGGGCGCACCCAAGACATTTGCTGAGATGGTTTTCTTTCCTTTTACATTGCTCTTCAGATCCTGTTGCATAAATTAACACGTCATGTTCCCACATTTGGTGATGGAGGGTTTGTGGTTCAGCAGGGATTTGTTCTCTCTTGCTCTTGTACTGAATCAGCAGCGGGTCTCAAGTAGGATGAGCTTCATCACAGAGTTGTTGTGTCTTCATGTTGCTGTGTGGGAAACCATCTCTGTTTCTCACTCTTGACTTACGAGTCTGTGGCAGAGTTCTAAAATCTGCAATTTATCCTCTTGCTGGGTGGTTTCACAAACTTGTGAATAAACTGCTTGTATGCCCTTAGCAGATCTCAGCTTTGCACTCAGCAACTAGAAGTTTTTCATTTGGTCTAAGCTGTGTGAAGACTAAATCTCACAAATTATCCCCATGTTACAGGAATTGTCCTTCAATCTTTGCAGAAATAGAGGGGAATATGAACCATTAAGACAGGCACCTCCAAAATGAGCATTAGCAGGGCCAGGGCCAGTGTTAGCACAGAAATTTTGGTTCAGTGATTAAAGAGAGGAGTCAAAAGTCAGGGCTTCTGACTGCTGCACTAAAGCACAGTTTTATTTTTGGAAAAGAGACTGCAGCTCTCCTTGGTTTGTCTAAAATTCTTTTGATTTGCCCTCTGAAATTCACATAAGGGATAGCAGATTTTTATGCAGCTGGCTTTCGTTGTTTCAGTCCTTATTGGTACATTGCACTTGTAAATGCTGTTAACTGATAAAAATACTGTGAGCAGAGACATTTGAAGAGGGCAGAGCACCCCTCCCTCAGCTGAGGAACTCCTTCCTTCCCTGAGCTCTGCAAGTGCCTTTGGCTGCCTGGCAGGGCAGGATGAGGAGCTGGAAGATTAAGAGTGTCTATCCCTTTTGCTTTCAAAACCAATTTTCATTCAGTGGTGGCTAAAGCTGGTGGACAGATGGCTTCAAAAAGCCCTTTAACTAATAGGTTTTGCCAGGCCTACATCCTCTCTTCTGTTAAACATTTCATTCATTATGCAGCTTCAAGGAACGGGGAGAGCCAGCTCTTTCTGCCAGTGTCACCCCTGCACGTAACTCCCCCTGCTCTCCAAAGAGCTGTCAAGAAGCATTTTTCTTCCAAAGGGGTAGAATCTGAGTCTTGCTACAGTCAGCTTCTGAAGAGGAAGGGCCTTGCATTCAGCCAGAGCTGTGGTGATTGCTGAGATGGAATTAAAAAGGAGAAGAAATAAGAGGAGGGAAACTCTCAAAGGGTGTCAGGGGGCTCTTTGCCTCAAACAGCCTCGTGGGATGGAGTGTGGAGTACAGACTTTGTGCACACTGAGCTGGGGCTGTAAAACAAAGACAGTGCCTTGGATGCTGCATGGGTTACCAACAAGGGAAAAGAGAAATGAAAATAACACTGCAGCTTTTCCATTCTACAGGAGCTGCTTAATGACTTGAGCAATTAGAGCAAAAGTGGCTATTTTTCATTATCAGTCCCATTTTAATTCGGCTCAAAGTCACCTGTTGGTAGAAGAAAAGAGGTAAAACAACTGAGAATTGGTTCTGCTTCTGTGAAGTGCAGGAATTGCTTCCCTTAGAAATGCAAGGAATGAGAGCTGAGAGTTCCTCTGGACACAGGAGAGATCCTGGCCTGGCAAGGAGCTCCCAGTGGGGTCACAGGCACAGCCATGCCTGGGCTGGGAAAACTCAGCTGTACCCGTGCTTTGTGCCACTTGAGTGTGAAGTATTTGGGACACTGATTTGAACTGAAGTGCCAAAAGAATGTCCTGGTCTGTTTTCCATGTGGGCAGGAGAAGAGAGGGGCAGGGGAGGACCAGGGCATGGGAGACTCCCTGAGTGCCCCAAGGCTGGGTGCTGCCACACTTAGGAAAGGAGAAACCCTCCCAGAAGGAATGGGAATGGTGTTTCCTCTGTTCCTTCTCCTTTCCCATACACACACTGCAAGCTTAGTGGGGTTTGGACTTGGTTCACAACACAGTGGCCCCGTTTGTGTCTGATAACCAACACAGAAGCAGCTGGGGAGGGAAAGAACAAACACACTCTGAGCTCTGATATGTCTGTGTTCCTTCTGTTTGCTATCCATTTTTCTGCTATATGAAATATGAAACAGTTTTAGAGTAACTTCAGCCATTGACAGTAAATGGAAATTGGGGCAGGAAGAGGTAATGCATTTGTCATTTCAAAGAACACCTCAAACTCCTTTAAACTGAAGGAATTTAAAACATCATTGTTTTCTGACTGTTTAGCATGTGGAGAAAGGATAGGAATTTTCCCCAGTCATAATAAGATTTACTTAAGTTGCAAGAATTTTTTCAAGTGTTTACAAATCCAAGTCAGTTAACTACTGCTCACATGAAGAGCTCTAAACAGATTGATATCACTGGTGCACAGACTGGGAATACATGTGAAAGGCAGCTCAGCAGATTCATTTTGACTCCAGCCATGACTTGCAGTTAACACCAACAAAATGTCATGTGGGACATGCATGTATTTTCTGTAGGACTTTTGCCTGATGTGAGCACTTCCCTTCTTCTGGTAATCAGCATTTTGTCCTCAAGTGCTAAATTAATATTTCTGACGGTTTCAGGAAAAGTAGAACTTACAGCTGAGGCTTCATTCATCACTTACTTTAGAGGAGACACTCTGAGGGGATCCCAGCGTCTCACCTTGGGGTTTGGGGTGATCTTTCCAGCACCAAGGGAACAGGGAGAACTTGAGGTGACCCACAGCCCTTTACCACTCACTGACCTGGCATCCCTTTCCTGACACCATCTCCTCTCCCATGGGAAAGAGAAGTACGTTTCATGAAATTGTGTCTGTTTGAGATTAGAGAGTTTTGGTACCCAAACCCATGTACTCCTAAACAGGGACAAGACACGGTGACAAGCCAACAGAATGATTCCATGGAGAGTGCAAGGAGCACCTAAGACATTTCTCAGCTGCTGGTTTGATTCCTGGATAAAGATTTCAGCAAAACCAGTGTGGATGTGTTGGGGGAAATTGGGATACAGTTCAGTAATTTGGAAGAAGAGGGAACGAGACATACAACCGGTGAAATTTAGGAACTGTTATGTTTGTCACAAACCCTAATTGGTTTTTATTTTCTGTCTATGGGGACTCAAAATTTTCAGTGGGATCTGTGAAGTTGGAATTTGTCCAACTGAATCTTCTCAACAGTTTTATAAACTGCAAACCAGCTTAAACCCGGGTGTGGGATGGAAGATGGGGAACAAGGAGAAGGAGGTCCCTGGTATTGACATGCCTGGGGCCACTGACATCAAAAGCCGTTTTTAAAGGGTTCACAAGTGACAGTGAATGGGGCTGATGTGGCACAGAAGCCACTGCAAGGGGCAGTTCCAAAGGACCCAGCCCTTCCCTGTTCCTGGATTAAACCACAGCAAAGGAAAGACAATGAAATCCAAAAAAAGGCTGAAATGTTGAAGTGTTGGAAGATAATCTGTTCTGAGCCAAATCCTGCATTTCAAAACACCCTGACAGAACCTGAATTTCCTTTAGTTCACAGCAGCATTAGTCAAGGACTTTATCTGTGTTTCAAAGCACAGCCTCAGAGCTGCTGCTGAAATGCTCAGAAAGTTCTGCCTCAGGACAAATGATGGTTGTGACATGACCTGTGCCAAAACTATCTGGGGCTGCAAAAACTGGAAACTTCAAAGAGCTTCTTATTTTTGACTCTTTTGGCTCCTCTTTCCAAACTCACAAGCACAGAAGGGAGAGCTAATGCAAGTTTTAGGTGTCAGTGTGGGGCAGTCTCTAGCACAGGGTGGGCACCACCCCAGAGCCCAGCTCAGATCCCTGGCACCAATGGGGCTGTGGCACACCTGTGTGACAGGGACACAGGGCTTGGGCACAGGTGAATCCCCAGCAATCACTGAGCCCTGCTCAGGTCAACGTGAGCCTCTTGCAGAGTCGGATCCCGCACGAGGCCCTGGTGCAGCCAAGGTTCTCCTGCGCTCTCCAGGCACCACCTCAGCCTGTGCAGAGAATATCAATGATTTTCCCATCAGAGCTCCATTTCACTGGGGAGGGGGGTTTTATTTGTTTTCAGGGACTGACTTTTTACTAAAGGGCTCAGTAACCTGAAGAAGAAAGGTGGCAGGAGTCAGCTGTACACTGTTCCTGCCGCCCCTCTTTCCCCACAGATGCACAGTTCTTCGTTTTACTTGCCTTAGAGCAAAGTCTGCATTTGAAAACTCAAACTCCCACCCTGCAAATCTTATTTGTAGTGCTTCACAGCTTAGAGAAGGAGACAATGTGTTCTAAATCATGAAAATATGGGTGCCCACAAAATGCAAATCCAAGTAATAATGTAATTATCATGTAATGATATTTGGCTGTGTTAATTCAGCTGCCCTGAATAATACATGCCTTAAAATCTCATACTGTAATGTAATTTTTCACACATGTGTTTTGTAGGGATTTGGAGTCTGGGGATTTCTTTTATTTATTTGTTTATTTATTTATTTGTTTGTTCTCCCTTTTTTGCATCATTAAATGTAGCAGAGCATCACTTGATCAAAGTTGTTTAAACTTGTGTGATTTCAGTCCAGTCAACTGGGTTAAACTTCCAACTGCTTTAATAACCAATTGCAAGAATGGACTGCAGAGTTATCCCAAATAACGCACAGGAGAAAGGAATTAGTGTTTTTCTGTCCTCTGCTGATAGGAATTCTACGCTTGAAGGAAAAAAATTATCTCATTAATTAGAATCTAATAGGAGGAAGTGCTCAATGTAATAAATTAATGTACATTGTAATAGTTTCTCTTGAAAGCTGAGGAATAATTTGAAGTAAAGTATACTTCTAAATATTCAGTCACTCAGTAAATCTACCTATCTCTAACTTTGTCGGTTAATGCTTTTTAATTGCCAAAGCAATAAGTGAGGAAGGAGAGCACCAATCTAATGTAATTACCTCAAATACTGTGCTAGGAATATCAATCCCAGGGGTCCCACTGCTGCTGGGGCTGTGGAGAGAGATGGAGTCAGCCAGGAGGAGTGCAAGGTGCTTTGTGGATCAGGTGGGGAAGGGAAATAATGTGTGCAAGGGAAGGAGCTGTTGGGGTGTGCCAGGAATTCTGAATGCCAGGCAAGGGCTCGAGGGCTGCTCCAGAGCAGGAGCAGCTGGAGCCCTGCTTGGGGAGGTGACAGCACTGACCTCTCAGCTGAGCAGGCCTCGAGTGCCTCTGGCACTGTATGGGACATCTGGGAGCCATCCCTGTCCCTGTGCCCTCCTTGGGGCCATCCCTGTGCCTGTGCACTCCTGGGAGCCATCCCTGTCCCTGTGCCATTCCTGGGAGCCATCCCTGTCCCTGTGCTCCTCCTTGGGGCCATCTCTGTCCCTGTGCCCCTCCTTGGGGCCAGCACCATCCCTGTGCCCCTCCTGGGAGCCATCCCTGTCCCTGTGCCATTTCTGGGAGCCATCCCTGTCCCTGTGCTCCTCCTTGGGGCTATCTCTGTCCCTGTGCCCCTCCTGGGGGCCATCCCTGTCCCTGTGCCACTCCTGGGAGCCATCCCTGTGCCATTCCTGGGAGCGAGCACCATCCCCAGTGCTGCAGGCTGGAAATGGAGCACTTGGCACTGAGCTTTTGGGAGCAGCCTCTCATTCTCTATTAATTTCAGGTTTTTTACCTCTCTATCTCACTGGTATCCTGCTCATCACCTTTAGCAGCTGGGAGGAAAGGCAAAGCGGGTGGGAGGGCTCATTCCCAGTGCGTGCTCCCTCACACATGCACCCCTCAATCTGCACTGCCCTGTCCCATGGCACAGGAACAGAGACAGAACTCACTCTTTCTGGGTCTCACTGGCCCCAAGCACTGCCCCTCTTTACTGGCAGCACCATCTGACCCAGCAGGTTTAAAGGCAGGATGCTCTCCTTTGCTTTATTGAGTTGATGATAAATATTTCCAGGAACTACAAAAAGGAGAAAAATGGTTTCTGTAAGGATCACTTGTGTGAGAGTGCATGTGCTGCAGTGTGGGTGCAGTGCTGTTCTAGGTGCACCTCCATCATATGCTAGAGTCTCATTTTAGCAATAAGGAAAGATGATCATAAATCTCACTGGATGCTTTAAAAGACATTTGGATGCTCAGACTCACTATGGCAGAGTGGAGCTGTGTCATTTCCTTACCTGAGATGTGGAGCAATAATTACACAGGTTGTAGAACTTAACAAATTGTCTCATTGCAGGCAGTGTGAAATGCTAATCCATGAAATGACTCAGCCCTCATTCATCATTTCATACCATATAAATCCAGTTTATAATGTTCAACAAGATGCAAGTCAGACAAGAGAACAGAACCCCAGCAGTCTTGTCCCTGGCAAACTAAAGGCAAATCTTGGTAAATAAAGCCAGCTCGTTAATGATAAACTACTATTAATTAGCATTCTTGAACCAGCTCTTGAGGAGTGAGATGAATGAGCAGATGTGGAGCCAAGGCAATAATGACTGTGTTTGTGTAACTACATCAGCTCTTAGAAGGTCTGAGACAGTTCTGGCACAGACCTGACCCAGCGGTGATAAATGAGCAGCAAGGAGCAGATTTGCCTCCCTGGGCTGAATCACCTGGGTCTGTGCAACTGAGCATTGCACTCCTCTGGCTGTCCACAAACAAGGACCTAGAACTTTACCCTGAGCAGCTGCATGAGAACAGCCTTGCTTAAAGAAACTTGTCCAAGTGTGGAACTCTCCAGTTTTTCCAGTTCTGGGCTCCTGTCACCACCACTTTTTGCTCACACAGGTTGGTGGTACCTGAGACATTGATGGAGCCTGAGGGTCGGCATGCTGTGATGGAAACACACTGCAGGTCCTGCTAGGCACAGAAAAGCAGCAACTTCCCAAGATCTGGAGCCATGGATTCATCTCTGATGTGGAATAAGGTTTCTGTGATGGACATGATGACATTCTTAATGCCCAAGATAAAGGGTGTACAACAGACAAGGCTAAATTTACAATGGCTGCACGTCACCTCTTGTAATAAGACAAAAATTACACTGTCTTCTGAAATCCTATGTAGATTTTTACGTAGTTACAGGTAAAAGTAGCTATAAATATGATACAGCTATATGAAGTATAATATAGGAGGTAATGAGTATTTTGTTCAGGTATTGAATGTCTTTTTGAGAAACAGAAAAATCTCTATAACTCTATTTTGACTTTTTGGTTGAAACCAGCCTTCCTCCAGAGATGACTGAAAGCCCAGGTGAGATTTCACAGGATGATTCTGTGCACAAACCCTTTAGGAGGGTTTGGAAATCACAGCAGCAATAACAGTTACCACAGAGCACATCTGATTTAGAAAGTGTGTTTTGCCACAGCACCTGTCCTAAAGCAGTGCCCTCATTGCTGCTGGAGTTTCAGAGCATTTGCAATGCACAGCCTGCCCAAAGCAGGAGCTCAGTGCAGAAAAGGGCTCACAAGAAAGGGCAGGTTGGCCACATTTCCCTGGGACAGCTCCAAGGTGCCTTTGTAACGTGACCCTTTATTAATGACAGAAACGGAGTCCTGAGGTTAACCAATCTGCCACTTAAACAGAACTGCAGTTTGTGTTATCTGTAACTGAAGAAGGTCATGGGATCTCTCGTTTGCAGTGGGACTCTGCAGTGCCAACACATTAGCATCAGAGCCCTGGCCAGGCATACAGAGCAGCCTGTGAGAGCGGCCCGGGAGCCAGGGGAACAGGCTCCCTCTGCTCCTGAGCCCACTGGCGCTGCTGAAACAGCCAAAACAGCCCTGCTCTTGTTGCCAGCCTCAATGGGCTTGAGAAAGTGTCAGAGGAGCCTCGGCAGGGACAGGAGGGGCAGGGACAGAGGGATGGTGGTGCCAGTGGAGCCTCGGGCAGGGACAGAGGGATGCTGGTGCCAAGGGGCAGCTGAGCCCCAGGGCGGGCAGGACTGAGCAGGATCTCATGGACAGGACTGAGCAGGATCTCACCTGTTCCTGCTTCCAGGAACACACAACTGGCTAAGCCTGGGAGGAAAAACACTCCTGAGCGGGTGGAAAAGAGAACCAATTTATTTGAGAGCAATGAATTTAAGTGCTTTTGCCCTTTCTTAACAAGACTGGCTAAGAAGAAGAAAAAAGGGAGAAAGCAAAGTCTTCTTCTCTCCTCCTCCCCCTGCAAAATCCTACATGCCCTTTTGGCAGGGATCCATCATTCACTTAACATGTCCTGCTGAAATCAATTCATGTGTCAGGGTTTGGAGAGCTAGAACAAAATTTGTTTGCTGATCCCATCCACAGATCAGTCAAGAGGATTCATAAAGGTTGGCAAAAATACCCACAAACCCACGTTCAATTTGCTGTGTAAAGCAATGCATTAGGGAATGACAGGTTCCAGCAGGGAGGGGGGAAGTCTGATTGTACAAACCAGTTGGTCAAAGTCCACAAGCACCTTGAAGCACATGCAATTACATGAAAGGGGATTTGCCTCCTTTGGAGATGGAAGAAAATGGACTTTACAGTGCAAATGTGTCCTGATGAGTGAGGCAGGGAGGGCATGAGCTGCTCTGGGCCTGGGGCTGTGACACCACAGGGTGAGGGGGTCACACAGCCCGTGGGAGGAGCAGGGCCCTTGGCCATGTACTGAGCCAAAGCCAGATAGATCCATGTCCCTGCTGTCCATGGGGTTTGGTAGCACTCCTTCCACATTTAATCATGTGGAGAGAAATCAGCACTGCATAACCCCTGCAGGGCAGCTCTGGAGGATTTTCTCCTGCAGCTCCTACACTTCACAGACCTGTGAAATGGCTCCTGGTCTGGGATTCCCTGGGCTCTGTCTGTGCTGCTGTGGAATCACAGAATCAGGGCTGTCCTGAGCTGGGAGGACCTGCACGGATCACTGAGCCAACTCTTAATGCACATCCCCACAGCTCCTGTTCCACTCTCCAGCTCAGAGCCAAGCAAAAAACATCCAAGGGCCTGTGAGGCCTGAGGAGGCCTTCTCAGGGCCCAGCGCTGCTCCTTTCCTGCTGGGCTGTTGGGAGCATCCTGCCCTTGCAACAGATACAAGGAGGACCTTGCTTGCTGAAGTTATTCTTCATTCAAATGCAATTAGCTGCATGGAGCAGCAAGTGGCTTTCTCCCATCTCCCATGTGAATAAACAGGAATGCTGTGGTGATGCTATGGTTGGTCAGCAGTGCTCAGGTGCTCACCCAACAGCAGCCTCTCACTTTGCTGGGTTCACAGGGTGCAGCTTTGTGCAGAGCAGGAGGCTGGGAGGGCAGAGCTCTCCTGATTGTAGCCGAGCCCACAGCAGGTGCATTAACCCAGCCAGAGCTGCTGTGCTGCTCTGCAGCTCCCTGTGTGCAGCTCCTGTGGTAAATAGTGTGGGCCATGATGTTACTCCTGCTTAAAGCAATTTGTTGAGTTGTAAATACCAATCAATTCCTGTGACTGAATCCTGTGACCTTGGGTGTAATCCATGACAATGCTGACTTTAATGTATTTTCTAGCCTTAGCTAAACTACTTTTAGCTGCCCTTTCCCATTACGTTCCCATCTCACTAATAAAATACTGAGAGAATGATATTCACCTCTTCTGCCAATTTTAACTGGAAACGATTCTGACTAAGGAATATTAAATGTTGCACATTGACAAATCTGATCTCTGCTCATCACTGCTGGGGTCAGCAGCCTCTCCTCAGCCTTTTCTCAAAGCCAGGCTTACTTTGCAGCCCAGGGTCACTTGACCGGTTTCAAACTCAAATTAAAGGGCTTTTAGTTTATGCCCAAAGGAGGAGGGGGTGTGTGATCCCTGTGGGTATAAGAATCCTCCAACTTGAAAACTTCCTTCTTTGAGCCCAGTGTCTCCTTCCTGCCGCTCCTGCCCTCCACCAACCTTGCATGCAGACACTTCTGACAATGATCGGTATTTGTTTCCTAAAGCAGGAAAATTACTGCTCAGACTGGAGGGGTTTAATAGGGTTTGGAAGGGTGGTTTGGGGAGGATGATTGAGGACAGGACATACAAACTGTCTGACAGGAAGGATATTTGCACTCCGAGGATTGCAGTGGTACAAATCCCTGTGCTCTGAGTGGGCTGTGTCACAGAGCCTGGGCAGGTTCCTGTGGCTCAGGATGCTGAGCTCTGACTGCCTGCAGCACCCTGGGTGTGAGGGAGGGACAGAGCTCAGAGGCAGAATGTGATCTGCCAAAAGCTCTCATCTTTCTGTGATGACATGAGGAATCTTTGCATATTTGGCTTTTCCTCTAGAGCTGTGACAGGAGCACAGGCACAGCCAGCAGCAGATGCAGCCTTGTGGGGCTCTAAATCCCTGCAGTCCCCATGGAGATTTTACACTTGTAATTCTCACTTCTGGCTGGAACAGCTTTGCTGGCTGCAGCAGAAATCCTCATTGTTGCAGCACATCGGGGTGGGAGCTGGGTGTTGCAGAGCTGTCTCTCGTCACTGCCTGTGCTGCTGCTCTGCTCCACATCCCTGGCCAGCCCTGCCTGGCCCTGCAGGAGCTGCTGCTGCCCTGGGCAGGGCTGAGCTGGGCCCTGGGGTGTGCCTGAGGGCCTGCAGGGCTCACAGCTGCTGGGAGCTCGCTCCCCAGAACCTGAACTTCACATACACAGCGCGCGCTGGCTGCCATTTCAATTCGATCAATATTCAGTTAAAAAACAAATAGAAAGCTTTTTAGATCGGTGATGTAAGGGAATGTTGGTTCAAGGAAGTAATTACATATTATGTAGAAAAAGTCAATTTAAGTCCTCAATAATTTACCTAAGTGATTTACTTGACTGATGTGTTGTCTTGACCCAGCAGGGCAGAGTGACAGACACTCAGCTGTGGCAGAGCTCCAGCAGAGCCAGCCCTTGTTCCCATCCAACATAAATCACCAGCCACTGTCTTGTTCCAGGTGTACACAGGTGCTATTTAAAACAAAAAAAAGGTGATAAATTTTATGTTTGTAAACATAACTCTGTCAAAACTAATCCTGTTTCTGGCAGATGAAGATGTTATCCATACCTCTTTCTCAGGCAATATCCATTTTCAGGAAATAAAGTTCCTAGTGTATAATTAGCTGAAATTGGCTGCCATTAGGGCAGTGGGGGTCCCTGGTGGGTTTAACTGGATGGCTGGAAGGGAGCTGCCCTCTGCCAGTGCTGCACAGAGCCCTGGGGACAGTGACAGGGTGGCTGCTGGTGGCCTGCTGGGGCTCAGGACACGCTGCCTTCTCGTGGCAGTGATTTTTAAGGATGCTCTTTGAACTCTTCCCAATTCCATTCCATGCATGTGGAAGACAGAGATTGCCATTTGTAGCCATGACAACCATGCTGGCAGGGCTGCTGTTCCCTGCTGGCTGTACCTGAGACACAAGGGGCCTTTTAAAAATTACCCCTTGTGCTGTGCTCGTCCTTTAAAGCTGGGAGTGAGTTCTGGCCCTGGGGAAATGTGCCCTGGGTGGCTGTGCTGAGCTCTGAGCCCGGTCCTGAACTGCACCAAGCCTCAAAGACAGCACCCAGTCCCAAAAGCTCACTCCAGGTGGACCTGAGAGCAGCTGGAATCCCAGTTCAGGGTTACACAGAAATATCTGCACAGAAATAGAGCTCCTGGGTGAAGTTGTATGATCCAACATATTCAAAAGCTTCAGGCAGCCATTAATCCCCTGTTATAGCCCTGTTCCCCTGCTCCTCACTGCCTTGAGTGCTTGTAGCAGCAGCTACAACAAAGCAAAAAAACCCCACTAAAAATGTCCACAAAAGACCCCAAAACTACTCCTCACCTGCACTGCCTTGAAAATCATTGGAAATTGAATATAATTGAAAATAATTGAAAATTATTGGAATGTGATTCAACTAATGCTGCTAGTTTGACCCTAGTTTGTGTGATGTCCCTGGAATTCCCATGCACTGAAAGTCACCAGCTCCAGGAAGAATCTCTGGGAGAAGCAGGCTCAGACCCAAGGTGGAAACCAGACTGATGGCAGCTGGACAGGGCAGTGGTGAGCAGCAAAACAGGGCTGAATCCTTCATTAAACCCCATGGATTTGCAGTTATAACATGAAACTGGGGCAGATAGAACCCAGGACATCACTGTGGGGAGGCGACCCCAGCATTTGTTCAGAGTGTAGCAAAAAATGGATCCTGGCAATTTTTCACGTATATTCTTCCAGTAATAAGTAGCTTAACAAATCTTGAGCTTGGTGATGTAGCAAGATCATTAGATCAGCATTTGAGACCTATTTACTGTGACAGGAAAACAATACACCTATGATCTGTTGTGGGCTGGGTTGAGATTTCCAACTTCACCAGTAAATATGGTTGATAAATTAAATTAACGTGATAGTCTTGACATAGTACTAGTAGTTTGTGTATTACAGCTCCAGCCAGGTGTTGAATTTCATTCTCAAAGAATTAACCTGAACTTCAGCCCTCTCAGGTCTTCAGCCTATAAATACCACAGACAAGGCTTATGTCATTAGCCTCTTAATGTTATAAACATTTAATGAAGTTAAATTTGAAGTACAACACATTGTAAAATCGATCTGATCTTGTTGGGGAGACAAAGGGAAGAAAATTGTTTGAGTCATTTGGAAAACAAATTAAGAATTACATTCACTTAACTTTGAAGTGGATGAAAAATTATGGCCAAGATGGATAGAGGCATTGTGCTCCAAAGGCAGCGAGGGCTGGAGCAGGGATCCTCTCTCACAGGAGGATGCTCCTGACACAGATTAGCAGCCCCCTGCGTGGCAGGCAGCCCCCATCAATCACTGGGCCGTGGCAGGCTGAGCTTTCCTAGAAACTGGAGGAATTTTACTCCAAATGGTGCAGCTCAGGCTCCTCTCCCTGCAGGCAGCCCCTCCGGCAGCCTCAGGGCACAGCTCTGCACTGATCCCTCCAGGGCTCTTTCCAGGGATGCTCAGCTGCCCCCAGCACTCCCTCCAGCACGGGGCTGCCCTGTCTGCGGGCAGGACAGAGCCATTCCTGCTGCAAATGCTCCCTGGAATTGCCTGGCTAAGGAGTAGGGGGCTGAGGCTCTCCAGCCTGTCCTGCGCTGGGGCTGAGGGGCTGTGCTGGAGCCAGCCCCGTGCCCTGGCATGGGTCACCAGCACCCAGGGGCGCCTCCAAGTGCTAAGCAGGCAGGAAAGAAATAAATAAAAATAAGTAAACCCCTATTAGTGAAGGTTTACTGTGTAAAACTTCAAGACAATGAACAGGAAAAAGTGAAGGGCAGCAGACGTGTTAAAATGCTGCTCGGAGGAAAGTGTATTTGTTCTTTCTTTTTAAAACTCATTATTTATTTTCTCTATTCTTCAGACCTAATGTCTCACTAATGAATTCCAGGGGGATTTTTGAATCATGGTGATATCATGGGTTAAACCCCTTCTCTACTTTTTGAATGTAAATTCTTTTTGACATTCTTAGTTATTGCAGAGCATTGACTTCTTTCCTACAACAAAACCAAACGCTCTTTGGTTTTGCATAGTTAACATTTTGCTAATGGGTAGCCAAGATTCTCTCAGCAGCTCAACAACATTTTCTAAAGCACACTGGCGTTGTTGTAGCAACTGGTGGCTGATCTGTGAATAAAGCAGATGTCATTGTGACAGGATAAAGGGAGAATAATCTATCACCCGGCCACTGCCACTCCTGCCCAAACAAGTCATCAAAATGACAACTTTGATGTGTAGCCATGAATTCAGGGCTGTGTATCCCCTCATCTCATCTCGTTATTATATCAACCAAGGGTATGTTACAAACACCAGGAGTTTCCCAGCCCTGTCCCTTGTCTTTGTGAGCCAGTGCAGCCTGGATGTGCCGAGGCACTGACGGTTTGCCAGCTTCCTTTTGGGCTCTGATTGATTTTGCACTGTCGTCCAAGCTGCTCTGGCCTAAATAAACACAATATATATTCTGGGATGCTTTTTTTCTTTACTGTTTAATCTGAATTCAGCTCATGTGGCTCACTACTAAAAATGGGCAGGCATCAAAATATTCTGACAGGTGCCCGAGCTGAGCACAAAAGGAGAGACAGCAGCAGATAAATTGCCTTTCTAACTTCTCAGAAAGGCTTTAATCAATTTATTTTTTGTTTTAGCTTCTGTTCTAATTCTCATAATTTGTACTTAGTTGGTACAACCATTGACCCCAGTGAGTCATCTCGCATCCCCTCTTTTGGTGCCAGCAAACACCATGTGCTTTAATGCTGTCCTATTAAACACTTTCCAGTAGAATATTCCCTAACTTTTTCTATGCCTCCAGTGCTGAGGCACCAGAGCAATGTGCCCCTGCTTTGTGGAGACTTTGGGCTGAGTTTCAGCTTGCCAGAGGCTGTTTGTTCCCTCTGTGGAGCTGCTGTCCACATCCCCTCCCTCCCAAAGCCTGCTCTGCCATCCCCTTTGCTATCTCCCAGCTTTGCTGATCTCTTGACTCGAGGAGACAAAACAAGAGAGCAGGTTCCTTCCATTTCCCTGGTGCATGACTCATACTTAATGTGGAGGTTATATTAATTACTGTGTGCTCAGCATTTAATGAGCCTGGGAAGGAGTCTGCTCTCCTCAGCTCCCCAGAACACACAGGGAAATCACTGCATGAGCGAATACATTCCCCAAACCCTCAAATCTGGAGATGTATTTTATACAAGGAGACAAATCAGTCATTGCATGAGTTCCTTTAAAAAGGGATGGCAGAAGCTGAAAAATCTGGGCCATAGTGCTGATTCCCTCACAGGCTGCCTTTGTGCCCACTGGCCAGCCCTCTGGGGCTCTGTCTCCTGATTTCCTGTCTGTTTGTAGGGACAATAGTGGCTGCCTGGGACCAGGCTCAGCTCAGAACTTTTGTACAACTTGACATCACAGCATTAGAGAAAGCCAAGAGGAATTATCCTGAGGTTTTTTTAATATGTGGAAAATACTTTTTTTTTTTTTTTTAATAAATTACCTATCTTCCAGTCCTGTGTGATGACATTATGGTCTAACATGACTGCCTTTATTGGTTCTCCATTGACTTCTTTCTCAAGGTGATGGGTATTTAACATCCTCTGTGGGATTTGATGCAAAAAAATACACTGTATGCGATGTCCATAGTGCATATTTCCATGTGTACAAGAAAAGTTGTAAGGTAAAAAGTTTTGTGTGAGACACAACTCACAAAACAGGTTTCTTGCTGGTTCCCGGGAACAGATACTTTGGATTTGGCTTGCTGTGAATGAAGTTGCTCTATGGGCTGTGCAGCAGCAGGCAATCTCAGCTTTGCTGCACTCTGCCTGTGCTGCTGAGCCCATCCTGTTCTCTGCTGTGCCTTCCATGCATTGATTTGTCCAGGCCTTTTCCTCCTGAGGCTTTTCCTCTGTACTCCAAAGCATTTCTGGAGTGCACCCTGTCTGTTACAGACCTTTAGCTACTTTATCTTAAAAATGTCTGCTTCTGTCTCCTAGTTAGAATCCTGGAACGTCCTAAATGGGAAAGGACCTGCAAGGGCCATCGAGTCCAGCCCCTGGCCCTGCACAGACACCCCAACAATCCCACCCCGGCTGTCCCTCAGAGTGTTGTCCAAATGCTCCTGGAGCTCTGGCAGCCTTGGGGACATGACCAAACCCAGGGGAGTCTGTTCAGGGCCCCAGCAGCCTCTGGGGGAAGAACCTTTCCCTGATGTCCCCCCGACCCTGCCCTGGCCCAGCTCCAGCTGTTCCCTGGGTGCTGTCCCTGTCCCAGAGCAGAGGTTGGAGCTGCCCCTCGGGAGGAGCTGCAGCCCCTGGAGCTGTGACCTCAATCTTCCCTTCTCCAGCTGAGCAAACCAAGTGCCCTCAGACACTCTTTGTAGGGCCCCTCCAGACCCTTCCCCATGCTGTGTCCCTCCTTTGAACACACTTTTTTATATTGTAGTGACCAAAACCAATATTTGAGGTGAGGCTGCCCCAGCGCAGAGCAGAGAGGGACAATCCCCTCCCTGGCCCAACTGGCCATGCTGGGCCTGGTGCCCCCAGAACAGGGATGTGTCCCCTGGCTGCCAGGGCACTGCTGACTCATATCCGACTTTCCATCCACCCTGCAGCTCAGACTTGGGGACCTTCTTGCTCCGAGGACTCCTTTGGTTACAGGTTGGGGACAAGGGACAGTATTGGTTAATATGCACATTTGGGACATTCACAGTGCATATTTCCT
Organism: Zonotrichia albicollis; assembly: GCF_047830755.1. Classification (NCBI taxonomy): domain Eukaryota; kingdom Metazoa; phylum Chordata; class Aves; order Passeriformes; family Passerellidae; genus Zonotrichia; species Zonotrichia albicollis. The sequence continues at coordinate 21,023,142 of NC_133830.1, forward strand.
TGTCTATTATAATGACAAATGTGAAAATATTGTCAGAAATAATTATGCAGCATCCTAATTTGAATTTGTGCATCCTGACTGCAGTCTGTGGAATTCCTCTGTTTAACAAATTGATTTTGAAGTGTGGTCAGTTAAAAAGAGTTTTGTAATCCACAGGACAGTTCATTGAGAGCCTTGTGCTATGTGGATTAGTAGCCATTATTTGCCTTTTCTAATTTACTGTGTCCCCTTACAATAACTTTATCAAATGAACCACTTAAGAGTATACTTTAAGGATGTTTTCAGTTTAATTATCACTGTTGAAAGACATATCTCCATTAGCTTTGTGCATACGTGGCAAAGAAAACTTAATCATGGCCTGATTCATGTTTTATGTAAGTGCTTCTAGTACCAAACTGAGTCAATTCAGGTTAACTATCCTTTTAGAAAGGCTGAGAGGTAAAACGCTGAAAACTTACTTGGGAATCCTGAGGCAGAGCATCTTCACTTCCACAAGCTGGGGTTCCACTAGGGATGGGGAAGGGAGATGCCGCAATAAACAGGTTCCCAGCTTGCAGCCAGGCTTTTCCCCTTTTGCCTCCCCTGCTGTCCCTAACCCTGCCCCTGTGTTTCCCGTGCCCATCCAGGCTGTCCCTGTGCCCAGCCCTGCCCTGGCAGCACACATGACAGGATGGATTTCCCTTTGAGGGCTGCATTGTCCTGCACTTGTGTGCATTTCAGTGCCTTTGCAGCTCCCTCCCTAAGTAAAAACAGAGCTCCTCTATCCCCAAGCACAAAGCCCGAGCTGGTGTGGGGGAGGAATCTCCACACACCCGTAAATCTTCCCCCTTCTCCTGTTTGTTCTCCAGGCCATTCAAGCCCATGGCACATCATGATGGGCCCAATTTCTCCTGTCTAAGGTGACACAGCCGAATTTCTAAATACTTTCTAGTTGAATGCAGCATTTGGTTTTCCTTGCTCTTTAATTCCCTGCTCTGTTATTCCAGTTATTAAACAAATTGACAGCTTTTTTTCCTTTTCTTCTCTCCATTTTCTCATCAGCAATATTGTAAAATAGAGGGAAAATGTGTACTAAATTGAATTCCTTGTGCACCCAGTTTTTTATTATTGTGAGTAAAGCTGTTTAAAGATATTTGTCCTTCAATAATTATTCTGCTAGCTGTACGTGGCACGTCACTGCATATGGAAATTTACAGGAAGCAGGAGTTTCGCACATTACTTTTCTATGGTAAAAACATGCTGCAAAAGTAATAACTTGTAAAGTAACTCTAATTAGTGAGGAAAACACAATTTTAACTATATGGTATTCACTAAATCAAAGCCCACTACAAACTGGGGGGGAAGATTCCAATATTAAATGTTAGATCTGTTAACCATAATACAGAGTTATAATGAACATCCCTATGGTATGGGGGCTACATTTTAAATCTACTTGTGTGGAATTGCGGAGGACTAAGAGCAGTAACTCAATGAAAATTGACAAGTCATAAGATTGAAAGTAAATTACATTAATAACTTTATTTTGATACCCCATTCTGATGCCTGAATTGAATAAAAAATCTATTTTGTGTTAAGTGGCAGGTCTGCAAAGAAACTGTGCATTAACCCCTGATATACAATGCTAGGATTAGGTACTGCATGGGCTTGTGTTCTTAAATAATATATATACAAGGAATGAGTTAAAACCCAAGTCCTAACAGGTAGGTTGTCAAACTTTGCAGCATCTTTTGAGATGCTTCTGTTTCCCTTCTCAGAAATTGTCAGTTTTCACAGTGCTGGGTGGGAGTTTGGCCTGAGAAGGACCAGCACACAGGACAGAGGTGTCTCACCCAGCCCTGGTGGCACTTGCTGCTGTGCAGGGAGTCAGTGACACATTCCCATCATGATGCCTCATTAACTGGGGAGATCCTGCATCCTGGAAGGAGCAGAGAACATGATCTGTCCCAGACAATGTGCAATATCATCTGTAATGCTGGGCCACATTTCTTACCCAGTGAAAAACAACGTTAGAATTAGACATGGTTTTTTATCAGCCACAAATGAGTTAAAGAATAGGAACAGAACAATTCTAAATGCAGAGAAATATTTACTACTCCAGTGTCTGAAGAAATCAGCAGTGATAAAAAGGAAATACCACAAAGGGAATGCAAAACAGCTTAGTTGGGCTCTGAAAAACAAGTGAGTAGTCTTTAAATTTGCCTCTTTAAACTCGTCCAAATGTTTTTCTGTATTTTTGGGCTTTGGCCTTTGGAGAGTGGGGGGAAAGAATAATGTAAATGCCAAAAGGAGCTGGACAAAAAGTAAGCTTTGTATCCTATCTATGAGAATCAGACGATGTGTGTCATGCAAGTTATTACAGTCCCAGTCTACAGTCCTGCCCTGATGGGAATCAGCTTTGACAGCAGCACAAAGCAGAGGTTTAACTGACAGCACACACAGCACATTTGCGAGTCATAACGCCACAGTTTAATGACTGACGCATGTGGGAAGCTAATTCGGATTTTTTTTTCTTGAATGGGATAAATGAGCATCCAGTTAATACCAATCATGAATTCAAGCCATGTGACAAAATTGATGCTACATACCCTGTTCTTGTTTTGCATATTCTGCAAACTGAGCTGCAGGAAAAGAGCCAGGAGAGAAAGTTCATCCTGCTTTCTGACACATCCACCAATTGCAGCTGAATGCATCCAGCTTGCTGCTGTTGTGTTCACAAACTAATTACCCTTTCTCTGTTAAATAGCCTAAGAATTACAAATTGTATGCCTGTTTTGAGAAAAAGTACAGGTTGAACAAGCAGACGTAGTATAAATAAAATATTTATATAAAAATAGTCTCTTACAAAATATACTCTCTTATCCTATGGTTGATTTTTCCAAAAGATGGAATTTTGTCTGGATTTTCTTATTTTTAGACATATTCCAAACAGGATTTTATTAATGTTTCTTTCTTTAATTGAAGAAAAAAAAAAAAAAAACAAAAGGCAAAACTGGTAAAGATCTGTAACCCCTACCACTTTTGTTCCAGACAACTAGCAGCAAACAGGAGGAAACAAACAAACAAAAACCCCCAAATACAGTGTGTTTGTGTATGTACATATATATAAAGACATCAGCTTTTGTCCTTAAACATCCAGTACTGTAGAACATATCCTGCAAGTCCAACTAATAGAAATATCCTAGTCAAGAATAATATGTACAGCTCCAGTGTTTCCTTGCTGATCCTACAAAATTATTCCACAAAGAAAGCCAGCTATCTACTTTAATTGCAGAATAGTTCCAGAAAGGTCGGTAAAGTTCTTCTTTTAATTAAATAAATTAATATTAGTTTTATCTGAATAAATTGTTAAATATTGTTATTATTATGCCCAAGTGTCCCAAATCCCTGTGCTAAAATCTGCAGCTCACACACACACGAGAAAGGCAGATAAAGCAGTGTCTACAGAACCCTTCCACAGTTCCTCTTGCTGCAGCAAGTGCTGTGACGTGGAAAGATGGGCAAGACCAGCAGAATGTTTTCACGAGTGTGGATAAATCTGTGTTATCCACACACTGCCAGGGCAATTCACGGTGAGGCTCTGTCCATCCCATCCTGTGCAAAGCCCTTCTGTAGGGATTTTCCCCCTACCCCTCCCTGCTCCTCGTACACAGAGGTGTTTGAGCACCTCTTTCCCAAACAAGAGCTGTTGCCAGCCCCAGAGATGCCTCCCTGGCCGGTGTCTCTGCAAGGCAGCCAGTGCTCCCTCCTCACTGAGGTGATCCTTTCCTCTCTCCTTCATGTCTCTGGCGGCCCGGGGAGGGGTTTGCTTGGTTTTGTTTCTTGGCTGACTTTATAAGAGTCTGAAATGTGTATCCACATAAGCAACCAAAGGTGAGGAGAGAAGAGAGGGCTCCGTGGGTGAGCATCCCGGGGGAGAGCAGCTCTTCCCGCAGTTCCATCAGTGCATGTGCAAATGTATCCAGGCCGGGAGCGGCCGGGCAGGCTCACTTACAGGTGTACACCTCTGTCCTCTCGCTGCACGTGTTGCATTTCACGTAGCAGCACCAGTGGAACTTGCAGTTGCACTGCCACACGCGGGAGTACTGGTGGGTGTTGTAGCCGCGGCCGCAGCACATGAGGTCGCAGCCGTTGGACTGCTGCGCCGTCTTGTTGCACATGCGGCCCTGCGTGCCCACGCTGCCCGTCACCGGGTCCTCCTCGCAGTAGTTGGGCGATTTCTCGATGTACACCAGGTCCGTGTCCATGGGCTTGCGGTACGAAAGCGGCTTCTTGATCTTGAGGAAGGTGGGGCGCTTGTTGCGGCTGGCCCTGACGGGCTCCACCTGCACGGCCTCGTTGTACTTGTCCTTGAGGATGTAGCCCAGCTCCCGGAACTTGGGCAGCGTTGTCCAGCAGGTTTTAGTGGTGCAGGACCCCGAGACCCCGTGGCACTTGCACTCCAACTTCATGTTTTCCTCCAGGATCTGTGGTCAGAAGAACAAACAAGGATGCATTAATAGCAGGGCTGTCAGAGGGACACTGCCTGGGTGACGCTCAGGGATGGGTGTGCTGCCACCACACACAGGACACGCTGCTGTCCCAGGCAGCAAATGCTCATCAGTGTGACCCAGTTCTGCCTGCAGAGCTGATTCCCTGCCTACCCTGTGAGTTCAGCAGGGAGGATAACTCTGCCTAACTCCACAGCCGAGGGACCAAAGCTGGAATGGGACCCTCCTCAGGCACAGCTTTTCTCCAACAGGATTGCCCAGTGCCTGACACTTTCCTTTGGAAGTTATCAATCCTCATCTTCTCTTCCACCTTCACATCCCCTGAAACTCTGTCCTTCTATCTTCTCCTGCTGTTTACCAGCCCAGTCTTTGCCAAATAAAACTGGAGTCCAGCTTAGTTCCAGCTCTGAGTCCTGGGCCCTGCAGCTGACCCCAAGCAGCAGTGACGTTGGGATAATGCAAGCAAACACACCTAATTCCAGCAATTAATTTCCCACTGTCTTGTACTTGAAAGAGGCCACAATAATTTTGATGATGAAACTCTGCCTAGCCTGGCAGAGCCCAGCACTGGAAAGCCCAGGCAGAGGGATTATCAGGGCTCAGGGAGTGGTCACATCATTTTTTCCCTGAGAAAACCCAGCTGATCCATGCAGCTCCAAACCTGGGCAGCCGGTCAGTGATATGGAAATTGGAATTAACCCTTTGTTACAGCCTCTCTCTTCAGCTTGGGGTGTTTGGAAACAGCAGACACTCTCACTGGCCATTTTCAGCAGACAACAGCAGCCTGCACTGAAGGAGCCAGGTCCAGCTCCTCGAGCCTAAATCCTCACTGTGAGCTGGGGGAGCAAGGACAGAGCACTGACCCAGAGGAAGGTCCCTGCCCATGGAAGGAGGGACAGAATTAGATGAACTTTAAGATCTCTTCCTATGCAAATCATTCCGTGGTTCTGTAATGTTTTGGTTCTATGAAATAGCTTTATTTTTGTTTTAGTCTAGGAGCAGATTGTCAGCACATGTGGTCTGAAGACAGGATCACAACCCCCAAAAGCACAGGTCCAAGCCTTTGACACAAGTGAACTCAGCACATGCTAGGTCACATTTTGTGCTACTGATTTTAAATCAGCTTTTCATGCAAACAATCTAATGACTGCCCTAAAACTCAGATGTGAGAAAATTCCATATTCTGATCTACATCTTAACTTCTGCTCAAGCTTTGGCTTTATCTTGTTATCTTGAGTTTCTCTCTCAGCCACTGCATACTTCTTTTATTGCTCACTCATTCATAAGGCAGGACACTTGGAAGATAGATGAGGAGATGGAAAAGGAGTTATAGCACAGAAACCGGAAAAATAACATAAATTCCTTTAGCCTCATTTGTACCTTTTTAAAAGCTCTCTTTTTTGAAATTGAAACTAGCCAGGGATACATTTCTCAACCTTGATTCAATCACTGCTCTTGTAGAAGGCCTGACATCCCAGTAAGATGTTCAAACTTGCAACAGAGTATTTCCAATCTGCCACGAGGATGCGCCAAATTGGCTTGGAACACGAACACACAACACATGGTGTGCCACCTACCTGGGCAGGGCTGTGCCCTGGAGTAAAAAGTAGCCTAAAATTGCCTTTTGGTTTGTTTCATTACCATCCCATCTAGAGCCAGCAGGGTCTGAGGGATGGGGCTCCTTGGGAAGGGATGGGGCTCCTTGGGAAGGGATGGGGATCCTCGGGAACGGATGGGGCTCCTTGGGAAGGGATGGGGGCTTGGGAAGGGATGGGGGCTCAGGAAGGGATGGAGGCTCCTTGGGAAGGGATGGGGATCCTAGGGAAGGGATGGGGGGCTCCTTGGGAAGGGATGGGGGCTCCTTGGGAAGGGATGGGAATCCTTGGGAAGGGGTGGGGGCTCCTCAGGGCGGCCTCATGCCCTGGGCTGGGCTCCTGCCCCAGCCCCAGCCCCCGCCAGGCCCTCCTCTGCAGCTCTCAGCCCAGCCTGGCCACAGGCACTCAGGGCTAAAAAGTCTTTTGAACAGAAGTTTGAGCAACACCAGCTGAGCCCCAGTGCCAGGGGCCCTTCCTAGAGGTCAAAAAACACCTGGAAGGGGATGGGAAGGAGCAGATGGGTGAGAAAGTTCTGCCTTATTGTTCTCTCTCCCGTTCATTGTTTCTGAATTTTTTAAGGTTTACTGGCCCCCTCTCCCTTTCTCTCTGCTCTTGCCAGAGGTGCCAGAGGTTCCAAACTCTCTGCTGGAATCTCCCTGGCACATCTGCCTCACCTGTGTCCCCTCCAGACCTGCCTCCTCTAACCCACCCTCTCCACCTGAGGCTCACACCCCTCTTGTTGCTTCTGTCCTTGCACACAAACCCATCCTTCTCTCTGGGCTTTCAGGGCCATGTCCTGCAAATCCAGCAGGGCTGAACTGGCTCCACAGCCTGCAGAAATGAGGCTGCATGGGACTGGAACTGCCTGGCCTCAGCAAAAGCAAACCTGCAGGGGTGATTTGATGGTTGTACTCTGATAGAGGTGCTTGGACTATTTGTTTTACATTAAAATATGTGGATGATGGCATTTTAATACTATTACATTATTCCAGTACCCTCTGATGAATCAGTGCCTGTAATACGGGATTCTCTGGGTAGGGACACAGACCAGTCTTTTCCTTGGTTTCTGTGAGCCAAAAGCAGCACCCTTCCCTTAAAACTCTGTCTGTGTTAAAGCATTCTTCACCTTTTATTTCAGGATTTGTTTCTTTGAAGGAATTATGCAGCAGCTCATACTTCTTATATCAGATTTAAACTTTAGGTGTGTTACAGACTGACTTTTCCTAAAATGTAAGAGCATGGCGAGCACAAAATTTCAGATCCCATGTTTCTTACCAAGTGACCATCTCCAGCTCCACCAGCCATGGGAAGTAAATCTGTATGCACCAGTGGGTGCTCTGAACTGGATGAAATGCAGACAAGGAGCTGCAGTTCTTTTAGCTTTGTCCACTTTTTCTTTGAGCTCCTACAGAAAACTGTCAGTACTTGTTTCTCCCTCTGTCTCCCTTTGCCATTTGCCTCTGGGAAATAGTTTGTGTGGGGAGAGCTGGGCTGGCTCTCCCTGCTGATGTTATCTCCAGATGCACCACCTCTGGGCACTGCTATTGCTTGCTCTCCCCCTTTAGCTTTGCAGGGAATGTGTGGGATGGCCATGGCAGGGTGGCAGCAGCAGCCCAGGAGCTGCAGGGTCTGTTTCAGCTCCATGTGGTTCTTCAGCCTGATGGGGCTGTTCCAGCTCCATGGCCCTGCAGCCTGGTGGGGCTGTTCCAGCTCCATGTAGTCCTGGTGCCTGGCTGGGGCTGTTCCAGCTGTTCCAGCTGTTGCAGGCTCAGCCAGGGCTGTCCCACCCTGCTGGGGGACCCATGGAGAGCTGGCTCTGTGCCTGGCATGCTCAGACACAGCACTCACACCCACACAGGGCTTCTCCCAGCCCAGAGCCTGTCCCCAGTCCCTCAGTGGTGTCAGTCTGTCCCCAGTCCCTCAGTGGCTTCAGTCTGTCCCCAGGGCTGGGCTCCCAGCACCAAAGCAGCTGAGCTCCCCAAGGACCCCACTCGTGGGGTCAGGACTGCCCAGCCCCAGCTCAGCCCCAGCTCTGCAGCCCTTGATGCCAAAGCTGTGCTCAAGGACCTAAATCTCACATCTGGAGATCATCCCACCTGCAGCAGGATTCCCATGGGATCAGTGCAGGGCCAGGCACCAGAATAACCCCAGCCCCAGGCTGCATCTGCAGCCCAGGTAATTAATTAGCAATTAGTGGGACACTGACTCCTGCCCACCAAGGCCATGGTCTTGCCTAATTTTGCCTGATATCAGCCTGCCTGGGTCAGGCAATTACTGTCTCCTGCTAATGCCTGCACCTTCACTAAAGGTCAAGGAAGGTGTAAGTATTGGAAAATTAGTGAGATTTTTGCTCCAGAGAAGAACATGGCAGGGCTTGGAGAGGGCCATGGGGAGCTGCCCCTTTGAGCTGGTGGAAGGTGAGGATTGCTGATTGATATTATTACAGAGGCAACTGCAGCTCCTTAAATAAGACAAAGCTCCTCAAACTTTGGGAATAATGTTGAGATACATTTGTTTTGCTATTGGAAAGATTCATTAAATAAAAAGGATGTTTTAAGCTAATAAAATAAAGCCATGCCTTATTTAGTCTTTCACCAAAATAAGGTGAGAACCAAATCATGTGTAGCATGAGCCCAGGAAATGGCAAGGGCACTGGGTGGATGTGTAGCACTGACTGGACAGACAGCAAAAGGACCATGTCTCTTAAAGCTATTGGGAAATGTCTCTGCCACTTGGTTTATCCAAGTGTGAGATTCATCTCAAAAGGATGCTACTGTTTAGGTAACTTGCAGGACTATTCTAGCCCCAAAGCTCTGAGGGCAATACAAGTGACACCTAGCGCTTTTTGATTGAGAAAAGGAAAGAACAAGAGAGACCACAAAAAAAAAAAAAAACAAAAAACAAAAACCCTGCTGTCAGAGACAAATCCTATGGAATCTTAAATAAATTTAGAAACTGCATAAAAGCCACTCAAATGCAAGTTTAAAATTAGCAAAGGCATAGTTAAACAGGAAAGATGGAAACTATTCCCATCAGTGGATGGGCACTGGTTACAAGAACTGGGCTGCTGTCAGATCTCTTCTGTAGGAGCACATTTTGCACTGACTCCTCTGCAAACTGACTGGGGTGAGCTTGGGAAGGACTGTGTCCCACAGAGTGACTCATTCCAGACAGTCTTTGATACCTCATCTCATGAAGATCTTATTAAGCACAGCCAAAAGATGGGTTTTTTTCTCATGTTTTTGATAAGTAAATCCGTGCAAAAGAATATCTGAAGTCAGTATCAAACAACTTTGCTCCGGAACACCACGAGCTGTGACTCTCCCAGAAATCCTGCTACCCCAGGCAGGCTGAACCCTTCTTGTCATGACAAGAATTTTTGTGTTTTACATAACAAATGAGCAGGGAATCACCACAGCACATCAATCAAACCACCTTTGCACTTTCCTTGGAATTGGTGTCTCAGGAAAATTGGGGAACCTGCTGGTCAGAGCGCTGGTTATGCATGAGCCAGGAGCATTCTGATAAATGCTGCAAACACCACAGCTGGCTGGGATTTCACCACCAGCCACCTTCACTAAGGGATATCCTCTTTTAAAGAGCAGAAAAACTTTTTCCAGGTTTGAAGTCATGACACCCTGAAAAATGAAGGCCTCAGAAATTTTATACTCTCATAAGTTCAATCTTTTTTTGTCCTATTTCTGACCTTTCTCTATGCCACCCAAAGCAGGAGATTCCTTTCATTTCTTGTGTGCCCTTTACAGGATTTCATATTTATTTTATACTTTCTGCCTGAAATATTAGTTGCCCTTTACTTCATCTTTATAAAAAAATGATTATAAGGTGGAATTATCTTTGAAATGCAGCTTCTGTCTCCCCAGTGTGTCAAAGAAGCAAAGAACAAGTATTAGTGAGAATTTCTGCATGGTCCCAGTGCTCACACAATGCTGCCAGCACGTGCAAACAGAATGAGATGTGATCCTCTCTCCCTGGGCAGGTTGTGTTGTTTAAATCACAGAGCTGGAGCCCTCCAGGCTCTGCCTAACACTGAGCAGAATAGCAAATGAACAAGAGCAGGACCAGTAAAAGCTGAGAGGAATGCAGCAAAAAATATTTTCTCCTGCATATTTTTCTTATACTTCTGATAACCTCCGTGACTTGCTGTAGACTAAATCAATTTATCACCACTTCTGGGTGCAGAAAGTAAATTTCACTGAATGCTTTTATAGTTGTTATTTTTGAAGAATAGCTGAACTTGGGACACAAAGAACATAACTGGTTTCAAAAGGTGAGATTTAATGAGATGGATTCTCACACCACCTAATTAATGCTCTTCTCAAACATAAGGCCTGGCCCTTGTTGCCTTTTCTCAAGCTGTAGGATTGCTCTGTGCAATAAAACAAGGTGTCACAATGCCTCAGGGCCACAGAAACATTCAGGGGGAAAGCCCTCTCACATCATCCAGCCCCAGCTGTGTCTGACCCTCATCTTGTCCCCATCCAGAGCCTGAGTGCCACATCCAGAGTGTCCTTGGGCACCTCCAGGGATGGGGACTCCAACCCTCCCTGGGCAGCCCCTGCTGATGTTTAACAATGCCTTCAGTGGAGAAATTCCTCCTGAGAATTCAATTCTTCCTCAGCTTTTGGCACTGAGGAGTCCTTCTAGGAGAGCACCTTATCTGCTCTGGGGATGCACTTCCACCCCAGCCCTCTTAGTTCCACAAAAGTAACTGTGCCCCTGGGGCCAGGCCCTCCTGCCTCAGCTGTCCCCAGGTGCTCCCTCTCCTCTCCTCTCCTCTCCTCTCCTCTCCTCTCCTCTCCTCTCCTCTCCTCTCCTCTCCTCTCCTCTCCTCTCCTCTCCTCTCCTCTCCTCTCCTCTCCTCTCCTCTCCTCTCCTCTCCTCTCCTCTCCTCTCCTCTCCTCTCCTCTCCTCTCCTCTCCTCTCCTCTCCTCTCCTCTCCTCTCCTCTCCTCTCCTCTCCTCTCCTCTCCTCTCCTCTCCTCTCCTCTCCTCTCCTCTCCTCTCCTCTCCTCTCCTCTCCTCTCCTCTCCTCTCCTCTCCTCTCCTCTCCTCTCCTCTCCTCTCCTCTCCTCTCCTCTTTTCTGTGTTTTCAGTGGTGCATTCAGTGCAAAACCTCCTCACCCACCCTTTCACAGGAAATGCTGTTAGAAAACTACAAATTTCAGCTGCAAATTCCCAAATTAATGCTTAGGTAGGTTTTACATAAAGACAGAGTCAGACAGCAGCATTTTCCCAGTATCTGTTGGATGTAGCTGGGAAATGAGGGATCCTGGTGTGGCAACTTTGTGTTTCTCAGCTTCTGATGACAAAGGCTCTCTATCTGAAAGGTGAGACCCCTCAGTTTATTGAGGGGTCACTGCTGTTCTGGATCCTGGGTACAGCTGCCTGAAGCACCATTTGCCTTTTGGTTCTGAGGGGTTTTCTATTTAAAAGAAAGGCAAATATTTTAACAGGAAAAAAAAATGGAAATAATTTGAAAACATAACTCTCAATGGGTTTGATAAACTACTTGTTTTTGAAAAGTAACTCTTGTGAGACACGTTATCACCTAGATTAGACTGGATCAATGCAGTGCCAAGTAAGTGTCATCGTGTAGGAAGTTTGAAGATCTGTCATAAAAAGGAACTTGGAAAAAATAGTTCCGAAAAAAATCTGATTTCTTTTAATGTGCTTTCTCTTATTATTATTAGAATATAGCTGAATTGTCTTAAAGAGATTCAACATCTGATTTTATATTCTATAATTAAATGAAAATGGGATTTCCTAGCCCCTTACTGAAATGGGATTGTGAGATTAAGGGAAAATTTATCTGGGATCATTACTTGCTGCTGTCCAAGCAAAACTGACACTGTGGACATGATGGATTTCAGCTTGTGAAATACTGAACAGTCTCGTTGTCTGGCCCACCTGAGCACTTTGTAGGATGAAGCTGAAATAGGCTGGGGATGGGGGTGGTGGCACAGAATTACAGATAGAGTTGTTGGTTCTGTTATCTAGCTTTCCTTCCCATCACTACATAAGTTTTCCACAGTACATATCTTCCTTTCCAAAAAGATACTGGAGAGAAGGTTCATGCCAGAAGTGAATAAAAGATGATGATTGAGGAGTTTTGGAAATGAAGAAACAGCATGGTGCTCACTGACACTAAGACACTAAGTTTAGAAAGAAAATGAGGCAACAATTTTTCTGCCTTTTGACATGCTACTCACATAACATTTCTTCTTAGGTCATATCTTCCCCCCTTACATTCTGGTCACCAAATAAAAATCACCCTAAAACACTGATACTTCCAATCAGGATTCTCGAAAATAGTGATCTGTGTGGTATTTTGCTATGTATTAAAAATGTCATGGATGTCCATTGTTAAAAACATCACTTTCCTTAATCCCTGCTTTACCCACAAGCCCATCCCTGCAGTCAATGGATGGATCAGAGCAGTGGAGGCAGTGAAACCCAACCTGAGTTTCTGCTCTAGGGTTTGATCTTGGGAAAGGGATCCTCACTCATTCTCTGGGCTTCTCAACTAAGATGGCAGTAAGAAGGTAATTGTGCTTGTAGTTTATGTTTTAGCATGATATTTCTGAAGAAAGGGGAAACAGCCCCAGTAAGAGGAACTGAATAGAATTATGTTCCTCAGTTTGGGTACACAATGAGTTAAACTCTTGGGGTTATTCAGACAAGGACGTCACTTCTGCCCCTTGCTTTGGGTTTTGTCATGGAGCCTGAGTCATTCTGCACATAAAAACCATGCAGGGAAAACAAGAAATGACACAAGTGGAATTTGTCCTCCAGCGGATTCACAGGGAGAGGAACGACCCAGGCCTGACTCATCTCCTGAAAGTCACCCTCTGTGGGACCCTCCCCAGTGCAGGGGAAGCTCTCCAGCGATGGTGCTGCCAGTAAAGGATTCTGTATAAAGAGCTGGGAGCCACCAGGTAGAGCATTTTGACAAATGCTGAAGCTGTCGAGAGGAAAGTTTGCAAAGAGTGATGGAAACCAAGAGAGCAGCCTGGCTGGTTCCAGACAAGTAATCAGGAAACACCTCTTGTGCTAAACTAACAAAGCCAGGTTAGGCTGGAGCATGAGCTGCACAATATTATCACTTCATGTTGCTTCCAAACATTCCCAACCAATAGCCACACACAGTTAATTACAGGTTCATTTGGTTGCATACCAAACTGTGAGAGTTAACCCTAGAGATGATGCTACAGAGGACATTATTCATCATGCTGAAAAATGTCTATAAATTTTAGTTCTCCAAGACAGTAGTTTTAGTTAAAAGGGATGTTTTTCCTTTCTATTGGCCTTTTTAGGTAATTTCAAAGTAATTCCCCATCAATTCTGCAGTACTGCCTTTATAAAAACACAAAGTTTCTTACCTCAACTTCTCCATTAACTCCTTCAGTCTAGAAAAAAACATGAGCCATGCTTGTATTTGATACAGAGAGACATATTTAAACTTCAGCCCTAACACTGTTCACAGCTCAGTAAATGGCACCGGAGAGGCACCCATGGCCTGCTCTGCCTGCCTGCCATTTGCTGATCTGGGAAGAGCACCTGAGCTACCTCACCCCCACTCCCATTCCCCTCCTTCCCCCAGCCCCACTGCTCCCCAGGGATAACACCTGGAGATAACAGGGATAGCCTGGGCTGTGGCACAGGCTCCAATCCCAGTGCCAGGGGTGGTTGTACCCTGGCTGGGATCTCACAGATTGGCACATCAGCCACAGCTGCTCAGGGAAGTGAGAGCCATTCCTGTTAGTTTAAAAGAAATGTCTCATTATTCCTCCAAATAATCTCCATGCAATCATGTTAGTTATTGGAAAGCAGGAGTTGGATCACAATGACAGAGTGTATATTGTGCACAGAGTTCCACACATTTTGTGTTTGCAATTCAAAATACTCATGTTGTCATCAAGTCGTAATTTTGGTGCTAATTGTAATATTACAAAGATGACTTTCTAATTAAGTTTAATCCATACGTGCTTTCCCCCTCCTTCTGCAGCTGGGGCAATGGGTTCACACTTTCACGTTTTCAGATAGCTCCCATTTCTCAGAGATAAGATCCTACCAGCAGAGCCTCTCTCTGCAGCCCCACAGCTGCCAAGAGCAGCACGCCCAGACCCAGCCAAGTATTTTAACAGGGATCTTCTGGCCTGTTCTCCATGAAAATTTGCTCCTATGCAGAAGAAAGTGGAATTTCCTAAATGTCTGTGTAATGCTGAGTGCAACCTGAGCACAGGGTGCCCAGGGAAGCTGTGGCTGCCCCTGCATCCCTGGCAGTGTCCAAAGCCAGGCTGGGACTGGGTGGGTTTAAGGTCCTTTCCAACCCCAACCACCCTGTGATTCTGTGATTGCACCATTTTGAGCAACAGTTGAAGCTTTTGTCTTACAAAGGAATCAGATGCTAACAGAATTCACTTGGGGTGTGCTGGGTGGTTGGATGGGTTCCCTGAGCCAGCTCACCCAGTGCTGCTGCTTCTCCTGGACTGATCTACCTGCTCACCACTCACACACAAGCTCAGCAGCAGCAGCAGCAGCCTGCAATGCCATTGATGGTTCCTCTTTACAAGCCATGCACAAGTGAGTCTTCACCTTGAGATGGATGTTTTTAACAAAGGGTTAACCAGTTGCTCCAGCTCTCCAGTTCAGAAGGCCACAAGATGCCTGGAACAGAGCTGAACACCAGTCCCACCAGTACATGAAGCACCAGCTGAAGAAACCATGCATGTCCATAGTGCACCTTCAGTGTATTAATCTGGTCTCAATTTTATAAATCCCTCATTAAGGTAGCTTAATATAAAGCAGAAGTCTGTTGCATCAAATGAAACAAATATCTCAATGCTAAGGTATTCCTTAGCATAGTTATTCAAATCTACAGTTTTCTAGAAAATATTTTAGGACTTTGACTACACCTTTCAATCTAAATTTACACTAAGTACAGCAAGGCAGACTTCTCAGGTCGATTCCCTGGGAAAGCAAAAAAGCAAAGCCTAAGCACTCACTTGGTGTCTGGCTTCCTTCTGCCTTCTCATTTCCCACTGGAAATTTCAAAGTAAATTCAGCTAAATATGACAACGTGTAGATATATTGAAAGAAACTTCTGTGAAGTCTTAACCCGTGTTTTTTGGACACATTCTCTTGACTCCTTGTTGCACTTCTTTATTTCCAGGCTATTGTGCCCTCTGGATGGTGAATTGTTCTATGCTTGCAGGGTTTATCCAGCCAAACACAACGGTGTGTTCTGGGGCTCAGGAACATCTCCTGGGGGAGCAGCTCTGTCCCCTCGCTGTGGGTGGGCTCATTTCTAGGACAGGATCTGGAATGCTGCAGGCAAGGCTGGTGCCCAGCAGCCTGCTCCCAGGAGAGCCTGGCTGGAGCTCCAGGATGGAGCAGCCTCACATCTGGGGTCCAGGCCATGCCATGGCATTCCTGCTGCTGGGCTCAGGGACACC
This sequence comes from Zonotrichia albicollis, assembly GCF_047830755.1. Lineage (NCBI taxonomy): Eukaryota > Metazoa > Chordata > Aves > Passeriformes > Passerellidae > Zonotrichia > Zonotrichia albicollis. The sequence continues at coordinate 21,038,699 of NC_133830.1, forward strand.
CTTCAGGTGCAGCTCCCTTTCAAGCACCAGAAGGCTTGGGCTGGTTTCAATAACCAGCACTAATTCCAATTAATCCTGGTGCCTTCTGGCACTAATTGGGCATGAGAGCCAAGCATCCTCCCTGCAGTTCCCTGAAACCTTTCTGCCCTTCCATAGCTCAGTTCTGCATCCTGCCAGTACCAACAGGCCTTGTCTGTGTCCTTGGACTAAAAGGCTGTTCTTCATTCATTGATTTTTTAATTGTTTACTTCAAAATACCTGGAAACTCTTTCCATTAAAGCAAAAGTCTGTTCCATTTGTACAGCACATGCTGGCAATTATTTCTCTTGGTGAGTATTCAGGGCTTCATGAGCTCAGAGTTTTTTGCCATCACGTGTTAATGACAAGGTTTGAACCAAACCCTGGTTTAACTTTCAGTTTTACCAAAACCTCTGCTGAGTTACAGGCTCAGCTCAGGTAACTGAGTTCATGCTCCTGACTCATCACTGAGGCTCTTGGAAATATTCCTGGAGATACTTTCAGCTCAGGCTCAAGAGGTCTGGGCTGTAACTGCAGAGGATTCCAGTTTCACACAGCATGGGGTACAGATCCTGCCCCACATCCGAGTCCTGCATTGGATTTGTCAGAGATTTAGTGAATGAGGCTGCACACTGGGAGATCTCCACCAGAAGAACACTTCATGTATAAACACAGCCTGATTCTGCATTAAAAGTGGTCTCAGTGAACTGGCCTAACCATTGGTTTCCTGCTGACTTGCCCAACACCAATGTTCTTTGAGTTTTGCTAAAGTGTGGATATGGAAGATCCCAGTATCAGGCAAGGAAATCAGTCTTGAACTTGGAAAGCTGAATTTCCAGTGTGACAAATGCCAACTGGAAGAAACAGAACAGTTCTCAACTGCTGCTTCTGAATTTTTTTTCAAAAACTTGGGCCAAAATTCAGGTATGAAGCTCAAAAATCTCAGATTCTGATCTCAACACAACATCAAAGAGCACAGGTTAATAAAAACATGACAAGACAGGACAGCCAAGCTCATAGGTCACAGTTAAGGTTAACAGGTGCTGATTTTTTTCTTGCAACTCTTCATAGAGTTACAGAATGGCTGGAAGGGACCTTGAAGCCCATCCTGTTCCAGCCTCTCAGGTCTGGTTTTTTTTTCCATGACCAGGATAAGTTTTACAACCCCCAAACACAGCAGGTATCTGCTGTGGCAAGATTGTGCTGTGTGAAAGCTGCATATGCTTCAAATCATTAATGTTGTTCTGCAACAGGAGAGACACCAAGGACTCTGTCAAGGCTCCAAAGGTGCTGAAAACCCTGGGAGAAGTGAATAATCTACACAGCACCTATTTTTGTCTAGGTGATATTCCCCTCTGAGCACTGAATAACAGGTGTGGTCCTATGGGAAGTGTTGCTAACTGTCCAAAGAGAAAGGCCAGATTAAATCAGAAATTGTCCAGAAACCTGTGACCTAACCAGTGGCTTTGCTGAGCAAATTAATCACCAAAGCAAGCATCTGATTATTGCCATTGTTAAAAGGTGCCCCCTATTAAATTTGGAATTTGAGATCTGTTATTTATGGAGAGAGGCTGGCCCTCAGTCCCAGCTCTCTGTCAGCAGCATGACAGACTGGCAGCTCCAGCAATCACACACATGAAATGCATGTTTTGCTCATAATGCCAGAATCCTCTAAAACTGCGACTCCAGGCGAGCGATAGCATTTATCATTCCCTAATCTCCAGTGTAAATCAGGAATTCAGTTTTCAACCACATGAGATATAGGAGGGAGCTGAAAGCCAAAATACAAGTAGGACCATGTATCACCATTTCTGATTAGCTGAAAGTGGAGGACAAGTGGAATGAAAATTCATTTTTGTGGATTACAGTTCTTGTGCAGTCCAATTCCCTCTCATAATTTAGACCAACATTAATGCTTCCTTTATCTTACTCTGGGCTGTTGAGAAGATGCAGAGCTTGTCTGTCAAGCTCGGACCTGCGTTAAGACTATTATCTAAAAAGTAGGAAAGCCATAAATACTGCTTTGATCCTTTCAAACACAAACAAAATGCTCTAAGGCTGCAAGGGACATGTATTTCTTTTCACACCTAGGAGGCTGCCCAGCAGAGCCTTGGGATGGAGCTGGATGGGATTTTGGAAGCACTCAGCTGCACCCTGTGCTCCCACCAGCCTCAATGGGAGCTTTCCCATTCAGTGAACTGGATTCATTCCAAACTCAGAGCTTGGCCTTTCTGGGAATCCTGCTGCCCCAGCCAACGAAGCTGCCAGGACAGACTCTGTGGCATTTAAGGCTCCTTTTCTAACTGCACTGAAGTACAGCTGGGTGCCAGGCCTTTGGAGGGAAGGCAGGGCCTGAGCACTGGGTGTACCTTGGATGGATGGAACTGGGCCTGGGTCCTTGGGTGCACACTCCTCTTTGCCCCCACAGCCTCATCAGAGGTTTGCCAGAAGATATTTTACACATTGTCTGGCCACAGTGAGGCACAAGCCCTGTGTGTGAATCTTCTCCTCAACATTCTCTGTGTGCCTGGTTTTAATCTGGGCCAGATATCGTACCAGGAGAGTTCCTAGGAGCCCCTCTAGGCACATCTGCTGCACCCAGCACCAGGTTTCCTGGCCTTGTAGAGCCAATATTTCTCTGTTAATGCTCCTGCTCTGAGTGGCAGTGTCGTGTGCTGTCCTGGCTGAGCATTCCTTGCAGGATGCTTTGGGCATGGCTCTCTCCAGCACAGGGGTGCCCTGGCCAGGCTGCAGGTCAGGGTCTGCCAAGCTGTCCTGGCACAGCCCTGACAGTGACAGTGGGTCTGGCAGAACTGTCACTGCCACTATCAACAAGGGGCACCATTCAGCTAGGTGTTGGAGGAGCGTCCCTAACATCAAGAATGGGAGTTTCTGAAAAGGAAAATGAGGAACATTTCTGTGCCCATGCCATAAAAACCACACCAAACCAAAAAATCCTACAACAAAGAGAAATAAATTGAAAAATGTGAAGTGCAATTGAAAAGACACTGCTAAATCCTGAACTCCAGGGAATGTGGCTGTGCTGCTGGTACTCCAATATCCCTTGCTTGCTGGTGCCAGGAGTATCAGGGCAGCCTCTCCCAGTCCTGCTGGGCTCTCTGAGACTCTCTGGAGTCTTCAGCAGCTGTGAGCAGCTCCAGGCACTGGAGCTTTATTCTAGTGGGTCCATGAGAGCAGTTCCTGCAGGTGGAAGGGCAGCAGGGCAGGTGTGGTTGTCTCAGCCAGCTGGGCTGTGTGCAGGCACTGCAGGGCTGCCTTACAGCAGCCACATCCCTGTGGAAGGAATCTCCTGCCTCCTCTGTGGCCCCCAGCTGTGCCTGCCAAGCAGAGCAGCATCCCTGGCCATCTCTTGGGAGCAGAGCTCCTGCCAGGAGCTGCTGGAATGCTGGGGTCCCTCTGCAAGACTGCTCTTCCCCAAGCAGGCCACTCCAGTGGGGCTGCAAGCCCACAAGCTGCACTCCCCTTTCACTGCATCTTTTCGTGTGCTTTAAGATTTAGCTCAGTCAGAACTATTAAATCTCCAGAATTTCAGGCCTATATTCAGAAAAATAGAAATATGATGTTGTTTGGCAGCCTCTTTTATCAGCCCTGTCTCTTTCCTAACATGATGCTCACAGTTTTTAAATTGTTCATCTGCTGGAGGCTGTGCTCTGTGCTGCTGCTGGTAGTCAGGTGAAAGGGTAGTTAAACAAAAAGGTATTTCGAGAGAGGTAGAATTAGCTGTCCCCTCCAGAGAGAGTTAATTGCAGTGCTGATTGCACACCCCACAAGAAGAGGAACATGTTCAGGAAGCCTCATGGCAGCAATGTCCTCCTGAGGTCAGAGGAGCAGCAAGTAAAGAGTCCCACAAGTGTGGCTTCCCAGGACACTTGGGAGAAGCCCTGAGCTCCTGCTTTCCTAATGCCACTGTGTCACTTAAGCCTTGCTGCAGTTTTCTACAGGATAAAACATTACACACGCCAGTCTGTTGTGATCCCTGCATGACCCATGCGGGGAACACCTCCTGGGTGCTCCCAGCTTTGCTTGCTCTCCGCAGCAGCTCTGTCAGGCACATCCTCCACATCCCCAGGAGCCTCGGAGCCGAAGGGGAAATCTGAAACACTCCTGATGCAGAGCATGGAGAGACATTGCAAAGTTGTGCACCTACACATGCCTCCAAAGAGAAATGCTGAATAAAAATCCACCTTGATGTGCTCTTGAAGGCAAAAGCCTTCTAAATGCAGCCTGTGCCCATGATTTATAACAATGACTCATAATATTGCATTATACTTAATATGATGTAACGCTGATGCAAGATGCCATTTGTGGAATTTCAATGTCACAGGGAAAAAGAGAGGAGAGAGCAGTCTGGTCATGTACCTTGCTATCAGAATGAAATGCTCACAGCCACAATGTGTTGAGCGTTTCAGTATCTACTTCGTTATTTTTTAGCAGGATAACTTGGAGAATAACATTTCTGTTTCCTGGAGTATAAATATCTTTCAGATATACATTATTGTGTTACTTACAGTAATTTAATCAACTTCATATTTGAGAAGACAAATTTGCTAACAGACAATTCAGTCTTGCAATTATACCCCCTCACATGGAAGTTTGCAGGGCAAATAAGGATTATGCCTTTAAATTAATTGAAGCTTTATCTCCCTTTTCTGACCCAACTGTTATGAATTCTCCTCCTGTTCTCACTGTACTGCTTGCTCCTTCCTGCAGTGAATCAGCACTTCAGGAAACACTAATTCAAAGAGGAAAGACACCCTAAACTCTGCTTCTGAAGGTCAGGAATCGCTGCTCTCCAGCAGGTTTGACAAATGAGGTGAGGCTCTGGGGCTGCTCAGGGCCAGTCTGGGGGGGTGTTGGTGACCCCAGCTCAGAACTCTGCCCCTGCCCTTCCAGCAGCCCGAGGAACTTGTGCTGTACCAGTGAGTCCTGCTGGGTTGTCCCCCAGACAGACAGACAGAGTCAGAGCCTGTCCCTCAGCGTGGGGAAAGCTGGCCTGGCTGCATTTGTGGTGGGAGCAGCTGGGAATGGCTCCTGTGCCCCTCTGCTCCCAGGGCTGCTCCTGCTGCATCCTGGGCGTGCCCCGGGGGTTTCCAGCACAGCACGACCAGAGCTGTTCAGCAGAGGAACAGGGATGTTCTCCACCTCTGACCTCTGAAATCCTCCACATCTGACACCCTCGCTTGTCTCATTTCCAGCAAGAGCTGACAGATTGAGGAATTGCAGAGTATCCTGAGCTGGAAGGGACCCTCAGGGATCACCCAGCCAACCCTGACCCTGCAGAGACACCCAACAATCCCACCCTGGGCATCCCTGAGAGCCTTGTCCCAAGGCTCCTGGAGCTCTGGCAGCCCTGGAGCTGTGCCCGTTCCCTGGATAGCTGTACCCCTGCTCTGACAGAGCTGTGCTCAGGATGTTCAGAGGCTGCTGCTGGCACCCCAGGGAGCACTGAGACATTGCCTAGGTAAAACAGGACTGTGAGAGGCTGCAAAGCCTTGACCTGAGGTCTCCCCAAATCCTGGATCAGGCTTTTCCTGGTGGCTCTCTGTGGGTTCCCACCCTGCAGTCCCTTCTGTGCCCAGTGCTCCCAGCAAGCCCAGCAGAACATTCTTACCCACCAAGATGGAATGGATGATTTTGTCAGTGGTTCTCAAGAAGACAACTCAATATTGATGGATCTGTGATTTCTAGAGTGCATCCTGAACCACCTGCAGCAGGTGTCACCTTGAAGAAGGAGTCTGTCACAGGTGAGCACCAGGTGAGTGGGCACAGCACAGTTTCACATTGCAAGCCAAAGAAGGAGAGAGGCTTTTGAACAGCATAGCAATGCCTACAGGTGCTGGTAAGAAATCAATAAGAATTGATTTATTTTTGGAAGCCTGGTAGGTGCCAGTCTGTCTCCCAAGTGCATAAATATCATCAAAACCTAGCCATGGGCAAGTGAAACAAGACAAGAATTTGTAGCCCAGAGGAAAGCCACCATGAATAGATTGTTTGGAGGCTGATAAGATCCATACTGCTCCAAAATGGAGTTCCACCTCACAACAAGGCTGTCTTTGTTGTGGAAGAGTCAGGTTGTGAGAGTCTTGGCATGCCAAATACCTGTAATGGCCTCCCCTGCCAATTGTCTTTAAATACTGTGATCTTTCACACAGGAGCAAAGCCTGAAAGAAATCTCTCTCGCAAAAACATCATTTGTTCTTTCTCTATGGGACAGCGGAGCAACAAGCCTCCCCTCAGTCCTTACTCTTTCTCTCCCCTTCAGATTTCAAGCAGAGATGTGTTCGAACAAAGATGGGTAATTTTGCTCTGTGAGGATGCAGGAAGAAGTGCAGAGCTATCTCCAGATCAGAGCAGTTCCTGAGCCTGCTGGAGAAATGGCAGATGGCCAGAGATAGCACAAACCACTGCTTTCCCAGATTACAATGAGGAGAGCTGAACCTTCCAGGCACAAGCTTCCAGGACAGCAAATTGTGCACAGAAAGGTGAGAAACACGAGGAGCCTGGCAGGGAGGCTGGGGAGGCTCCTGGAGCCGGCCTTCCCACAGCCACCTCCAGCACCAATGGCCCTGCTCTGCCCACACTCCATACTGGGGGATAACCGAGGTAAAAAATGCATCTTTTCTATTTCTCTGCATTTTTAAGCTTTGCTTTGGGGAAAAATTTCTGGCCAGCAGGCAGTTCCAGCCATGTTTGCAGTCTGGTGTAGGCTGCTGTGTCATTTCCTGGGAATCTTTTACTGCCAGCACCCATCAAATACAAGCAGACCTTTCAAGGAAGTAGCTGTGCCACAAAACTCCTCTGCTATTTTTTGTTTCACTGGGTCTATGCTTGTACAGCAGAGCAGACTGTGGGTGTTGGTGCTTCACCAAGCTTTTCAGAATGTGCCTTCATGCTACCAGAAGCTAAGTAATAAAGATCTCAGAACCATTCATTTTGCAAATATTAACGCTCAATTCTTGAGCTATTCTAAGAATTCAGGGTTCATTTTGCGGGGGTTGAAGCACAAGTTTTGGCACCACAGAGCCAGACACAGGCATTTGGGATACTACACAGAGTAAAACCCAGAATCTCACCTATAAAACTCCTACAGTAGCATTAAATTAAAGAAGGGTTAGGCTTTTGTTAGGGGTGGAAATGGCTTTTCTTCAATACAATCTGCCTGGCTCCAGCATAACTGGAGATGTCTCAGAGCCGACAGGTAATTACCACAACAAAAATAGCATCCACAAATTAACTGCTGCTCCCAACTTCCTTCTCCTATTTGCCTCTAAGTCACACTCACATGATGCTGGAATCAGGACTATTGCATAAGAGGAGGTAAAGGAGAGCTGAGGAAGCAAGGACTGACTTCCCTGAAATGGGATCAGCAGAACTCGTGCAGGGAGAGCCCTGCTGGGCTGTGGGGAGCACACAGACAGCCCTGGCTATTCCAGCTGCTGGAATGGAGCCACAGCCCCGCCGGGACAGCCTGGGAATGCCTGGCCTGCAGGGAGCAGGGCTCAGAGCAGGCTCCTGTGCCTGGCCCAGCTGCCACTGGAGATGGGACACAGGGCCAAGGCAGCAAATCCCGGGGTTCAGTGCCGGGCAGGAATCCTGGCTGTGGGAGCTGCTGGGGCCCTGCCCTCCCCAGTGCTGCTCTCAGTCCCAAAGGATGGAGTGGGTGGCAATGCTGTGGTGCTGAGCCCAAACTCGAGCCACTGTGGCACACAGAGTGACAAGGGCTCAGCCTTTCCCTCCTCACAGGGGCGGCTCTCACACAAAGAGCAACGTTTGAACAGCAGGATTGAAAATGATCCCTTTTCAGCTGAGTGAGACATTCATGTCTGAACCTGACAAGACTCCTGCTCACCCACACAGCAGCAGGCAGCTTGTTACCAGAAGTACTGTTTGACTCTCCAGATAAAACACTTGTTTGATTTTTTTTTTTCCCTTTCTTACCGCTGCAAAGAGTAACATTTAGACAAATGCTTGACGAGCAGACGGTCCAACAACCTGCCAAGGTGCCTGCTCGTGTGCTGTGAACGATGGCATCACGGCAGCACTGCACAGGGCACCAACGCCAGCCCGGCCCCGGGGCGGGCATGGGGACAGCGGGCACTCACCTTGCGCCCGGCCTCGTTGTTGTGCAGGTTCATGAGCGTCCTGGCATTCTGCTTGATCTCCCGGGCGTCCACGAAGACCTTGGCGAAGCCGATGCCGTAGCGGATGTCGGCGGAGCAGCCGCCCCATTTCCAGCCCTCCTCCTTGTGGTACTGGCCCTGCTTCTCCTTGTCGCAGCCGCAGTCGCTGAGGTTGCCCTGTGTGCAGGCCGCCGTGATGGCGTGCGCTACGCCGGCCGCGATGATGGCATAGGTGAAGGCGGCCTCCCTGCTCCCTGCAAAGCAGAATGGCCGTGAGCGGCGGGCAGGGGCATGGTGGGGGAGCGGCAGGGGAACGGCAGGGGATGGCAGGGAACGGCAAGGCTGCGGGCACACAGCACCCTGGACATGCTGGAAACTGCTCCATGAACAGCAGGGCCTGTGGGCACACAGCACTGGAAACTGCTCCATGAACAGCAGGGCCTGTGGGCACAGCACTGGAAACCTGCTCCATGAACAGCAGGGCCTGTGGGCGCACGGCACTGGAAACCTGCTCCATGAACAGCAGTGCTGTGGGCACACGACACTGGAAACCTGCTCCATGAACAGCAGGGCCTGTGGGCACAGCACTGGAAACCTGCTCCATGAAGGGCAGTGCTGTGGGCACAAGGCACTGCCTGCTCCATGAACAGCAGTGCTGTGGGCACATGGCACCCTGGAAATGCTGGAAACCTGCTCTGTGAATGGCAAGGCCTGTGGGCACACGGCACACTGGAAATGCTGGAAACCTGTTCCATGAACAGCTGTGGGCACACAGCACTGGAAACCTGCTCCATGAATGGCAGTGCTGTGGGCACACAGCACCTTGGACATGCTGGAATCCCGCTCCATGAACAGCTGTGGGCACACAGCCCCCTGGACATGCTGGAAACTGCTCCATAAACGGCTGGGCCTGTGGGCACACAGCACTGGAAACCTGCTCCATGAACGGCTGTGGGCACACAGCACTGGAAACCTGCTCTATGAATGGCAGGGCCTGTGGGCACACAGCACTGCCTGCTCCATGAATGGCTGGGGGCACACAGCACTGGAAACCTGCTCCATTATTGGCAGTGCTGTGGGCACACGGCACCGCCTGCTCCACAAACAGGGCTCTGCTCCCTGGGACTGACCTGCTGCGTGCTCATCCCTAAAGCCATGGCTCTCCATGAGGCACGGGGAGATCAAGTGTTGTTCAGGCTGATGCCTTTGGAGTTTAGCTTTGTTTCAAATCCTGTACTGATCAATGTATAACTCTAAATGCCATACAGAGTGTTAGCTACTGTCTCCACATTTTGGTCAGACAAAAAATCCCTTTAAGCCTGAAACTCAAGGACATCCTACAGCCTCAGAGCCCGAAAAGTATAAACAGAAGTGAATGGGGAGGAGGAAACTGGGGGTAAATGACTGCAATATCTGCAGCTGTAATTGAAGAATTAACCCCTGATATATAAAAGGACCAATCTTATAATTGTCTGAAAAACTCGTGACCACTGTCCATTCTGGGTGCAACCTCTGGGAGGCCTCTGGCTGCCCAAGGTGTCCCTGTTAAAGACCTTCAATAAATACCCACTTTATTCTCTTTACCTTGCCTAGCCTCTGTTCTAGGGGCCACTCCAAGGCATCAAGCCAGCTTCGTCTCTGTATTTCCAGATGCTATTAGAAGTAGGCAAACTAAACTTAAACCAAAAGGATGGGGTGGAAAATTTTGGAGCTCAAAAATAAAGAAAGAAAGGAAAACAAAATAAGTGGGCTTGGGGATTAAATTTTGAAAGCACCCATATTCAACCTTTTAAAAATTCAGCTCAGAAATAGGATTTTATTTAAAAATTTAATTCTACACTAAATTGTATTTTTACAGAATGACCACTTCTGTTTGACTTGTGTTCTGAAAACATTTTAGCTCAACTGGGATGATTATTTCACATGGTAGGTGTCAAACGTTTTCAACACTGACATCTATGCTGACTCAATGAAATAAGTCTTGGTTTAATTTCAAAATTTCTCATAAAATGAAGAAAAAATCCTGACCTGTTGTAGGCACTGTGACCAGAGCAAGGTGAAGTAACAGCCTCACCAGAGGCTGTGAGACAGAGGTTGGGTCAATATTACTTTGTGCAACAAGGCCATAATGACAGGCTTCTGCTTCCTGAGGGGGGGTTCTCACTTTAAATCTAAGACTTAATTTCTCTTTTTGAAGTTTTGTTGCATGCTGGTGTGTGTATTTCCCACACATGGACCCTAAGGTATCTGTGAGGCTTTGGGGGCCAGTTCAGCTGAGAGAAGGCCCTTCACAGCCTGAGGAGGTTTGCAGAGGTTGCCCATGTATGTCAAACAGCCCTTACAATTTTTTGGATCTCCCAGACCAAGAACTTGTCCTACTCTTATTTCTCCAATGACAAAATGCACCCTTGTGCAATAGGATCAGAATCAGGCTCTTAATTAGGGGAGTGCAGATGGGAAGATCTGCTTCCCTTCTCCAAGTGCTCCTCAGCTGAGTTCTGGCAGACCTCAGCTGCTGGCAAGAGTCTGTTGCCCATGAAACAAGCCCATTTCTGCTGCTCATTGCATTTCAAAAAAAAAAAAAAAAATCATCATTTGGGAAAGAAACCTTACAATACTTCAGCCTTGGCTGCATCCCTTTTGTGTAATATGATCTGGATTTCTCTGCTTGTCTCTTTCAATGATAAATGTTCACTTCCTTATATCGAGGAAGTAAAATGGAAAACAAGATGACATTATCACAATCTGTTAATAGTCAACTTCGTGCCCTCTATTTGCAAAGGCAGTATTCCCTAATGCTGCAACCTACTGCATTTATTAAGGAACTTAATAAATATTAAGGAACAGTCAATTATCTGACTTTCTCAAAGGATTCCTTGTTTCTCCTTACTTAAAAAAAAAAACCCATAAAATTATCTGGTTTTGACCATGGAAATTGGAGATGAAGCTTTCTAGAACTCTTGACTTTTTATAAAAATCTGAATGTGGAAGAGAAATGCCAGGCTTTAGGTGTATTTGGTGTTGAGCTCCTCCTCCAGTTTACACTCATCAACACCCTCACTATTTTAAGCACAACACCATGAAAAAGGCACTGGTAAACAGTGTACAATAAGAAGTCCCACTTTATCTCTCAGAGGGCAGCACTGCATCACACCAGATTTCTGCTCCACAAAGCAGCAAATCGGACACTGTCAAAGAAATATTTCTGAGTTGAATTTACATGTGGTTCTTTTCTCCCTTTGATTTTGATCAGATCACTTTTGTTCAGCACAAGTTATTTTCAAGTTCTAGAACAAAAACAACTGGAAGATCACTTGAATGTGACACACTCAGCCTTGTAGAGGCTGAGCACCTCTTTTGCTTTTTAGAGGGGAGAAATACAATGTAGAAAATACAAAATTAGTGCAAGCAGAGTCAGAAACCATTGTCAAGCTTGATCATAAATTACATTACATAAATTATTTTATACGTTTGTCTTATTTGGGAGAAAATCTTAGCAGCTTTTAAAAACTCAAATTTTGGAGATTACAAGGTAAACAAAGCAAGTGCCTAGAAGGATTGGCCCAAGTAGGAAGTGCCTTGGCACTCATGCAGTGGTGATAAAGTGATGTGGGTTTGTCACGTCTGCATCCAACTGTTCCTGTTTTTCCATAAATGATTGACTTTTCAAGTCTCATTACCCTGGCCTGGCTCACAGAAATGCCAGCATGGGAGGGAAGCTCAGAGCAGCCTGAGTGTCTTCTGTGACAGTGCTTGAGATCCCAGGGGTTTGTGCCCAGACAGGGTAACCTGAGCACGGGGGTGCTCCTGCCACTTTTAGGCAGAATTTCTACTCCTCTCCTTTGGATTTCAGCAGAGCTGAAATTCCTGGAGGATCTGAGGGGGAAACGTGGCTTTACCAAGGTAAGGCCAGGCAGCTGCTCCTGCAGATGTTGGGCAAAGGTGGAGAGTCACCTGTCACAGAACCATGGAATCCCAGAGGATTTGGGTCGGAAGAGACCCTAAAGCTCCTCTCATTCCACCCCTGCCATGGGCAGGGCATTTCCAGCACTCCAGGGTGCTCCAAGCCCCATCCAACCTGCCCTGGACATGTACAAGAATTGCAAGCCCTCCTTTCAGCTCCCAAATCACACATTCTTCTCCTTATCTCAGACAAACCATGGTAAACACTCCAGAGCTCAACTCCAAGCACTGGAGTCTCCAGAGAAGGATCTGGCAGCAGTCAGAGCTCGCTCTGGCCATTCACAGGGCCGATGGCCTGACAGGCTCCAGCCACGGCTCTGCTCCCTCAACCCTCACCTGGGGCTCTCCCCAGCCCCAGCCAGTGCTGTGGGACCTCAGGGGCTTCTCTCCAGGTGTTGGACAGAAACATCCTCCTGCTTTTCCTGTGTTTTTCTGGACTGCAGTGAGGTGTGCAGCACACTGCAGCTCCATTCGATCTGATGGCAGAGAGCTTGGCACTGATGGCTCCCAAAATTTCTGCAGCTCCACCTGCTGATGCAGATCCTCTCCCAAAGCACTGGGGTCCTGTCTGCAGCCCCTGCCCTGGGCAGGGCACCTTCCCTTGCTCTCTGTGCCTGTGTCTGAGCTCTGCAGGGTCAGGCAGCACCCTGGAGTGCCACAGTCTCAAGGGGAAGCACTGAGAGGGTCCCAGGTGGGTGCAGACACAGGGATTGGCAGGGCAGCTTCTCTCCTCACGCTGAGCACAGTTACACACACCCCATGCACACCTCAGAGCCCTAATTCTGCAAACACTCACTGCATGCCTCTGAGTTTGGATGTGAGTGTTTGCTGGGCTGGGTTTGGGCTGAGCAGCCTGCCTGCCAGCAGCACTGACTGCTCTGCATTCTGCTTTTAATTTAGCTAACAACACTTGGGTTTAAGTTTAATCTTTACATTTGAAAACTTTGTAAAAACTTCATTCACGCAGATTAGAAATGGGAACTTATTTTTTAAAAGGAGTGCAATACTTTGATGTTGTTTGGGAAACAAAGCCTGAGCCTGCAAAATGCAGAGTGGATTAACTTGCAGGAAGTCAGTAGGTGCTCAGCAGTTTGGGATCTAAGGGTGCTTCCAAACAGCCTGTCCTGCCCTATCAGTCCCCCTCATAAATTGACTAAGCTGTGAAATAAAAGAGAGACAAATTTCTGTTTATCTCACTGGAAAACATGGGTTGTATTTTCTGCTATTTAAAGCCAAAGGGTCAGAGAGGGAGTTATCTGCAGTGACATGAGCTGAAATATGATTGGGAAAATATAAAGATGGAAAACACAGCATACCTTGCCAATTATGTGCCACAGCAAACATTACTCCTCATCTCTCTATGGGGGCCATAATTCACAGCCTGGAAAAACGCAGAGCAGAACCCATCCCCTGCCTGCTTCAGGCTTTGCCTCCTCTTTCTTTGGTAGATACAAATGATCTGCCAGGATTTCTTATTTTCATTTTTCTTTAATCTAGCACAAGTGATTAATAAGAATGGTAGCTTAAAAAAAAAAAAAGAAATATTCTCTTCCTAATTTTTTCTTCCCCTTCTCTACAAAGTTTGGGGGGTTGGTGCCTTAAAATATTGTATTCAGTTGGAATGAAAAGGATGGTTCCCTATAAAACAGCACTGTGGCATTACAAAGATTAGTACAAGTAAATAAAGTACAAAGGGGCTTTAAGAGGCATTCAAGACTCAGGGGGTTTATGCCCTGCCCATTTTCATGAGCTAAAGTTCCTTTCATCAACACATTAAACTCTTGAAGAGGAAACACTCCAGCTAAAGTGATTATTTCTGAAAATACCCCCTTTACATTCATAAAGTTACTACTCAAGACATGTGCACTGCAAAGCTCAGAGCCACTATTTTGGAGTTCAGATAAGTCTCCCCTTTTGAGGGGGCTCTGAGCCCCCAGACCCCAGAGCTCCTGGGGAACTCTGCCCTGCCACAGATCTCCCACCTCCCCAGCCAGATGCAATCTCTCTGTTCCTCTGGAACAAGTACTCACAAGACACTTCTGAAGGCAGGTATGAAAACCTTGTGATGGGAATTCCAACTGCAGTGACCTTGGGGCAATGTTTTATCTTGCAGTGACAGTCCTTGCTGAGAAAGATTGACTATTTGGCACAAAGCTGCTTTGGATGATCAGGCCATATTTCAGCCTGGCCTCTGTTTTGCCTGCAAATAACTGTTCTCCCGCAAGACACTGACAGTAAAAACTGGTTGTAGGGGCTGGAAACCTAGCACAGAAATTCAAACTCTGACCTCACCTGACTAGATAGAAAGATTCCAGTTAATTACATTTTTTTTCTGTGCATCTTGGGGGCTTCCTAACAGCAGTGGTTGAGAAAACAGAGTACTTCTCAAACTTTCCTCTAAATATTGACCGGACCACATCGTGCAGCAGCACTCAGAACTTTGTTTCCCACAGAGCTGGGCAGGTGATCTTCCATGCAAAACAAAAACAAGAAGGATTTTCCTGCCAGAGCTCCAGGAGCATTTGGATACTACTCTCAAAGGGATTGTTGGGGTGTCTGTGCAGGGACTCCATGATCCCTCAGGGTCTCTTCCAGCCCAGGAGGTTGTGGGATTCTGGGATTCCACCAGTGGTTGCTCACTTGGTCTGTTATTCTGGAATTCAAACTATCAGACTTTAAAACCTGGCATGAGAGACTACAGCAGTGTTTAAAATCAAACTGCTCCCTGAAATGACTGAAGATTAAATCTGTTCTTCAGCACACCTGTACTGGGATGTTTTCACAAGTGTTTGTCTATAACACAGTGACAGTACGAAGACTTACTCATGACTTTCCTCTTAAATTTTGAGCTAAATCTACCCAGCTGGAGAGGAAAATGTCCTAGCCCTTCTTCTCTTTTCCATACCAGCAGGAGAGCTGGCACAGGACAGTTGCCATTTGCCTCAATAGGCAGGATTGGGAATGTCCCTCTTCCCTTACGTTGTTTGAAGCCATAGAAGAAAAGTTGATTTTAGTACCTGGCAAATGAATGAGTGCTAATTCAGTGCCATGCAGTGGACAGAGGAAAGGCAGCAGGCTCTCCTGGTTTAGGGTGTGCCTCAGGGCAGCCCGGGGTGATCCCTGAGCCAAAGGCATCGGCACAGTGTGCTGGGCTGAGCCCCTGCTCTGCTTATCAGCTGTGGGACCAGCCTGTCTGTGGGGACTCTTCTGATTTCAGCATTCCTTATTCCCAAGAGTAATGTCAGGGGGGTGAAGTATCAATGTGATGCACTGAAGCATTTTCCAGGGTAGAAGAGAACGAGGAATTGATGCATTTTAGTAAGGCCACGATGAAGAGCTGGCTGAAAGGTTTTGATGAAATTCTCCTTGCAGACCACCACTCACACCTCAGGGCTCCCTCCATCCTGCCCCTGCTGGGTCCTTGAAGCCTTTGCAGGGCTCTTGTGCCTCTCTTCTCTCAGCTCTGTCCTGAGGGGTCTCCACTTGGCCACGTCCCTCTGCTTTGTACACTTCACTTTCTTGTTCAACAGTGCCAGTGCTGCTCACTTGTGGCAAAAGGAGACGGGATTTTTTCCCCCTCTGATGCCAATGTGGTGGTGTCCTCCAGATCCCATGAAATGTGGTTGTGTCCCAAGGCAGTCCTTTGGGACAGCAGCAGAGTCACTGCTGGCCACCTGCTCACAAGGTTACACCCTGCAGAACGCGCCCCTGAGGCACCTGATGGAAAGAAAGCCTTGGCCACAGCTCTCACTCTTCCCGTGATCCAGCAGAGCCCAAATCTGATTTTCAGACTCCATCAAAGGCATCTCAGATCCTCAGGCTTGAACCACGTTTCACCTGAAGACAGACAGGCAGGAGGGTTTTGGCCTATCCTGCTTTAAAAACGTTGGTTTTGATTGTGGCCGTCCTCAGGAACAGAACTGCTGACCACTGTGGCAAATATATTTGGTTTTAAGTGTGTCCATAATGCAGCGTTGCATCATCTCCATGGTTATTTTAGAAATTCTCTCTGCCACTCTACATTATTAATAAGGTGTCTGTGGAATGGTCTAGAAAAATCATCCCTGTGTTAGTCTGGGCTCCATTGCTCCCTCTGGGACCGCAGCAGAGCAGTCTGGTGGCACTTTGTGACTTCTCTGCGTGTCCTGGCACTGCTGTCCCCAGCTGGCACGGGGTCACATCCACAGGGTGTCGGGAGGGGACACAGAACACCTCTCTTTGCAAGGACAAAGCAGATAAAATGACCCAGGAAATGGAGAGTCAGCGCTGGGCACTGGTGGGAGCTCACTGCCACCAGTGGGAAACTCAAGCCCGTGAGCACAAAAATGCTCTAGGATGAATTCAAAGGGTTCTCACTGTACCTCTACAGATAAACTCCACAAATAAACTATCACTTCACTGGATTATGGGTTGTATGTGAATTTTTAAAAATACTCACATGCTACAGGTTGAACAGGGAAATATTATTTGATGCTTTCCTTCCAGAGAATTCCAAGTGTTTCAATAAGGTTAATATTCCTGTTGCCATTTTAAAGATTGGAAAAGAGAAACACAGAAGAGTGTGCCATGACCCTTAGCTACACAACAGCAGGGTCAGGAGGGAATTGCCTCGAGTGGCAATAAGAGAATTTAAATAATTGCAGTATATTTGCACAACATTCATAGAATTCAGGGTAAGGCACTCAGACCTGATCTCCTGTTTGTGGGCACCAAATTTGACTTATGGCTTTACAGCACATAGATTGCACCCTTTTTAACCAAGGAAAATATTATTTAACCTGGAACACATCCTGGCAGAGATCCTTGGGAAAGAGCAAGAGATGCCTTTTCCCCATAGCCATAGAAAGATGAGCTGTGTCAGATGTTCAGAGTTTCTATACCTGCTGAAGGGAAGAAGCAGAAGAACAAGGAGACCACCTGAACAGGAACAGTTATAAATATCTTGTGGTGTTTGAGAGCCTAAGTAGTTTTATCCTTGAGACCACAGGAATGTCTGTGCAAAAGAAAAAATCACCTTTGGATTTCAACCCCCTGTGATTTTTACCAAAGTCTACTTTAAAAATATCATGTGTAACCTGTTTAAATTTGAGGGGTTTGTTATTCTTTAAATTATTTTTATGGAGTTTTGTAATTTGGATGCCATTCAACTCTTGACTGTGTTCTGAAACCAAGGAAGAATTTGCCCTATCCATCTTAGCCTCATAATGGATAGATAGAACATATTAAGAGTTATCACCTCAAAGCCAGATCAAAGTCTACTTCCTTTGATATTGACTTTCTTTAAAAGGACCTAAATATAACCCGCTAGCTAAATAATTCAATTTTCGGAGGGAGGGAAGGAACTGAGAGCATGTTTACACAACAGACCACAACAACTCCGCAATTTTCTAATTTCTGGAAGAAGAAAACTCCTTTTCACATTTTCTGTTTAAGGAAATGTTACTTTTGGACTAAAAGAACCCAAACCTGCCAGCCATCCAAATGGACTCTTCACTGACAGAAGTGGCAAACACTCGCCTGCATCGCTGACAGGAAGGGCTCAGCTCAAGGAATAGAAACATGAGCTAACCTGGATAAATGCTCCATTTTCAGATTTCCCCAGTGTTGTGCAGGGAGCTTTTTCCCTTGTCTACCTGAGCCACTCTGATTATCAAAGGTTTTCAAAGGCAGGGTTTCCAAACTGAGAGAAGTTCCTGTCTTCCTGCTCTTTCCTTACCTAGAACACCTGCCAGTGTGCCCTGCTGTGGTAAAACACACACCCAGTGCTCTCAGGGGCTCCAGAGCACCATGGCAAGGCTGCACCTCAGTGTTCCATGGCAGTGCCAGCAGTGAGGACCTGGCACAGATCCTGCCCTGGGCCTGAGCAGTGCCTGGGGCCAGCCCATCCAGGGCTGCCCTGGCCCCTTTCTCTGGGCTGCCTGCTCTCCTCATGAAACATCCACATTTCCTACCATGCTAAGTATTGCTTGATGGGGTTTCTGGGTTTTTGCAACTTCATTTTACACGGGGAAGAGACTGGAAACCACAGATCCTTCTGGGCGTGGAATGCAGTGCTGTGAGCTTTCAATGCTGTCTCTAAAAAAGCCTAACCTGTATTTAGAAAACACATTCCTTGGTCTTTGCATTTTAAGTGGAATCAAAGAAACGTTGGGTAAATTTCACTACAATGTTTTGCAGAATGAGGGCATGAGAGTTTTAATCTCAGCTCCATTTCTTCAGGTATTTACATTAGTTATTATTAAAGCTGCTTTAGTTCAGAATTTGCATATATTTTGTGCTGCTGCAATAACTGAAAACATGGAAAATGGGATCTTCTGTCAGTTGACTGGAGCAGCTTTTGTGAATGCCCTGACATCCCAAAGCAGAACACACCCACTCTTCCTCGTGGCACAGGGGCACAGCTGCTGTGCAAGGATTCTGTGTGCTGGGGATCTCTCACAGCGAGACTGATGGCTGTGCCTGGATCCCACATCAGCCCAGTGTCCCTGGGGGTGCCTGCAGCCCACAGGTGCAGTTCCAGCTCTGCTCAGCACCCTGGCTCTCACTGCTGCCTTCAGCAAGAGCCAGTCCCCTTTTCTGCCATCCCTGAGAACGTGAATTGGGTCCTGTGCACACACGGGAAGCTTTTTGGAGATGATTTCTGAGAGCAGGGCTGTGAAATAGCGCCCAGGTGGGAGCGGGCACACACGGGAGTGAAGCACAGGCAGGTGCCCTGCCGGGAGGGAGCAGGTCGGCAGTGCCAGCAGAGCGCCCAGGTGCGCACAGTGCCCGCAGTGCCCGCGGTGCCACCCCCGGTGCCCGTGCCACCATCCCGTGCCCTCGGGCGGGCGGGGCAGAGCCCAGAGCACGTACCCACTTTGAGCTCCTTGCCGAAGACCGTCCGCTCGCCCAGGGCCGAGCAGTTCCAGCGCCCGTTGCGGAACTGGAACTGGCACTCGTTGATGCCCATCTGGGACCCTTCCCCGATGACAATGATCGCGTCGGGCCTGCTCTGGCAGATCGCCCGCTGCCGGGGGGCGAGCCCCGGGATCTTGTTGCAGATGATGCTGGCTCCCAGGGCCACCACAGAGGAGAAGCCCCTGCAACGACAAGACGGCGGCGGAGGCTGAGGGCAGGCGGGTCCGGGGACAGAGCGGCACCGCTGCCTCCCCGTGCCCCGGGGAGCCCCCGCCTTTGCCCGCGCTGCCCTCTCTCTCCCCGTCCCTCTCTCCGAGCCGGGGCACAGATGGGCAGAGCGCGGCTCCTGCCAAACCAGGAGCAAACTTCCTCCTGCCAGAATTAAAGCGCGGGCAGCGGCATTGTGTGCCCGGGCCGGGCACTGGCAGCGGGCTGGGAGGGTTTTCCCAAACCTGCCGAGCAGTTGGAGGAGAGAGGGAGAGAAGGAGAGAGGGAGGGAGGGAAGGAAGGGAGGGGGACAAGCCACGCTCCCTGCCCCGGGGCCGCCTCCTCCCGCACGCAGCGCACCTGGCCGGGGATGCTGCGGGTCCGGAGCGCCGCCGCCCTCCCTGCGCCCCTCCCGGGCCGGCGGTGTTGTCCCCCCGGGCGGAGCGGCCGAGGGATGTCCGTGCGGGAGCGCGGGCAGGTACCGGCCAGGGAGCGCCCCGCACTGGGCTGGGGCAGGGCTGGCTGCCCGGGAATCGCCCCGGCGTCCCTTCCCGGCAGGGACCCAGCCCCTCGCAGCCCCGCACATCGCCCCCCTGGAGGGTCGCTCCGAGGTGCGCTTTACCTGTCCTTTGAGAAATAATCGTGATCTCCACCATCATCACTTTTTTTTTTTTTTTGAGACTTCTCGAGTTAAATAGTAACAGGTCTGGGCAGGTTGGACTGAGCGCGAAAGAGAGCGCGATTGTTATAAGGAAAAGAAAAAAAAAAGTTACTTACCCAATCTTGATATACACAATCCCCAGGCTCAGGAAGATGTGGAAGATCCAGCGCCTTGTTTTCCTGTTCATATTCTTTGCTTGCCGTGGCTCAGACCAACACGCGAAACGATGCCCGGCGCGCTCGGGGCCGGGGCCGCTCCGTCGCTGGCGCTCACGGCCGCCCGGCCGAGCGGGGCAGCCCCCTCCGCGCCCCGCAGCGCCCGCGGCTCCGCGCCGAGCCCCGGCCGGCGGCCCTGGGCATGGCCCCGCTGCGGGCGCTGTCCGGGAGCGCGGGGCCGGACGGGCTGCGGGGTGCTGCGAGCCGCGTGCCCACCTTCGGTGTGAATTGGCTCTCTCTCTTCTTCACACAACAACCCCCCCCCCCTTTTTTTTTCCCTCTCTTTCTCTCTTTTTCAGCTACTTGGGCGTGTTCTCCAAGGAGGGAGTTGTCCAGCCGGGGGGGAAGCGAGGCGGGGAGGTGGGCAGGAGGGGAACAGGAGCTGCAGACGGATCACCTGCCTGCGGGCAGGCTCAGCGCGATCCTCCTGCCGCGGGCACGGCCCGGGGGAACGCGGCGGGGGCTCCGGGGGGTGTCACCGGGGGACGCCCCCGGGGCTGGCCCCGGCCCGCCGGGCGGCATCGGGGGCCCGCACCCCGCGCTGCTCCGCGCCGGCTGCGGGGCCGCTGCTTTGACTCCGCGCTCGCCGCCCGCTCGCCGGGGCCGCCGAGCACCTGGGGCCGGTTTTATGCGTTTGTCCCGACGCTCCTCCCCCCGGTCTGCCTCCCGCGCGTCGCGGGCTGTCCCGCAGCCTCCCGGTCCCCGCGCCGAGGTGAGCCCCGGGCGGCTGCAGCATCCCCGGAGCGCAGCCCCGCCCGCACCGGGGGGGCCGGGAGGGAGCCCCGTGTGCCCGCAGTGACCTCCCGCCGGCTTTGTGCCGATCCTTCAGTGACAGGGCACGGCTCGGTCCCCGTGGCCATGGGCGCACGTCCGTGCCCGCGGTCCGAGCCCGCGCTGGGGGCGGCCCGGGGGCTGCGGCCGCCCGGGAGCTCCGCGGAGCCGCCCGCCTGCCGCGGGCGGGGGCGTCGGCCCGGCCGGGAAGAGGATCCCGGCTCCTCGTTGCGGGAATTTACACGGATATGGTGACTATTTTATTATCCACTTAAAATATTTCTAACAGGGAGGTTACCTAAATGATAACAGGGGTGTGGTGCGGGAATTGTTCTGCTGATAATGTTTTTCTGATGACAGAAACACGATGACAGGATTCCTCAGCGTCCCTCGGAGGAGCCGGGCTGGAGCCCCTCTCTGGGGCAGCGGCCGCACGGACCCCCCGCTCTCCCGAGCCACCCCGAGCGGGGCGCAGCCGGGGCTGGGGCTCGGGCCGGTCGGTCCCTGCCCAACCGGCTGTCCGGGGCACGGAAGGAGTGTCCCAGTCCAGCTCTCCATGGCTCCGCGCTCCCCGGTGCGGCGGATGATTCCCAGCACCTTGGCGCCCGCAGCCTCTCCGGGCAGCCGGGCCGCGCTTCCCACAGGAGCCTGCGGGCGGCCCGGGACGGGGCACGGAGCGACATGCGGGCGTGCGGAGTGGGAGTGCAGGGATGCGGGGTTCGGGGAGTGCAGGGCTCGGGGGGTGCAGGGTGTGGGGCGCGGGGATTCGGGGGTTCGGGGTTCGGTTCGGTTCGGGTGCGAGGGAGCCCCGAGCCCGCTGGCAGCGCCCGCCGCAACCCCATTGTCAGAGCGGCACCTGGTGGGCACGGCCGGAACTGCAGGCGCAGGCAGAGGAGAGGGGAGGGAGGAAAAGGGGAGAGGGGGAAAGGGAAAAGGGAAAAAGGGGAAAGGAGAGAGGGGAAAGGGGGAACAGGGCAAAGCGGGCAGCAGCGGGCAGCTCTCAGCACCTCCAGGGCATTTGGGCCGGTGGGAGCAGCTGCTCCAAGGCTTTTGCAGCCTCCGATGTAATAAAGGCTCCCAGCCCTGGAGCGCACCCAGCACCAGGGACAGGGGATGGGCCAGAGCCTACAGGGGTGAGTAGGGGGCAGCAGGTGTTGATGAGAGCAAATTCAAGGCTTGGAGCAGGTCCTCTTTGGGTGGGGAAACCCCCAGCAGATCGAAGTGCCATTGGAAGGCAGCAGAAAGGCCGTGCCCCCTCCCCTCGTCGGCAGCAGGGAACATCACCCAGCTGCGGGCGCTGCCAGAGAGAGCTGCGCTCCCCCCGGTGCCACGAGCAGGGGGCGACAGGGGCAGGTGAGCCACAGCCAGAGCTTTGGGAATCTCACAGTGAGCCACAGCCAGAGCTTTGGGAATCCCAGACCTGCCCTGCCCACAGCAGGCTCCTCCAGCAAACACATCCACAGCTTTTTATGCTTCATTTTTCTGATTTTTTTTCTTCATTTCTGATGTGGAAGCTGATGATGATCAGTATAATTCAACCTCAGTGTTTAACACAGCACACTGCTATGGGACAGGTCAAGGATGAGCAAACTGTTTTCTTGGGGCTCAGGAAAAGTGGAGAATGGCAAACTTTCCTGAGAAAATAACCTACTGGACTAATCAATGACTTTCTTTTACTCTGTTTATTCCTAAAAAAGTTGTGACCTAGATGCATTTGAAGCATACATAAAATAACATTCCTGTGCAGATTACAGGAGGTAGTTTGGCTTGTTTGGCAAAGTTTCTCAAGCTTTTTCATAATTTTTAAAATGCTGTAGACCTTAAATCATCCTTTCAACCACAATGTCTTTTGAGTGGTCTGTAGTAACTAATCCTTATCTACCATTACAGGGTCTGCATATCCAGCTCCCTTTTTTACACTGTGTCTTCATATTTATTACTTCTAATAAATAGATTCTAATATCTGCATAATAAAAATCAATATGAGGCATTGTGATAACTAATTCTACTTCTCTTTAGAGCAATAAGTTACAGGCAAGTTGGTAAATTAACACAAAACTTAGAATCACAATTAGAGATTAATGACAGAGCAGTAAGAATCAGGAAATTGCCTGTGGCAAGAGAAATTAATTCAAACCCATGCTCTTGAAGGGATTTAAGAGAAATCCCAGAGCTGGTGGCAGGAGGAGGTTTGGCTCTGCTGCTCCTCCAGTGACCAAGGGGGAGGCTGGAGGGGCCTTTCCACGAGGGCTGGGGGTGACAGGGCAGGGGTTTAAGCTGAAGAAGGGCAGCCCAGCGTTAGATGGGATATTGGGCAGAAATTCCTCCCTGTGAGGGTGGGCAGGCCCTGGCACAGGTGCCCAGAGCAGCTGTGGCTGCCCCTGGATCCCTGGCAGTGCCCAAGGCTGGTGGGACAGGGCTGGCAGCACCTGGGACAATGGGAGCTGTCCCTGCCATGCCAGGGGTGGAACACGGTGATCATTAAGGTCCCTTCCCACCCAAACCATTCCCTGACTCCCTGGTGCCCTGGCAGTTTGTGACCATGCCCAGAGCCATGGGGCTCTCCCGAGATGCTCAGTGCTCTGGGAAACACACCCAAGCAGGGCAAATAGTTTTATTCCAGATACAATCTCTCTGCTCTCACCTTTTACTGGCCGTGTCTTTATTTAGCAGCAGCAACGTTCTTCTGAACAAAGCCTGGGCCCAAGCTGCACCCTGGAGCCATCCATCACTTGTTGCCACAATGGTGTTTCTATTGTTAATTGTTTGTCAGGGCAGCTTTTTGGGGTTAGACAGTGCAGTGATTTAGTACAGCAGCTAATCAGCTCTGAAAATGTATTCTCAAAATAAATTAGATCCCAAAAAAAAAAAAAAAAAAGAAAGAAAAGCTTGGAAAGTCCATTGGTGTGGATGCAATCCTTTGGGAGTGCTGAGCTCCCTCATGAAGCCACAGCTGGGTCCAGGAGCTCTCAGGGCTGCTCTGGGTGAAGAGACCTGCACAGCACACACTGCTCTGTGTGTCCTTCTGGGCAGGGTTATTAATGGCTCGTTTTTCATAAGCATAAAGAAATACAAGAAACATCCCCATCTAAAATGAAAAAGAAAGGTTGCCTGTCTTTTTCTTTTTCTCTTTTTTTTTTTTTTTCTTTTAAGATGGCCTTTGATAACAGGAATTCGCAAGGGAAAATGTGGTTAAAAGCCCATTTTGTAACTAGATCCTAGATGCACATACCATCAATACTCCAACTCTGACTCCCTTTTATCAGGCTAATCATAGCTGCACTGTTTTGTTGTCAAAACATCTGCAGAAGCCAGACCAGAGAGTTCTTTCAGTAGCAGAAATGTGAGGTTAATATACCAGCTCTCCCTGTACTAAGAATCTCCTGCATCCTAAAAGCGCATGGAACAAAAAATAAAATAAATAAATAAATAGCATTCACAAAGGCAGGTAATTTCCTCTGCCACAGCCTCCAACATACCTTGTGGCTTTTGGAGCTGGACATGGCCTCAGAAGCTCCTGCAAACATGGTCTGTGAGTCCAGAATTTCCCTGAGTTTGAGTTTGCTCAGATTTTTTGTGTGCTGGCAATTTATATACAAACACAAACGGGACGGGGCTACTGTGAAAAGCGTCTTGAGCTATTTATTTTTCAGCATCAGTCTCATTACATGGTTCCTAAAACTCTATGATCTTATAGATTCCCACACTTTTTAATCCAAGTACCAACAAAGGAATACTTTACATCCAAACCAAAGTAATGGCTTGTGAAGCTGCTCCACGCCTGAGCTGCTGAACTCCATCCAGCCTGGTTTCTCAGAAAGGATCCCATGGTTCTGTCTGAGAGCTGAGGATGTCTGCATGAAGCCATGAGCATCCATTCTAAAACCAGTGGCCAGACCCACAGGAGAACGTGGAGGTTGTTGCTGTGCTGCTCTGCCAGTCCCTCTGTCTGTCCCTGGGCTGCCTCTGAGCAGCTGTGCCTGCACCTCCTGCTTTCCCTGGCTCCTGGGGCACCTCCAGGCTCACTCTGGGCTGGGGCTGGAATCCCAAGCTGGGATTGGAATTGTCATTGGGATTGGGATTTGCCCTGCTGCCCTGCTGCCCTGCAGGCTGTGTCCCCCTCCCCTGGTACCACTGGAGTTTGGACCCTGCCTTGCTGCACACACCAGGCAAGGAGCTAATCATTAATGCTTGGGAAGAAAATTCTCTCCCACAGGAATGCTCAACATCAGTAGCAGAACTGGAGAAATAAACTTTTTGCCACTCATTTGGTCTTCACTGTCTGCTCCCTCAAGCAACGTGCAAGTGTCACCAGGTGCCCACTGCACGTCACTCAGTGACTGCCAGATCCGCTGGGGCTCATTTCTTTCTTTTTGTTCACCCTTTATTCCCTGACAGGCATAAGCACAGCTATTTGTTCACAGGGATGAGGCTCGTCCAGACCTTTTTTAATCATTCATTTCCTGCACAGCTGCTTTGGGAGATTTTCCTGATTCCACCCCATAATGTGCTACTTGTTGCAAACACACTGGGGAATATCTGGAATTTGCACAAAAACAATATTCCTTCATTTTCACAACATGCACTTAGACAAACACTATTTTTGCTTTTTCTTTTTTTTTTTTTTAAGACATGACATTTCCTTTACATTTTTATTGATGGACACAAGGGTGAAGAGATGAACTGTCAGAGCAGACTGTCCATTGCCGAAGAAAGGTCCTGAACACCGTGGGTCTGATCCAGAAAACATGGCACAGCCTTGCAGGCAGAGTAAGAGCTGTGGATGCTGTCAGGGGTTTCCAATGCCACCAGGGTGTCCCCAGGGCTGCAGGGAGGTGGAGCACAGGAGCAGGTGTGCAGGGAAGGGAGCTGGGCTGCAGAGCTGGCTGTGGATGGGGTCCCTGCTGCTGTGCCAGCTGTGCCCAGCCCTGAACTCCTGCAGGAGCACTGGGCACTGCAGACCTGGACACTGGGCACTGCAGGAACACTGGGCACTCCAGGAGCATTGGGCACTGGGCACTGCAGAGCTGGGCACTGCAGAGCTGGGCACTGGGCACTGCAGAGCTGGGCACTGCAGGAGCATTGGGCACTGGGCAGTGCAGAGCTGGCTGTGGATGGCATCCCTGCTGCTGTGCCCAGCCCTGAACTCCTGCAGGAGCCTTCTGGAGACAAAACCTGCTGGGAACCAGGGACTGGCCATGGGAAAAGCTGGGAAAAGCTGAGCCCTGGCAGCTGCTCCAGCACGGGGACAGCGGGAGGAGGAGGCAGAGCTGTCCTGGGCACTGGGCACTGCAG
Source organism: Zonotrichia albicollis (assembly GCF_047830755.1). Taxonomy (NCBI): domain Eukaryota; kingdom Metazoa; phylum Chordata; class Aves; order Passeriformes; family Passerellidae; genus Zonotrichia; species Zonotrichia albicollis. The sequence continues at coordinate 21,064,867 of NC_133830.1, forward strand.
AGCTGGGCACTGCAGGGACACTGGACACTGCAGGGACACTGGGCACTGCAGAGCTGGGCACTGGGCACTGCAGGAATGCTGGGCACTGCAGAGCTGGGCACTGGGCACTGCAGGAACACTGGGCACTGGGCACTGCAGCCCCCTGAGATCTCCTGGCTGCCCGGGTGTTGTGCCCAGCACGTGTGGCTGGGTGGGGACCGGCCTGCACAACAAGGGTGGTGTCCATTCCCTGGCCATGGCAGGGAGGAGTCCCAGAGCCCTGTGTGGAAGGGGTAACAAATAGCATGAGGAAATCATGTGGAGAGGAGGGGAAGCAAACTCATGTTCATGGCAGGAAGGAGAGAAAGGGTGGAGAAAGTGGAATGATGGGGAGGAGGGCACACAAAGACACAGGTCCACTTTGTGTGGTGACGAAATCTGACCTTGGGCTGAAGCATATTTACAAATCTGACAATCAGAAGGAGACATTTTCAAACTGTGACTAGATTAATATCTCTATATAACTATAATTAAAATGACAGAACTCAAACCCTGTCTCTTTCCAAAACAAAACTTCCCTTTTACATCTATTCAAAGATTTGGGATGCACTTTTACAAGGCTGATGTCAAATGTCAATAGAAATGCACGAGGCCATGGTGATATCATGGTGTGAGAGAGTCACGAGCAAAGCACGTAAACTTTATGAAATATTGTCATTTTTTTCCCTTCCGTTTTGGCCAGTGCCTAAACTGGAACCATAAAATTCATCTTAAAATAGCACTGCTGGTTAAAAAAAAATAAAAAGGGAAAAGTACTGAACTGGGTTTTGTTTTCCAGTCAAGTTTGTCCAAACAGTTTGCTAATAGGAGAGCTTTGGGGCAATTCTGTGAACCCTATGAAAGTGGTTTGTATTGCAGATATCAGGGCTCTTATTGATAATCTTTATCTCCTTGCAAAGCTGGGAACATTTCCCTATCCACCTGTGCAGAGATAAAATTTATGTCCAGATGAAGGGCAAAACAATCTTGCATTCAACATTTCGTTTTAAAGGATGTAAACAGCATTAACCAATTTGTTAAAAGTGCCTTCATGGGAAGCACTTGCCTGGGCTGATTCCTGGTTTTGGAGGGGTTGCCGGTGCAGACACTCCCATGTGCAAACCCAGGACAATGGGAACATTTCAGTGTCTGCTCTGGGATGCCCTGACCCCCAGGGAAGCTCTGACTCTCACCTTCATTCATGGAGAAAGTTTCCCAGACTGCAAGATAGAATGGAACCCACAAAAGTGTGAAATAGATTATAAAGAGCAGTGTGGGTGTGTCACTTGGTGAGAAATTGAGGTTTTGGGATTTTTAGTGTGTTGTGGATGGAAGCAAGATGGAGGGCACAGGGAGCTGTCCTGGGTTTCTTCTCCATGCTTCTTCTTCCTCCTTCTCCTTGGGTTTGGGTGGCATTTTGTAATTGGGCAGAAAAGTCCCCATTGTGGGCTCTTTGGGATCAGTTATTGGGTTAAAGGGAAAATAATCCAGGTGTCAGTCCTTAATTGGATAGTTTAGTCTTAAAAGACCTTGTAACAAGAGCTTGTTGGCCATTTTGTGCCTTCTAATGAAAAGCTGCCGAACTCACAGTAGTGAGACTGTTTTACTGATAAGAAATAATAAACACTTGAGTCTGAAGAGGAATTACTGTCTCAGGTGCCTTCAATGCAGGCCCAGAGACACCCACACCTGGTGCCCCCTCATTGCACATGTGTGGTGCCACAGGCTGGGTGTTCAGCCATGCAGACCCACATTCCCAAACAGAGGTTTGGAGCAGCCCTGGGCTCTGGGATGGAGCAGGGTGTGGCAGCACAAGAGAGGAATCAAGGGCTTTTCAATACATTTGATTCATCTTAAAGACAAGAGATGCTAAAGTATGCAAGTGAAGGGGAAACCGCAGAATTCAAGGTTAAATGAGAACAGCTAAACGTAATTAGAATGAAAAGGGATGAAGGAAGGATGAAAGACAGTGAGGTGTCAGGGAGATGCTGTTGGAAGGGAGAACAGAGCAGTGTCCTCCTGGAGACATGAGAAAAACAGTCAGCTCATATTTCCTGGGAGAACAGGCAGCCAGGAGAGAGCCACAAGTGAGGAATTGCATCAGATGGAGTTGCAGATACATTTCTTCAGATTCAGCTGGATCTCACAGCTGCATAGTTGGAAAGGTAATGGTACAGAGGTAGAGAGAATGAATTTTCTGCTGTTTTAAAAGCTCCAGGGAGATAAAAAGAAGTGAAATTCAGTCAGTAGGCCAGAGTCTGGGAGAATAGGATAGACTGGACTGAAATGAAGCTTGAAAGCAAATGAGCAATTTCCAATTTGAGAAAAGGACAGGGAGGAGAGGTCTGCAAACAGAGGAGGAGAGGAAAACTAATTGAATTATCTGGATGAGCAGTGAGCAGAACACACTGCACATCACAATTTGCTCAGCAGAGGTGAGGATGAGCAGTGCTGAGAGCAGAATATTGCAGATTAACCATTTCAGGGGCCTGAGAGAGTGACACAGGAGCTGAGCTCAGCTGAGGGAGCGAGGAAATGCCAATGTGAGGAACTGGGTGGGCTGACACTCCAGAAACTGAGAGCATCAAGAGCGTGTGTGGGAATCTGGGAGGAGAAGGAAGAGCCTTGGATGGAGCGTGGAGAGGGATGGGGAGAGGCTGAGCAAGAGCAGGGCTCAGGATCAGCAGGAACAGGAGGAATCCCCAAACCATGCCAGAGGGCTCAGAGAAAGGAAGGGGCTGGCAGGAATCCCCAAATCATGCCTGCTCCTGAGCCAAAGAGCTCAGGGAAAGGAAGGTGCTGAACAGGAGGAGAGCACAGGTGAGGTCCCGGGAGCCAGAGGAGCCCATGGAGCACATGAAGGGCCGGAGGACAGGGAACAGGAGGGGGGTGGCACTGCAGGGCTGGCAGAGGGTGGGACAGCAGGGCAGGGACACGACCCAGAGGCGGCAGAGGAAGGGATGAGGAGCACGGCGGGGAGAGGATGGGCTTGGCACGGAAAATGGGAGGGCCAAGGAAGATAAGAGTGCCCGAGCTGGAGGCACAGGGTGAGGTCAAAGCCGCGGGTACCGAACCACACAACAGGAGCAGCTCCAGCCTGGGGCTCCCAGGTACAGCAGTGATTGATTGCAGAATTAGGCTGCTGCTATTTTGGCCCTGTGACTTCAGATGCTGTAATGTGAGGCTGCCGTGAGTTAACCTTGCAGCAAGGATAATCCTGAGGCAGAGGGATGCTTTGGGGGAGACACGTCAGAAGCTTTTCCCCAAAGCGCGTTTGTAATGCTGCCACTCCTCTCATCAATCAGCAGGCGAGCACAGCCCGGCCGTGTGCTTCCTGCTGCGGGGTTGTGAATTTTCAAAGGCAAAGTGCACTATTGTTTGATAGCCAATTATTCACTGGCATTGATAAACAGGCTCTGCCCGCGATTACTGCTGCAATTACTCACTCTCCTAATTTAGACACAAGGAAAAATTAATTCAAGCTTCCAGTTGATCATTTATATCTTTGCCTTCTGTATTACACATCAGAGCAGGCTGAAAACAACTCCACCATAAAGGAAACTGATCTGTCCAAATTGATAAGGTGTTTCACTCCCGTTCTGTCACTGAGGGAGGCAGGACTGAGTCCGAGCTGGAGGGCTGTGGCTGAAGGTGGGGTTTTTTACGTTTTGGGGGCATAAAAAAATGAAAATAATTTTGTTAAACCTTAAAGTAAAACCAGAAGGGATGGATGTTAGTGTGATCAGATGGGAACTCCGTGCACAGCTAAGCACGCAAATCAAGCAGTAGGAGGATGTTTCAGTGGTTTGACCTCATCCTGCCCCAGGCCACCCTTTGAGGGCTGAGGAACCCATCTCCAGCCAGCACTCAGGCCAGGGCAGAGACATTCAGGCCAAGCTGGTGGGGAGAAACCAGAGTGCTGGCAGCACAGCTCAGGATGCAGTGGAACTGGCAGAGGCACATAAAGCTGTAACAGGCTCAGTAATGGTGAACTGAAGTAGATGGTTCTACTTACTCCTTCTAATAACTCAGGAGCTGCGAGATGGAAAGGAATACACGTCCCACTGGAGCAGGGAAATTATTTTATTAATTTGCTTGTTGTTAATAAAGTTCCTGCACAGGTTGCAAAGGACACAAGGACACTGTGGTCACTGTGAGCACCTGGGAAGGAGCAGAGGAGCACCACCCGGGAAGGAGCAGCACATGGGAAGGAGCAGTACCCGGGAAGGATCAGTACCTGGGAGGGAGCAGCCTCTGGGACAGAGCAGTCCTTGGGGAGGAGCAGACCCCGGGAAGGAGCAGCCCCTGGGAAGAAGCAGCACTTGGGAGGGAGCAGCACCTGGAAAGGAGCAGCACCGGGGAAGTGCCTTCTCCAGCTGCTCTGTGGCCGTGCTGTGGTTTCACTTTCCCGGCTGCTGGCAGGGGTTCAGCCGTGTGGGAGAGGAGCAGGAGGAGCCTTTCCTTGGAAGGCGGCTGCCAGCACATCGTGCCCAGGGCAGGCGGTGCCGCTGCTCCCAGGACAGCCACTCTATGCTCTGCCCCTGCCCCGCTGCCCTCCCTGTGCCAGCTCTGCCTCGCTCGCCCCGGCGGCTGGCACTGCACACAACTCTCCTGCCCGGCTCAGGGCACAGCCTGAGGGCCCCAGGAGGGATTTTCCCCCAGGAATCCCCCGTGCCCGGCAGCGTTCCCAGGGGAATGCCAGCACTTTCTCCAGCCTTGTGGGCAGGTGGGGAGGAGCACAGCCAAGGCTGTGGCACCTCTGTTGCTCAGAGCACACTTGAGGGAGATAACTGGGTGTAAAACTGAAAGGCAGCAAAATGTTGTCACCTCCCACCACCTGTCCCACTGCCAGCGTGGGAGCTGGGAGCGTTCAGCCCAGGCTGGGCACAAGGCTGGCTCAGTCACGAGAACCAGGAGATTGTTGGGGGCCAGAGCTGGGCCTTCCCTGGCTGCGCTCCAGGGCAGAGGTGTGATGGGCAGCACTCAGTGGGCAGCCTGGCAGGGGCACTGCCCACACTGGGCTCTGCAGGGCCCGAGGTGCTGCTGCCCCTGCCCAGCTCTGCGGGCCCAGGCCCCATCCCCTCATGGCTCTGCCCATCCAGTGCAAGAGCCGGGCAAGAAGAGCTCTCCTGCCCTGTGCCCGTGCCATGCAGGGTGGGCTGGCCAGGAGAGGACCCTGCTCTGGGAATGTGCTGTGGCCAAACCCTGCAGGGCTGGGAGCGGGCACGGTGCCACCCACGGGAGCTCTGTGCCAGCACATGGCACAGCCATGGCAAACACGCACCAGAGGGGTGGGCTGAGACTGCAGCACCCCGGGATTGCCGGCCCTGGTGCTGCCTCCAGGTGTGCTGTGTCCAGGCACAAAGCACTGACCACAATGCTGTAACTGGGCTGATGAGAAAGAAAAGAGAAAACTATCAGAGGTCATCTTATCTGAGACAATCATGCATGCTCAGGAACTGTGTAATTCAGTTGCCCTGCTTAGCCAAAAGTTAAAGAGTTTCTAAAGTTTATTTCCTGTCTTTATAGCAACTGTCTGGACCTTTATTTATTTTCACTGAAAGCTGCTGGTGTGCTAAAAATAATTTTTGGAGCAATTCTTGTGGCAGATTGTATAACAATCAGAGGCTGAAGTCAGAGCAGTTGGGAAGTGAAGGATGCCTCCTTGGGCAATCTCTTCTCATGAACTCCCATCATTTTTATTTTTAAGCTTTGTGCCATAGCGTTCCGTGTCCCTCGCACTGAGAAGAGCTGACGGTTCGCATTGTTGTTACCTTGGAAGGGCAGTTATCATGGCTAATCCACCCTCCAAGGCTTTTCCTCAGGATAATTATTGTTTTGGTGATTCATCTTGCAGACCCTGCCCTTCCTTATTCGCACAAAATATCCTGCTCCCTGCAATATTTCTGGGTCAGGCTCGTGCCACACATGTGATTTCCTCTTGGGCATGCAAACAAGCCAAGATGGATTTAAAGGGCAGCCAGGGCTGGCCACGCTCAGCACTGCCCCGGTGTCACCTGTGGGGACACGGCCACACGGGCAGGTTTGGGGTGCTCAGGTAAAGGTCACCCCTGTGGGGTGGGGACAGGGCCTCTGTTGTTGTGATGGAAAGTTTCCCCGCTCCTGTCTTCAGTGGAAAACATTATCACCAGCACATCCTGGCATGTAATTTAGCCTCATTTATTATCATCCCGTGTTGGCTTAGTGCTTATGGTGCATTTCTAAGGTACTTAGAGAGGGCTGTGGTTTTTCAAGGAAGCATAACTCATGGAGGACAGGGGAGGGAGAATCCTGAAAGTTTTTGGCACCCAAATTTTACTGAGCATGAAAAACATAACCTGGGCAGGCTTCAGCATGATCCCTTCATGGCCCAGAGGCCACGGGGAAGGGAATGTGCCCAGTGGGCAGGATTAGCTCCTGGGAGAGCCGGGCTCTGCTCTCCTGCCAGCCTGCCTGCCTGGCTCTGTCTGTCCGGGTCTGTCTGTCCGTACATCCTGTGCTCCCCACCCCGCTCGGAGCAGGCACGTGCCCTGGGCTCCACCTCAGCACACAGAGACAGCATGGAGCCCAGAAATGGCACCAAAAGCTGGGCCAGAAGCTTGGTTTGGGTTTGTTTGGGAGCTTTTCCCCCACTTTGGTGTTTGCACTGGAGGGCTCACAGCTCTCAGCTTGTTTGGCTCTCCCTGATGGGGTGACACAGCATGAAAGAGGGAGCACTGACACAGGGAGCCAGAAAAAGCCCAGGCTGGATTGGATTGGATTGGATTGGGTTGGATTGGGTTGAGCACCTTCACCTGGTGGACTGACAGTGTTTGGAGCCCCCAGGGCAGCACAGGCTCAGCTCTGCTGGGACCCTGTCCCACACAGGTGGAGCACAACGCCCATCCCAGACACAGGAGGTCACTTTGGGCACTGAGCACACCCAGAGCTGACAAACTACACAGCCAGCAGCCAGAGCAGCCTGGGAGCAGAGTGTGAGCAGCTCTCCTGCAGCCCCAGAGGCAGCTCATGGGCTCTCCATGGGCCAGGAGCAGCTCCTGGGGATGCTCCTGCCTGCTGTAACTGTTTTTAACACCAAACTGATTTAATATATGATGGTAGTCTCACAACCCCTCCCTGCATGCTACATAGTTATGACCTGTTTCATGAGAAAAAACAGAAAATGGAATATTCTAGTGGCTTTACTTTGAAGAAGTTAACACGAACTGTGACCACACTGATTTGTTTTGAAAACTCTCCCAGCAGCCCACACTTACATTTACAGTTGCTTTGGATGTGTAACATCGACAGCTCAGAGAACTGTAGTGGAACAGCAGATTCAATCTGCTGCTGCTCCCTTGACTGTTATATGCTTTGAATTCACCATGTCTAAAAATGCTATTTTTTAAAATTTTCTTTTCCTGGCACAAGAGTTCTGAAGCAACACTTCTGAAAGCAGCTACCTGGGCAGGGAAGGCTGCTTCCCAGTGCCTAAAGTATAAAAATCTCTTTCATTTGGTAAACAGTGCTAAAACACCAATGTTGTACAGGTACACCTTATAAAGATTTGCTTGGGATTTTATTATTGTACAAGAAAAATACTCAAACTACATAACACATACACTAAATGTGGCCAGTGAATAATCTAAAAATATGAGAGAGGGTTATATTCACCATGCTTTAGGCAGGAGAGAATACAGAGCTTGGTTTGGTTACTTGCTTCATTTGTAGGTAACAGTTTCCAAACTGCAAGGTTGAAATTATTGAGTTTTGATGAAGCTCCCAAAGATGCATCTTAGAGGAAGCCACCTGTGTACTTCCTGTTAGATATCAAAACACTTCCAAAGGTTTCTATGGTACTGTCACATTAATTTAATGGGCAAATCCATGTTAAAAGCTTTGCCCACCATAACCAGAAATGTGGAAACTCAACGAATCACCTCTGGAAAAATGGCATTTGTGAGTTATAATCTCAGAAGACTAAAAATAGAGCTCCATCTGTTTGTTTTCCTTTATGAAGTGGCCAAGTGTAACACTCCCTCACCAGCCCTAAAAAAGAATTTACATAAAAGATGGTGACGCAAACCCTTATCTCATGACTGTGTCTCATTAGGTCATCCACAGTAGGCAAGAAATTACTTCACCTTTAAAGTGCCTTTGCCATCTTCCCAGAGCATGAGCCAGCTCAACAAAACAGTTTGGGGCATTATTTGCACAGCAGCCTGTTACCTTAACAGTGCCAATGTGTCGGTGGGAGCTGCAGTAACACAGAGCTGTTGATCAGTAAGGCAGCAGTGCCACAGGAACCCTCCCTTGTCACCTGTGGGGCAGCAGTGCCACAGGAACCCTCCCTGATCACCTGTAGGGCAGCAGTGCCACAGGAACCCTCCCTGATCACCTGTAGGGCAGCAGTGTCACAGGAACCCTCCCTTGTCACCTGTGGGGCAGCAGTGCCACAGGAACCCTCCCTGATCACCTGTAGGGCAGCAGTGCCACAGGAACCCTCCCTTGTCACCTGTAGGGCAGCAGTGCCACAGGAACCCTCCCTTGTCACCTGTGGGGCAGCAGTGCCACAGGAACCCTCCCTGATCACCTGTAGGGCAGCAGTGCCACAGGAACCCTCCCTTGTCACCTGTAGGGCAGCAGTGCCACAGGAACCCTCCCTTGTCACCTGTGGGGCAGCAGTGCCACAGGAACCCTCCCTGATCACCTGTAGGGCAGCAGTGCCACAGGAACCCTCCCTGATCACCTGTGAGGCAGCAGTGTCACAGGAACCCTCCCTTGTCACCTGTGGGGCAGCAGTGCCACAGGAACCCTCCCTGATCACCTGTAGGGCAGCAGTGCCACAGGAACCCTCCCTGATCACCTGTGAGGCAGCAGTGTCACAGGAACCCTCCCTGATCACCTGTAGGGCAGCAGTGCCACAGGAACCCTCCCTTGTCACCTGTGGGGCAGCAGTGCCACAGGAACCCTCCCTTGTCACCTGTGAGGCAGCAGTGTCACAGGAACCCTCCCTCAGGCAGTCACAAGCACAGCTCACAGCTTCCCTGGCCAAAGGGCACGGGCTGCTCTCCTGGGAGAGCTGCACAGCTTCAAACCCTGCCAAGAGAGCCTGTGGGCACCTTCCAGCTCCATTTCATGTTGTGTTTTATTTTATTGCAGGGAAAACACTTCTCGTGCCTTATCTGACAATGAACGTGTTTGGTGCTCAAAAATGAGCGTGCAAACCTGTGCCAGGGCCTCACCACCCTCAGAGAGGAATTCCCTCCCAATATCCCATCCATGACTGCCCTCTGGCACATTCCCTGTGTCCTGTCCCTCCATCCCTTGTCCCCAGTCCCTCTCCAGCTCTCCTGGAGCCCTTTCAGGCCCTGCCAGGGGCTCTGAGCTCTCCCTGGAGCTGCTCCTGTCCAGGTGAACATTCCCAGATCTCCCAGCCTGGCTCCAGAGCAGAGGTGCACAGGAGATGTTTTGCTGTCATCCAGTCACAGAATTTGTTGTAAATCTAAGAGCAGCATTGGACTATTTTCCACTGCTAATTTTGATGGAGAGAGCAGTGTTTGGATTGGAGAGGGACAGCACAGTGATCAGCTCAGTGCTGCTCTCCACTGAGTGAAACACCCTGCTCAGTATTGAATTCACCAATCAGCACTTCTGACTTGGATTTCTGGAGGATAATTCCTGAGCACTTGCACTCCCCACCAGTGACCCTAAATCAATAACCAGAGTTCCAGAGCAGCTCAGATTTGGCTGCTGTCAGAGCTGCAGCTCAGTGGAGCCTGAAGATCCCTGGGATATCCCTGTGGGAGCCAGCAGTGACAGGAATGGGCAGTGAAGGGATGCTAGGCTGCATCCTCCCCAGACACAGGCTCTGAGCTTCACGGGAGCACAGAGGGGAGCTGGGGAGGGTTCCTGGGCTGTCCTGGGCAGGGCCTGCAGCTGAGCTCAATGATCCTCCTGGTTCCCTTCCAACTCAGGATATTCTGTGATGTTTAGTTCCTACATTTTAAGTGCAGTTTAAAGGAAAACTCCTGTATTGGCCCTGCTTGAAATACAACACTGTGGTCACTGAATGGGATTTGAAGGACAAGCAATTTAGTGGGTATTCTTTCTTTAAGAAGGTAATATTGGAATTTCTTGGCCCCATTTCAGATTTTCTGCAACACAATGGAATGTCACTGAGTCATAGCAATCCAGTGGGAACACAGGTTTTGCCAGGGTTGAAATGTGAAATAGAAAACAGGTATTTTATTAAGAGTAAAAACTCTATCATGCACCTCAGAAATATACTTTAAATGCTTTAGAAATTTTCATGTGGTCTAATTCACTTCACAATGAATAAACAAACAGCCTGGTTTATGGTAGGTGTCCCTGCCCATGGCAGGGGCGGAACAAGATGAGCTTTAAGGTCCTTTCCAACCCAAACATTTCTGGGATTCTGTGATATGGTATTAATTAACTCCTGTATCCCTCAGTGTGCTAATAGCATCTCTCTCTTCATGGCTGGGCTAAGCAGACATGGCCAAGCTCCTCAAAGCATTCTGTTTGCCACCAGTGCCCCAGCAAGGGCCAGCAGCCTCTGCCCTGAGTGGTCCAAGCTGGCCCAGCGCCCCTGGACAAGTGCCCAGTGCATTTCCCACATGCACACCTTCTGCTGCCCACTCAGCCAACAAGAAGCCTTTCCTAGCTCTGAGTAGATTAAAAAAAAAAAAAAAAACAAGAACAATACCTAATAACCTATTAGAAGCTAAAAATTATTCTAATAATTTTATTTTAAAATATTTTAATTTATAGTATGTTAATATAATTAAGAATACTTAATAATTAGTATCTTAGCTAAGTCTTCTCTTAATATGTTAATTAATGTAATGAGTTAATTGTATGCTTTATTTCAATCAAGTGTTTGGACAACACCCTCAGGCACAGGGTAGGGTTCTTGGGGTCTCCTGTGCAGGCCCAGGAGCAGGACTCAATAATCCACAGGGGTCCTTTCCAGCTGGGGATATTCAAGTTTCTCTGAATTATTCTGAGTTCAAAATGAAATCCTGCCCTGAGATGAAGGATTTCCCTTGCTCAGCTGAACCCAGGTTCAAACACGTTTGTTCCTGTCAAAGGCCAGATGAGCTGCTCCCTGGCACTGCCCCACTCCAGCTCTGCACCTCTGTGTGACAGTCAGCTGGGACTGGTACCAGCCTTTGAACAGAACCCTATTTCCTGCCTTTGCAGCCCTCAGACACTCTGCTCTGCTCATTTCACACTCCTCGGTCACTCTCAGGCCTCCTGTTCCACTGTCACTGACCTGGAGGTTTCTCCACTGCTCTGATGAGGTTTGCTCCAAGCTGAGGGAGAGCGGCAGTGGTGTCCGTGCATCCTTTCCTTGCAGCACAGAGGCAGCTGGAGCAGTGCTGGGCAGCTGATGAAGAACCACCAGGAGTTAATTCCATCAGGCTCTGAGAACACCCTCAGCCTTGCTCTCTGCACAGACATGGAGGGAAGGCTCTGGCTGCTCTTTCAGCATAAGCCCTTCAGTGTTTTGTACAGGACCGAGGGCTTCAGCAGCACACTGGGAGCTGGGAAATTCAAATTACACCTCTCCTTTTCTTCCCTATCCCTCCTCATTCCAGGGAGCTACTGCAGAGGCAATTCCAGCTGAGATTAAGGGTCAATGTGTGACAGCACTGGGGACACTGGGACGGACCACTGGCTGCTCCTTTCCCTTCATTCACACAGAGTTGCTGGGAGTGTACTAAAGGCTGTGTAACACATGAGGTGAGGCACACAGGGAGCAGCAAACTCTCTCATAGACCTGGGACTTCCATGACTTGATCCTTTCCCTGTTTTTATGCTGTGCTGGGTTTGACTAACCAGCTCAACATCATCTGTATAGAGTTTTAATGTCAAAGGAGTATTTTTTCAGAAACATTCTCCTATTTCAGAAAGGACCATTTCAGTTGCCAAAAATACAGTCCTCAGTAGCATTATGTGGCTTGTAATAGCTTTATTTTGAAGATTGTTTTAATGCAACAGGCTGGAAGAGAACAGTGTCTGATTTTCCAATGCCTCTTCACTGGAGTGGTTTCAAGTGTCTGAAACAAACCAGCCTAAAAATCCAATTCCACTACAACCAATAGAAAAAATAAGAACAAATCTGATTTCTCGTGTTGCAACAACACACACACTGACATCTGATGCCTCCAGTAGCTCCTGCCAGGACTCATCTTTACAGAACTATGACATTAAATTCACAGCTTCAGCTTGGGGGCTGAAGGCCACACCATGCTGTGATGGCTCTAGAATTGAGGGATGTCTGTTCTTTTGGGAGGCTCAGGTGAAAGCGATAATCTCAGCTGCTGAGACTTTTCTTCCTCTCTTTCAATGGTTTTTATTTTCCCTTTGCATATAGACCAGCTATTTCATCATTTGTCTTGTAAAGCAAAAACCTGTCTGCACCTGTGAAAGCCCCACTTGCTGCTTACCCAGGGACAGAGCAAGGCATAAGGATGTCACAGAATCTTTCAGGTAGGAAAAAGCCCTTTGATAGAATCCAACCATTAACCCAGCACTGCCAGTATCTACTATCCCATCCATCCCTGCCCTCTGGCAGTGGGAGCCATTCCCTGTGTCCTGTCCCTCCATCCCTTGTCCCCAGTCCCTCTCCAGCTCTCCTGGAGCCCCTTCAGGCCCTGCCAGGGGCTCTGAGCTCTCCCTAGAGCTGCTCCGGTCCAGGTGAACATTCCCAGATCTCCCAGCCTGGCTCCAGAGCAGAGGGATCCAGCCCTGGGAGCAGCTCTAGGGACTCCTCTGGACCCTCTCCAGCAGCTCCACATCCCTCCTACATGGGAAACTCTGAGCTGCCACAACCCAAGTTCTCAACAAAAGGATTGAATTTTAATGCATCAAGTTCCCCTACCATGACCATGGCACAAGCACCCACAGTCCCTCTGCAGGCACAGGGATGTTCAGCAGTGGTTTCTCCCCCAGAAAAAGCCCAGCAGGTCTCAGGTTTCACACTGCAGGAAGAATTCAGAGCACACCTTTCTGCATGGAAGAGCACAGCACACAAATCACCCTCCTGGGATGTGGACCTGGGCTGGGGCTGTGCATTCTATTTTTGGAGCAATACTGGAATGTTTCCAAGACCACCACACACAATCACTGCACTATGGGTGGTAAGCGAGTCCCCACTGCTGCTGCAGCCCTTCCTGCACTGCTTGCTGAGCATTCTTTCACCACTGCCTGTACTACAAGGGCTCTGGCATGCTGTCACCTCATCCTCATCCCTTGAAATACACACACGGGAAAGGCAAACCAGCCCTGAGCCCACTGGGTGGAACCCACAGACACATCAAGGTGAGACATTACCTGGTGAGATAAGACTGCTGAACCAGCAGCTGCAGTGGGGAGCAGATGACTCAAAGCTTTTGTAAGCATACCACTTATATCTGTAAAATGTTAGGTATATTAAAGCTTTTAAGGCATTTGGTATTGCCAAAATCAAACTTACTGGTGTTTCTCTGCCTGAGCCTTACCTGTAGATACCTTACCAGCTGCAATTATGTTAGGACTAGTCAAGATTTTTATGCAGCAATTTAAACATGTGGTCAGAAACAAGGTCTGGAATCAGCAGAGTTCCCGCACATGCAGCAGTAAAGTCTTGTACCAAAGATTTTTAACAAAAGTTAATACTAGGATAATTAACATATAATTAGCTTGGGAATTATAGTGAAGACCAAACATGGCCTTGAGTTTATTTCAATGTGGGCACTGTTTCTTCTTCTAAAATTACATCATCATTTAGGAGAAAGTAAAGGCAATTCACCATCAGTTGCACAAAATGCTATATTTTAATTAACTAAATCAAGAAAGTACAGTTAAATTCACACCAAATGTTCAACATAAGCAATATTCAACATATTTATAAGCTAGGACTGCATCTTATTTGCAATTTAAATAGTGGCTGGCGCAAGCCCAGCACATTAATGCTGCAAGGTGCTCAGAATTGACACCACAGTATGCCACACAACAGTGCCCAGCCAGAGCCCTACCAGAACTATTGCTGTGGTGCACTGCAATTACATCAAAAAGCAAGGACTGACTTTTAACAATTCCATGAGAAACCACACCACCATTTTTAACTGGAAACTTCCCTCCTGCAGCACTGTCAATAAGGCACCACTGAGAGCTTGTTTCACCCCGAGTGCCCATGCCTGGTGAGAAAGCACCAGCTTTCAGGGCAGCTGCAGTCTGACACTTTTGGGGAAGGAAAACTGGAGTTTTTCCATTTGAAACGCACCACATCAAAGGAAGGTGTATTTCAGCTCCCTGTGAGCACACAGTACCAGTACCTTAATGTTCAGAAGCTCACAGCACCTCCACCCTAACCTCAGGACCTCCAGCTTACTCTGGAAGGAGTTGCCTTCCCACACAGCCTCTTACTCACCCCAGCCCAGTGTCCCCAGAGTGGCACCTGCAGCTCCAATGTCACCATGCTGCATTCCAGCCAGCATTCCTGCACTTCCACTGGGGACCAAATCTGCCAAGACATCGTTTTCATTAAGCCTCAGCACGCTCACAAATACCTTGTGCTTTCTCTCCACGTCCCAAAGCTGCAGAGGTTTGCAGGCTGGAGCCCAAAAGGTCCTGGTGTTACAACAAAGCCCTAAGAAAGGCAGCAGGTTGTATAGTTACCTCCTTGTGAGCAAAATCCCTGCCCTAAAACTATGCAACCTACTACCTCTTCCTAGGAGCCCCACGCTTCCTCTGTGCAGTTCTTCACTCTCTGCAGGGCTTTAGCTCCCCAGCTGCTCTGCTCTTCTGCCCTGGCTGGGCACACACTCCGAGGGGACACTGTCACACTGACACACACTGCTCACTGCCTGCAACACTCACCAATGCCCCGTTTTCACTCTGCCTAAGCTGAACTTCCCACCCCAAAGAGCATTTATTTCTCTGGGGGTTTTTGTTAACTACAGCAAGCTGCTTGCAGGGCATGCTAGCACAGAACCAGTTACAGACTGGGTACACCAAGCACAGCAGGAGGAAAGAGAATGCAATCAACTTTAAAAGTCTTTTTACAGAAACACTACCACCTCAGAGGAAAGTTCTGGCTCTTGGATGCTCAGACTCCACAGCTTCCCACCACCCCAGAAAGGTGAGAGGTCAGTTATGGCCAAAATGGGCCAACACATAAATTTTGCATTAGATTTGGGAAAGCTGCAGAAAAACATGCAGACTTATTAATAAAGGGTAATTTTAAGTCTTCCCTCCAACTTCTACCAAGCAGTTGGGAGTCACAGAATTTCAATGCATTATGGAAGAGTTTAAGTCACAATGCACAAGCTTGAGCTCCCTGTATTTTATGTTCTCCTAAGTGGCTTGTAGTAACTTCCCTCTGTGCAGTGTTCCACCCTCTACCTAGAGCATGGGCACTTTCCATCCCCAGCCATCACTGTGCCACTCACCTTGGGAGCAAAGTTATGCTAAGTCAAGGATATCCTGTGGGGGTTGCACCATTCACACTGACTGTCAGTCCTGCAGATTCTGGCACGGCTGCTTTCCAACCCTGAATTCATTCATCTGCTTTCACTGCAGGAGTGCTTTTAGCCCAGGACAGGCTGCAAGGGAGTGCAGTTTGTTTTACTCCTCAGGGAAGGCAATAGATTGTATAGTTATCTCCTGAACAGGGTAAAATAACTACCCTACAACTATACAATCTACTACCTCACTCTGACAGAGAAGCACAGACTTCAGCAAGAGCTCAGCAGCCAATCTCAGTTTCATTCTGAAGGATGTTTGATACAACACCCCAACAACTGGAACACCAGAAATCTGTATTTGATTACCCCACCATACACATACAGGAATAATCTATTCTTCACTTTTTACTCATTAGGGAAGAAAAATTAATGCAGAACAAAACCTAGCTTTTCCAAGAACTAGAAAAATCTAAACAATTCCCACAGCTATTACACAAGTATTTTGTCCTGTCATAAGCACTGCAAGTACAGAAGTTCAGCCAAGTCTGACATTGAGCTCAGAAGTGAGAAGCTTCCATTGTTGATTATCTGCTGCTTTAGGAAAGACAGTAGATTGTATAGTTATCTCCCAGTGGTGGGTATGACCCTAAAACTATACAACCTACTACCTCATCCCACAGTGCAGGCATCTTCAGAGCTGGGGCAGGATTCCTGCTTCGGTCAAGACAAGTCAGGCTAGCTGCAGACAGCACTTATAATACTCACCAAAGAAAGAGCTTTCCCCTTGCTCTCCCTAGTCAAGGAGGAAGTTATTTCAAAAATAAGGTTTCCTAATTTCAAAATTTGACCAATTGCCTGGTCTCGAGTAAGCAAGCTGTAGCAGGCATAGCAACTACAGTCATTAAACTTCTGTTGAATTACCAGTGGTGTTCCACAGGTGTCACTTCTCACCTGAAATCAGAAGAAAAGGCTCTCAGCAACACTGTAAGCAGACACACACTTCTTCCTCTTTACAACTTAAAAATAATGCAATCTAGGACCACAGCTATGTGACTGATTTATACAGATGAGGATGAGGCCCTAATATTTATAATCCTCATTGAAAAATATTATTACATAGATTTACATAGGGACCAATAGCTAAAAAAAAATAAATCATGCATTGCCCAAAGTGCTGCTTGGAGCTTTTTCTGCTAGTCTTAAATTACATTAAGCCTTGTGCACAGGAATTCTTTTACCAGAAACAAAACTCAGTAAGATTATGGCCTCTGTCCTGACATTTAGTTGTTAAACTGCCTTACCAAAAGACGACTGAAAAGACATGTTTTCCCATCAGATGAGTTTCTACAACTGCCTCTGATGTAACTTTAAAGCCAATTTCCACATTAACACAGCTCACAACATCATCTTTGAATACTGAAATGAAAACACTTGCCAGACAGATGTGTGACTCAGAATTCCCTTCGTAGCAAGGACAGGGCTGGAAAGGAAAACAACTGTTTGTGCAGGTATCTATACAATAGCTGAAAATGTTTAGAGAAAAGCATTTTTAAAACATTCAATACATTTCACTAGTACTTGATGCCAGTTGCAGGCTGCAGTTTCCAGCCCACTCTGCAAACAAAGGCTGCACAGAACAAGAGCACCCTCATGCCCCTGGTGTCCTTGCCAAGCGCACAGCGCGTGATCCCGTGCGCTCACACAAAGGGATGACGTGATTCCTTGGACACACACAAAATCAAATTACTTTCCAGCCCCCTCAGTGCCTTACTACAAAATCCTTTATACAAACAGCAATGACAAATTTGGGTGAATCAACCTTAAAATCTCATTTGTAACTGGTATAAATCCCATTATGTGCTTTTGCTAACTTACACATCCACCAGAAAATAAACTTCAGTGTGGACACAAGTACTTGGTCCTGATGCCCAAAGCAGAAATAAATCAGAACAGCAGCTCTGGGCCAGAGTCAAACCTTTCCAGAGCACTGGCCCCCATCACACCCTTTTCAATCAGTTCTGGCAGAGCTGGTGTTCAGCAGGGAAGCTGACACTGCTTTCAGCTCCCTGCTCCTGTATCCCATTCCTCAGCAGCTGAGCAGAATGCCTGTGAATTCCCATTCCTCAGGGGGGAAGGCACCCTGGCCTGGAGCTGAACTGCACAGCACCAACTCTGCACCTTCAGTGGGACAGTGACCCCAGGAGTTAATGAAGCCCCGCATTCAGTGTCTGAAGGTGATGGCTCTGTGATGTACTGAAAATGTTCAAAGCACGTTGAAAACCTGGATGGGTGTTACACACCTGTTTCAATTCTACAAAATGTACGGCAATGCTTCTGCATTTCTTTTCAAAATTAAGTCTGAAAGACGTAAAGATTACAATAAACTTAGAAATCGATCTGTTTCATTTCTCCACCTTTAGACAAAGCTTAGCTGCAAACCTAACCAACCTAACATGTATCAAACAACTTTTATTTTTAGCATTCTGTTTTACATTAATCCTGCATTTTGGGGCATTTTACACTTATGGATTATTTCTAACAGTCTTTCCAAGCTGCATCACCTAAGGTGCCATGTTCTTGGACAGGTGAGATGTGCCAGGTCCCTTTGGGGCCTGCTGTGGGCTGCTTCTCTCACACCATGCATCAGGGGGTTCTGGCACTCACAGCAGCAGGGAAGCCTGACACATTATCCTGCTGGCACAGCCTCTACTGAGCTGCTGTGCTCTCATCCCCAGTGGATCCAGAGCTGCAGAAGCTCCTGCTGCTGATGTCACCGTGCTGGGGATGTCACAGCAAGCGCAGCACAGGAGCTCAGGGTCATGCACCTGCACATTCACTCTTTCAGCACAACACACTGTGAGAGACAAGCTTCAAACCATCCCTGAGCCCATCTGCTTTCCCCGTTAAAAAAGCCAGGTTCCCAAGGGCTGCTCTTCGTTCCAGCACTGTTTAAACCCCCCCAGAGCAGTGCAAGGGGACAAAGCGACTCCAGCTGTGGAGCTGGCCAATCTCAGCAGCTGCAGCTCTGCCTGCACAGCTCCCACCACACGATGGAGCTCCGGGATTTACACAACAGCTCCAACACCAATTCCTGTTTTACCCCTGGATTCCAGCAGCACTCCCTGCACTGACACCACACTTCCTCAATGCCAGGAGCTTGCTGAGTGAATGTGTGCTGCCTTCTCCAGCTGTGCTGAGCATCCCAGGTGACTGATGCAGGCTCCTGCCTCAAGTGCTTTTTCCCTGGGGTTTTTGTGTGACTGGAGTGCACAACAGGAAGAAAGGGAGCAGCACAATTAATATAAACTTAATTATTCCTGATACCACTTCCCCTCACTCTACTCATCCACCCCTGCACTGCAACATCTCAGCCCCTCATCCCAAAACAAGCTCAGCAAAATGAGACAGTGACTGACACAAAAGTTTCAGCATAAACTAAAAATGTTTCCTCTTCCACATTCAGTTTTGGATTGTACCTTCCTTCATCTTAACCATGTGCTAATCTGAAGGCAACATCTCCCAGCTCAAGCCCAGGAACCTCTTCCCCTGTGCAGACCCAAAACTGAAACATTTATTAGTTCCTTTTGGGCCTGCCAGCCCACTGAGCAGCAATATGCTGGAGCAAGAGCACATCACACCAGAAAGCTGCTCTGAACTGGAAATTGGAGTGAGGAAAAAAGGAGAACAAGCAGATCCACCACATAAAAATGCACAGATGTGCTCTTGGGCAGCACCACAGTCCACACACCCAGACAGGAACAGGTGTCCAGAACAGTATTTTTTGGTATTTTTTACACAATATTAAGATTAATAGCATTGACTGCTACCAATAATGCCTTTGTCTGCTGCCTCAATTGGAAATACAGGTTTTTTTCCAAAATCTCTACCCCACTTGCATTTAATTAACACAGAGCATTATGGCTTTAAGTAATTATCACAAGGTATTGCTGTTGTGCTACATTTTCAATTAATGTGTTTGGTTTCAATTTATTTTTCTAACCATATAGTTACAGATGGAATATAAACATACAGAAACCGTGGCCTGAGAGAAATGGGAAGCACCACTGCCCACTCAAGCACAGAGTGAAGCCCATCTCCTGAGGAAAAGTCTGTGAGCACAATTAATGATTTCTGCTGTGAACACAGAACATAATTCCTGGCCTCCCTCCCTACACACTTGATTTTATGGCAATGGTACTAAACTCTCTGCACCCAGGTGGTGCATGTGCCACAGCACTGCTGGAAACCTCAGGATGGTCTGAGAATGACTACACCAAAATGATCACATTTTCCACTCCTCTTTGAATACTTCTCTCTCAGAGCACACAGAGGGAGATCTTAATAAATAAATAAATAAATTTAGCCTCAAACATTACAAAGGCCTCAGTGCCCTTCTCAAAGGAAAGCAGCAGTTTGGTTATCTGGCCCTGCTTCAAGCATAAATGTGTGTGTATATACACATATATATCTATATATATATATATATATATGAATATGAAATAAACAACTGTGTATTTATTCACTAGATTTATGGCTCCTAGAACATGCTAGGAGGAAGTAGGTTTTTTCTGTAAAAAGTTTACATGTGATAACAATTACACAAATTCAGCAAGAAAGTTAGTGCACAAAAATATTTCAAGACTGCTGTGTTATGTTATTTATTGGCAATATAAACAACCATCTATTGCCCTCTCTAAGTCCCGGGAGCCTTTCACTGTTTGCAAATGAACTGATTTTTCCACCACTAAAAACAGAGGAAAATACACAAGACATTTATCAAAAGGAAAGTGAAGTAAGGATACAGCTAATCGCAGTAAGAAAACAAAGCAAGTGAACTTATGTTTTATCTAAACTTCCTCTAGACTAAGGAAGTACTACATCTCCAGTATTAGTATGCAAAATCATTTCCTACCATGACTGATGTGATTTGAGGTTGCACATAAGATACAGAGAGTACAACTTGGAAAAAACTCTGTGAAAAAAAATCACAGCCAGCAAATGTTCATTAAAAATACCACAATACAGCTATTTACTAGGTCTCTCTTCATGAAACTAACTACCATAGGGCAAAAAAAACCCTCATTAGCCCATTATTCCATGTTGACCACAGCAAGGTTCAACCACCACTGCAAAGAACAACTTGGAAGTTCAGACTATTAAACATCTGAGCATTGCTGGGAACAGAACTAGTAAAATTTGACAACAGGAGCCACTGTAAACTGTTTGTGAGGTCCCTGGCAGCTGGGGATGTTTGAAGACGCCCTGTTTCTTAAATATTATTGAAGCTACTGCTTTTCAAGGGACAGATTGATTTTCTCAAAAATTCTGTGATGGATTCAATTTCGCCCACTGCTGCTATTGAGCACTGCCACTGTGTACAACTTGAATGGGAGCAGGTTCTCCCTGCCAATTAAGCACTTCAGTCACAAAACTGCCTGTGCAGAGCAGCACAGACAGCAGCACCAAGGCGGGACAGGCACATCACTAAACAAGGATTATCCCCACCTTGATCATCAGGTTCAGCTTTCACTCCTGAAATAAATCACAGAATTGTTAAGGCTGGAAAGGACCTCTGGAAATCATCCAGTCCAACCCCCTGCCAAGGCAGGGTCACTCAGAGCAGGTGACACAGGAATTTATCCAAGTGGGTTTGGAATGTCTCCAGAGAGGAGTCTGGAGATGTCTTCACTCCTTGGGCAACCTCTTTCAGTCACTCTCACAGGAAGGTGTAACGTAAAATCATAAAACCACAATTTGACGGGGGAACACCTCCATCTAAAACTGACTGAGCCGTGCCAGAATAAAGTCAACAGCAGCAGCTGCACCGTGCCAGGGCCGGACCCCGCTCTGTGGCACCAGCAGCCCTGCAAGGGAACCCACACGTGCTGAGCCCTGAGCTGCCCATGCCAAAGGCAAGAGCCACTCCTGCAACGCCCAGAGGGCAGCCAGAGCTCCGGCCAGACACTGCAGGGACCTCTGTGTTCCACAGGGCCCCTGTGTTACACCGGGGTGCTGCTGCTCAGCCCCGAGCCCGCCGTGAGCGGCCCTGGCTGCGCTGTGCCCGTGTCACCCGCACGCTGCCGGGCAGGGCCGCACCGGCCCCGGTGCCGCCGCTCCCGAGCCGCTGCCAGGCCGGGCCGCTGGCGAGGATGCGGCGGGAGCGGCCGAGGGCGATGGGCCCGGCCGGCACAGCCCCACGCCAGGCAATGGTGCTGGCCACGAACCACAGCCCCGCGCTGCCCCCTGACAGCGGCTGGGCCGCCAAAGCGCTCCCACCTACTTCCTAAGGGATTTTCTTCACCTTCCGCCCCTCGCTCCGAGCTCAGCCCCTGCTGCCGCCCTCTCGGTGCCCGGGCAGCGCTGAGCCCCGCCCGGCCCCGGTACCAGGGGGCTCCCCCGGCCAAGGTCCCCCCGGCCCCGGCAGTGACGTACCTGGCGCCGGCGGCTCCCGGGGGCGGCACTTCCGGACCTTCCAGTGAGCCTGGAGGAGAGCGGGGGAGAACGAGGGAAAAAGGCATCGATGAGGGGAATAAGGACAATGAACCGGGCCCGCGGCAGAGGCGGCGGAGAGGCCGGGCCGAGGCCCCGCGCCCGCCCGTACGAGCCCTCCGGCCCAGTCCCTCCGCTCCCACCCTCTCCCCGGCGCGCCCCGACACCGCGGCCGCTCCCGCGCCCCCCCAGCCCCGCGGCCACCGCCCGACCCCGCCGTCCCGGTACTTGCGGGACCCGGATGAAGTCGCGGCCGCTGCGGCCGCCGCTCCCGCGGCACCATGGGAAAGGCGCCGCGCCCCGCCCGCCGCAGCCACCGCCCGCCCGTCCATCACCCGCCGTCTCCCGCGCACATTGGCTGTGAGGCCGCTAAGTCCCGCCCCCGCCCGGGAATGTAGCTCTTCATTGGTCAGCTATGAACAGGGCTCCGCCCACGTCCGCCATTTATTTCGGGCGCGTTCCACGGTGGTGCCGTAATGGCGCCCCCGGCGGCCGCGGGCCGCGCCCGCCTTTCCCCGCCTCCACCTGGGGCCTGCCGGGGGTGAGCTCCCCGGCCCTGCCCTGCCCGCGTCCCCCGGGCGTTGGGTGCGGCAGTAGCCCTATTACCAGGTTCAGGGGCCTTGGCCGCCCCGTGGCCCATCGCACAGAGTCGTGAAGTCATCAAGAGTGAAAAAGCCCTTTAATGTCATCCAGCAGTGACTCTGTCACCCCTAAAGCACCCAGCGCCACACCCAGACACCTTTGGCACACCTCCAGGGATGGTGACTCCACCACTGCCCCGAGCAGCCAGCCCCTCCAATGCCTGACCACCCGAACAGTGAAAACATTTTGCTAATATCTAATCTGAATCTCCTCTGTCTCAGCTCAAGGCCATTTCCTGTGATCCTCTCACTGCAGGTACACCACTGCCTCACCAGGGTCCAAATAACCTTTTCTATCTGTACTCCTGATTGATTTTGTAACGTGTGGGGGATGCACTGAGTCGGCAGGGAGCATCAGAGCCTGTCAGAGCTAAAGGAGAAGTGGACCTTCAGTTCCCTAGTGTGTCAGCAATATCACACTCATTGGGACTCATACAAGCTCAGGGAGAGAAATGCTATATTTAAAATCGAACATCAAACATAACATTCGTTTTCCGTGTCTCTTAATTTTCACAAGATTTTTGGGATCAGTCTTGATTCTAATAAATAAAAGTATTGGCTATAATACTCAATGTAATATTTACAATTATATATAACTATATATAATGATATTCAGTGTCAAATATTGAAGTAAACAAAACTGTGAATGCAAAATGTATTCTTGTCAGAATTTTTTCTTTTGAGAAATTTTTTAAAGAATGGAACTTGTCAGTTCTTAGCAATTTTTTAAAAGTTTGTAGAGTTGGAATGATGAGGTTTTTGTGTGTCTGCTGTCCCGCTTCACTTCAAAAGTAGTAATTTTTATCCCAGATTCAGGAAGGGAACGTGTGCCTTGGTAGTGGTCATGAGAGCAATGAACAGATTAAACCATGACCCAGCTACTGACTGGGTAGGGCAGATGCTTTGCACGTTGAATAAACTAAATTATGATGCCTTAACAGCTAAAGTGCAGTTTTTAATCTTGTGGAGGTAAAACTTTATGAAGTAAACGTGCCTAGCTGCTGTAGTGTGTGCTGTCTGTACTGTCGAGTGAATTTTGCCTGTTTTCCCGAGTGCAGGGAGAGGAGCAGCGCGCTGCCCGCAGGGCTCGGTGCCCGCAGCTTTGGGTGCCCACAGGGCTCAGTGCCCGCAGTGCCCGCAGCGCTCGGTGCCTGCAGTGCCCGGTGCCTGCAGTGCCCACAGGGCTCGGTGCCTGCAGTGCCCGCAGTGCCCGCAGCGCTCGGTGCCGCTGCACTTCCCCCGGGGCTCACGAGGTGGGGCGAGAGCCCCGAGCGAGCCCGGCCGGGAGCGCTGCGAGCGCTGCGGAGCCGCCCGCGGCCGCGCCCGCTCCGACACCGCCCGGAGCCGCGCTGGCTCCCGGCACAACTGACCGGGAGCAATTACCGCACGGTACTTGCCAGGAGTGCTGCTCGGAAAAGGGCAGATGTGTCTCCTTTCAGATATAATTTTGGAATAAACTTTTGAATCTTACTGCTGTTTTTTTATTATAATAACTTTGATATGTAAGGACTCTGTGAGGTATTGATCAACAGCTATGATTTCTAATAAATATATTTTTGAATTAGTAGGGGGTTAGCATTATAGGATAGAAAGTGTGCAGATTTCTAAAATAAAAAGAGATAAAAATTCATATCTAGTTTATGCTTTCTGTATGTTCTTTAAAGATTTGGGATGACTATCTTTTCTCCTGGGTACAGTTTTTTGCAAGCTCAGATTTAAATCTCTCCAGTGAGCCTTCAATTAGATTATTTGATAAGAAGCTAATATGTTCCTCCATCCCTCAAATGAATTATCAACAAAGGAAATAATAAGTAAAATAGTTTGAGTGATGCAGGAATACCTTACTTTTCTGATAATTCTGTGTAGTGTAGAAAAACACTTCACTGTAAGGCTTGAGTAGTTATCAAGACAGTACTATTTGGGTGCTGCTTTTAGCCAGAGGTACAGAAACCACATAAATCATTTTCATCTATTTTTAAATACATCACATGTTGTACAGTAACTAGGAAATTAGAGTGAATGGATTAATGACTGAAAAAACCAAGTAACTGGACAGGTTTAATCATAAGTAGCTGGATGAGGCTGCCTGCGTCCACACACACTGATCAGACACTGCTTTTGGGGATGACAAGGCCTCATTGTCATGTCAACCGTGCCCCAAACCCCAGCACTGAGCACACAGCACACACTCAGTGTCGTGTGGCAGGGCTGGTGCTGCCTGCAATAGTGGGAATCACCAACGTGAGTTGAATTTTGGACTTGACAAGGCTATATTGCATGTAAAACCATGAAATATCTGACATCTGTGTAACTCAGTTCTAGTAAAAAAAAAATATTGAAAGATTGGATGCAGCTGCCTGGCAGGACATGGTCTCCTAACTGGGAGGGCACATATTGAGATCCATCCCACACAATCCTGCTCCAGCCTGAAGGTCACAGCAGGCTCAGGGATCACAGCAGGCTGAGGTCACAGTTGGCTCGGGGGTCACAGCAGGCTCAGGGGTCACAGCAGGCTTGAGGTCACAGCAGGCTCAGGGATCACAGCAGGCTCAGGGGTCACAGCAGGCTGAGGTCACAGCAGGCTCTGAGGTCACAGAGGTGCCAGACCCCGTGGTTGCACAGCAGCACAAGGAGCGAGCAGTCAGTGCTTGAGCACAACTGTTGCGGCAGCAGCAGCAGCAGCGGCAGCAGTGGTGCTGACATTGGGACAGCGGTGTCAGGACAGCGGTGGCAGCAAGAGCTGCGGGACTGGCAGGAGGCAAGGCACCATGGCCCTTGCTCTGCGCCTCTTCCTCCTGCTCCTCCTGGCCGTGGCCCTGCCTGCCAGGGCTGCCCAGGCTGCTCCGCTGCAAGTGCGGCGAGCAGGTGAGCCGGCAGCCTGGCTCCCCTTTCCCGGGACAGCGCTCCCGGCTCCCCGGGAAGCACTGGGGATGGTTTTCCCCAGGCTCTTAGGGAGGGTTTCCTCTGGGGGAGGGAGAGAGCCCATACGGGCACTGGGCTGGCCCTGTTTCCTCTCCAGAGATGTGTCACAGGGCTAGCAAAGAGGGTGCAGAGTGACCAGGAGCCAGCCCAGAGCTCCCCAGACCCCTGTGCAGTTTGGCCTTGTCCATTCACATCTGGCTCCCATAGCCTTAACCAACCCCCTGGCAGTGCCCTGTTCCCAAAGGCAGAAGGGGATCCCAGCACACCATTAATCACAGAATCAGTGTGTTGGAAGAGACCATCAAGTCCAACCCAGCCCTAACACCTCATATACACCATGACACCGGGTGCCACTTCCAGTTTTTTAAGACACATCCAGGGATGATGACTCCACTCCTCCCTGGGCAAACCATTCCAGTACTTTATGACCCTTTCTGTAAAAAACTTTTTCCTAATATCCAATGTATATTTCCCTTGGCACAGTTTAAGACTGTGTCCTCTCATGCTGTCACTTGCTACCATGGAAATGGTTCTGATCTGTACTCCCTTCTAGATCGGGATGATGGAAATGTTTTTCTGGAACCTTGGCTGGAAGATAGTTTGGATCCAGTGGAACCTCCCACAGGTAAGATATCTATGTTTTTCCACAGAACAATGACTGACAACCTGGCAAGAACCAGGGGACAGAAACTTCTGTGGCTGTTGAGTTACAGGTGCGTCTGCAGAGCACAATTTTCCAACTCCTGGACTGGATGCTGCACACAAGCCCAGCTCCCATCACAGGGGTGAGTAGTGTGTCCCTGCTGACCCCACAGGCTGAGCCCTGCTTTTGTGGCATCCAGTCATGGGAAATGGAACTACTTTCTGTTAAGGTCTTCCAAAAGGAAAGACCCAGGCTAACGGAGAAAATAAATCCTTGAAGCCTTCTGAACTTCTGGACCAGATGCTGAGTGACCTGGAGAGACACCTTGGTGGGTGCATTTCCCTCAGCCTTGTCCTGGGGCTCAGCAGCCGGGGGCTTTGGCTGCACATCTGGACACGCCATGCCCAGCACAGCAGGAAGGGATCCATGGCAGCCTCGCTGCCCCGCTGCTGCTTCCACGCCCTGCTGGGCTGTTTGCCAGCCTGGCCTGGCTGCAGCTTCTCCCCAGCCTTTGCAGGAAGGCATTGGGCATCAGCTGACAGGCAGCCCAAACTGCACCACGGGCCATGTGCACTCTGAGATCCCCTGCAATTTCCCTGTCTCTGAGCACATCAGGAGGGGGAGCTGATTGGAGGAGGGAGAGGTAGAGGGGGAGACACCAAAGCCCATCTGATTTCCTGAAACCTATCCATGATTTGACAAGACTCCTGAATATGCCACCTCCCCAATAGGGAACAGCTCCATCTGATCCAGCTGTGCTTCTTTCTTTCTTTAGAAATGAAAGAAGAGGCTGTACAGAAGGAAGCATTTCCCACAAGAAGCAGTGATTCTGTGCCAGCCTCTGCTGCAGGAAGGGAGGCGATGCCAGGCACAGCCACAGGAGGTAATTGCTGTGCCTCTGGGCCTGAGCCCTGCTGAGGCTTGAGCTGCCCTCTCTTCTGCTTGGCACTGCGGGCACAGCCCGGACAAGACGGGCACAGCCCAGAGGAATTGTCCCGAGCAGGCTCAGGGCACTCGCGTACTGAGCTGTCCTGCTGGGCTCCCTCCGTGGGAGACACGTCCCGAAACCTGGGAGCGGCTGCACGGGGCGCCCATGGTGGGGAAAGGGCAGAGGGGGAGAGCAAGGCTCCCGTGGGTCCTGACAGGGCCTGGCCACGTGCCCTTGAGGACTGGGCAGTGTCCCAGCAGAAGGAGGGCAGGAGGGACAGAGGGAGGCAGGGATAGCTGTGGCATTGCCTGCTGCAACTTCCCTCTGGGCTTTAGGGAGGATTTCCTCACTGTGTGTGAGGGAGAGAGCCCCAGGGCCCTGGGCTGCCCCTCTTTCCTCTCCAGTGATGTTGCACAGGGCATGGAAAGAGGGTGGCGAGTGTCCAGGGGCCAGCCCAGATGTCCCCAGGCCCCTGTGCAGCTTTGGCCATGTCCATTCACACCTGGCTCCCATGGCCTTACCCGACCCCCTTGCAGTGCCCATTTCCCAGAGGCAGAAGGGGATCTCAGCACAGCATGGAAATGGTTCTGATCTGTGCTCTGTTCTAGACTGGGATCCTGAGATGGATTATCTGGAAGTCCTGGCACATAACCATTTCAAGTCCTTGGAGGATGGCGAAGGCAAGTTCTCCATATACCTTTTCTGAGAGAATAATCAGTGCCTATGTGGCAAGAACTCGTTGGTGCTACATCTCCCTTTAACATAATCTCAGGGCTGAAGGAATCTGGAAACCTTGCCCTGCTCCTTTCTGGAGCACTGAGTGATCCCAGAGGATCGCTGTCAATGGGAGGAAGGAGCATTTAGCTGTCCATCCTCCTCCCACGTGCAATGCCACTGTGTCCTTCTGTGTGCTCTGTGCAGCCATGGAGAAGAGCACAGAGGGAAGGAGTCGGGCCCAGGGCTGTGCCCCAGGGCTGAGCCTTTCTCAGCTCCTTTGCCAGGCCCAGGGAGCCTGAGCTGCTCCTGCTGCCACTGCCAAGCCCTGGCTCTGCCTGGGGCTGGTTTTGGAGCTGCAGCAGATCCAGGGAGTCCTTTCTGCCCCGACTGCCCCGCAAGGGGCTCCTTCCATCCCAGTGTGGGGC
The DNA here is from genome assembly GCF_047830755.1 of Zonotrichia albicollis. Taxonomy (NCBI): domain Eukaryota; kingdom Metazoa; phylum Chordata; class Aves; order Passeriformes; family Passerellidae; genus Zonotrichia; species Zonotrichia albicollis. The sequence goes on from NC_133830.1 coordinate 21,093,105, forward strand.
CACTGCAGGCACGAGGTGCCCCTGGCCCTGCTCCTGAGTGGAAGGCAGAGCTGAGGGAGTGCCTTGGAGGCCACCAATAACCCAGGCGCCCTCACTGCCACTCGGGCCTGAAGGAGAATCTTCAGCAGTATCATGGCCTTTTAGTTGCAGCCAAGCCTGCTGGTGAAGGTGATGCAGCTTCCCAAGCCATGTCCACGACTGAACCTGTGGGATCCAGGACTGAGCCTCAGGGAGATGGTGAGGGTCGGTCAAGGCCTTTCCCCTGGGAGAGCTGCCAGCTCAGAGCCCAAAGCTCGGCCAGGGGGGCATCGCTGCAGGTGCCAGGACAGAGCCATGCACGTGTGTGCCCTCGCCCTGCGTGATCCACTCACAACTTCTGCTCAGCACTGGCAGCTGTTTGGAGGAGGGTGGGCCCTGGCCCAGCCCAAAAAGCCCAGAGGTTTTGTGGATCATTTCCCCATTTTTAATAAGCATGATGCCCTGAAGATGCCACCAAAGAAATGGGGAGTTGTTCCACCTGATCTAGCTGTTCTTTTTTGTTTCTCAAGTGATGGACCAAATGGCAGCAGAGAAGGAGGTGTTTCCCCAAGGAAGCAGAGGCCAATTGGCAGCCCCTGGTGCAGGAAGGAAGGCCAAGCCAGACACAGGCACAGGCACAGAAGGTAATTGCTGTGCCTGGCTTAGATCTTGGCAGGGCTGTGTGGCAGTAGCTTTTCCCCCAGGGCCTGCCCTTGCTCGGCCTGACAGCAGCCAAAGGCGCCTCTGGAGGCCTTGAGGCCTCTGGAGCTCGTTCACAGCCCCAGGGAAAGGGGACTCGTGCACCAACGTCCCTCCCGCTGCAGCTGCTCCGGAGCTGGCCCTGAGTGCCCAGAGGCCCAAGGCACAGGAGCAGCCCCGAGCGGGAGCCCTGCTGCGAGCCCAGGGCCAGAGCCAGCCTTGGCTCCCGACTGGGCAGTGGCTGCACTGGGTCCTGACAGGGCCTGACTCTGTGCCCTGGGGCTGGGGGAGCTGTCACGGGGCAGAGAGGGCCAGGGCTGGCAGTGGCTGCTCAGGGATGGCTTTGGCCCGTGTCCCTCCAAGCAGCCACTGCCCAAACAGCTGCGCTGCCCCCGAGCTCTCCTCCCGACCTGCTGGGCTTTGTTGGGTGGCACAGCCTGTGCCAAGGGGCGGCAAGGTGCCTGCAGGCCCCAGCTCTGGGAGAAATGGAGAACGTCCTGCCCACATCCACTGTGCTGCCAGCTCAGCAGTACAGCACAGCACGGGCTCACGCTCCCATTGCTCCCACAGGTGCAGCTGGAACCACTGTGCATGTTCCTGACTCCCAGAAGGGCCATGGACGCTGTTTCTGTATGGGAACTTGCTGTTTGCTAGAGTTAATGGCCATTCTGGCTGGTGGGGAGCTTGTCTTCATGTTGTGCTGCTTTGGAATCTGGTATTCCTGGAAGAGAAAACGGTGAGTGTTTTGTTGCTCTCCCCCTCAAACAACTTCTTTTGAAAGTCTACTGCAGACAGAAAACATTCCCAGTGAGGCTGCAGTGTAGGTGTGGCCAGTCCATGATTGTCCAAAGAACTCTGCTGAGGGTTCTGCTGCTGCCCAGAGCTTTCATTGGCTTCCTCATTGCTGGGCCTTGTCCTGGCGGGCCCGCTGGGGCTGCAGCCACTGCTGGCTCCCACTGAGGCTGCCTGGCCAAGAGCAACCCCAGGGGCACAGGGCAGAGGCAAAGCACGGTGGGGAGGAGAAAGAGCAGGGACGAGATTGCCCTTGAAAGGCAGAGGCACTCTGGGGCCCGCTCCTGCCCAGGGAGCCTGCCCAGAGCCGTGGCCTGCTCGCCGGGGCCGTGAGGGGCAGCTGTGCAGCTGGGCCAAGCTGTGCCAGCAGCTCCAGCCGTGCTGGGGAGCCTTGCCAGCTCAGGGTCCTGCTGTGCAGGAGGCTCCCTGTGTGCCACTGGCAGCTGGGGCCTCAGCCACCTCCTCTCTTCACAGGCACCACCTCGAAGAAAAGTTGAGAGCTGGTGGCTGGTCACAAGACCTCTACAGCCGGAAGAGCAATAGCAGCAGCTCTGAGTCTGACCAGTTTACATTTGTACCTCAAAGCTCTGTGGTGCTTTGAGGCCACAGGCCCAGCCCTCCATCCAGGGCCAAAGGTGAAAGCCCCAGGAAAGTATTTGGACGTGCTCAACTGACCACGGACTGAGAGCATCCCGAATCAGCTCTTCTGTTGCAATAAAGAGATGCAGCTGTTACCCCCATGTCCAGGTGGTAGCAGCAGCAAAGCTCAGCCGGCAGCAGCACAGGCTCAGCTCCGTGCCCAGGAGCAGCCGTGGATGCCCACGGTGTGGGCAGGCAGGAGCCAGGCAGGGGCTGCTGTGACCAGCGGCGGGGTCCCCAGGGCTGGGGCAGCCCATGCTGAGCGTCCCTGGGCTGAGGGCACCTTTCCTTCCCTGGCATCATCTGGGCCTGCACCTCCTCCAGTGGCAAGCCCAGGAAAAGAGGGAAGCCAACAAGAGCATCTCCAGGGACACAGCCTGACCAGCAATTCCAGCAGGCAAAACAAAGCTCCTCCCTAATTAACACACACTTGATAGAACCTAATTGATGGGATATCACCAATGCAGGGTGCTGCACAGGGTCTGCTCCTCTGGACGAGGGCCAGAAGGGGAGGGAAGGGAAGGGCTGTGTGGCCTTGCGGCCCGATGGGGCTGATGAACAGCCCCAGAGGCACAACAGCCCAGCTGCAGCCACACTCCGTTTCCTGCTCAAAACACTCCGCGTACCTGCCCTGGTGTCCTGGGTTGACTATATGATGCTTTTATCCCCAATCGTCTCATTCTGTTTATGTTGAGTAATAAGTTTTGTACCTTTAAGACTGTTCCAGAGAGTGAACGGGGGGGGGGGGGGGGAGAGGAGAAGCAGCAGTTTCTTTTAATACACTGCACTCCTCCTCCACATTCCTGCTCCTGGCCTGTGTTGTCTGTGGAAGAATAGACTGCGGGACAGAGCTCTCCTTTGCTTTTAGTTAGTTTAGCTAGCTGAGGCAGAGAATTTCCCTGGACTTTTTTTTTTCCTTTTTCTTTGGACCTCTTGGAACTGCTCTGGACTGAACACCCAGGAGAGCACTGGCAGCTGCAGCTGTGGCCCACCAGGCCAGGCCTGGTCTGCGACAATTCCAGCACCAGAGGGACTGACCAGAGACTGAGTGAGCTGAGCTTCAATCCAAGGTTTTATCAGTTTGTCATCTCTTTAAGAGTGGCAAGGGGTCTCATTGTTTGATATTGTTTTGGTTTTATTGTTTAATAAACAAGTTTTTTTCCACTTTTCTCCAAGGAGGTATTTTATCCCTCCCGGACCAGTTGGGGGGAGGGGCCGATTGGATCTGCTTTCCCCACCGGAGCTCCTTTGGGGGATTCTTCCCCAAATTTGCTCTAAACCTGGACAAATACATGAATTGGCGCCCAACGCACGGCTGGAAAAGGTGGAAAAAAGCCCATATAATTGTGTGTTTGTTGTTGTTAAAGCAGTTAGTAGCCATGCTGCTTGAACACCTGATGTCTCTGGATGTGAAAGCCTTAGTGTGGGCTCTAGACCTTTTTGAGGTTTCAATACCTTTCTGGTCACTGGCATTATTGTCCTTAACAAGTAATTTTTACGGTAGAGGGGTACGGATTGGAATAGCTGTTGTGCTGGCCTTGGTGATAATGATTTATAAAGCATTTACAAAGATACTGGCCTCTGTTTACGATATGTATGGGCTATGGTTTCTTCATCCTACCCTGCATCCCAATTCAAGTAGTACGTTTTGGTAATTTATTAGTAATTACACTCAGTCTGTTAGAGGAGGAGCCAAGAATGAGACTTCCCAGCCTTCCCTTTCCTTCTTCTCCTTTGGATCGGTTATGTCATGTGGGATCTCAGCATCTCAGTCCTGAGGTGCCGAGCCACCGAGACCACCCTTGGGGGGCTCGGGAGTCCTGGAATGTTGCCAGAAGTGTCTGGTGGCTGGACTTTGATCCTACACAGGAGACGACACCTGTATGAGGATAGGAGGACTTCACTGGGGTGAATGGTGAAGGGATTAGCTAATTAGAGGGTGAGACACAGGGTTTAGGATTTATGTACAGGGGGGTTTAGAGAAGTAAGATGGAGGAATTGGGGCGTGTCCTGTCCTTCTTCTTCTTCTTCTTCTCCTCCATCTTCTATGGTGATGGTGGCACTTTAGGATTGGTCATTACTAAAAGTGCACCTGGCAATAAGAATAAATGGTATTGGGGAAAAATGATAAATATTGTACACGTAACAATGGGTATAAAGATAGGTGGCTGTCCGGAGGGCAGTACAGTGTGCTCATGGCTGACTGCTGAGCAGACCTCTGTCGGGCCGAAAGAAAATCTTTTAGATAAACAATTAATAAACATAAAGACCGAAAGAAGAACTGAAGCCTCTTCTCGTTCTTTGGTACGCGGGCTGCCCCAAGGCCACTCCGGGCCTTTCCAGGCCCTTCAAACAGCCGAAAACCGGACAATGTCACTTTTTGAGAATGTTCAGTTTCCCCTGAATGTTAAAGAGACCATCTTTCTGGTATTTAATCTGGTAAGCTTCCTCTATATGGTCTGCAGCTTCTCTAGAATGAGGGCTGAGATATCCAGAGGAGCTCATGAGACCCCTGACCCAGAAGCAGATGCAGGTGTGAAAAATCCTGAATGGTGTGGACAATGGGAAAATATAGGCCAAACCCTGAAGGAATTTTCTGATCCTGTAGACTGGGATTTTCCACGGGAACAAATTCAGAATGCAGCAGAAGTGGGGAAATACCTAAAAGAGAAGTGCCATGACGATTCTAAGGAGAAAAGGCTAATTGCAATAAGCTGGGCCCTGGCCTATGCTTATCGCACTTTGTTAGATAGTGTAGGGCAGCAGACAGAGGCAAGGAGGCAGGCAGATAAATCAGCTATCCCAGTCACTCAAGCTGTAGCCAACAGCCCAGGCTCGAAGCCAGCAGCCAGACCAGACAGTGAGCCTAAGCCAGCATCTAAACCCATGGCTGTTGCTACCAGTACTAGAAGTGGGAAATGCACGGAAAAAACTAATCGACCAGTGGATGATGATGATGATGGTGATACAGGAAAAGGAACCTCAGTGCCTCCTGACATAAAATCAGGAGTCAAAGCAGCAGGTGCAAGATCAGACACAGATATTGAGTCTTATTCCCTGAAGGACCTTTGTGGCCTAAGGAAGGATTACACCCAACGACCTGATGAATCCATAATTAGTTGGCTGGTCCATCTCTGGGATGCTGCAGGCGAGGCTACAATTCTGGATGGCACTGAAGCCAGGCATTTGGGATCCCTGTCACAGGATCCTGCCATAGATCAAGGAATGATGAGCGGGGCTAACTCTCACAGCCTCTGGGAACGGGTCCTAAGAAGTGTAGCACAAAGATACCTGTGTGCAGACGATCTCTATATGCAGCAAACCCAGTGGAAAACCATAGAACAAGGGATTCAACGCTTGAGGGAAATGGCAGTGGCTGAGATTGTCTTCTCAGATGATGGAAACACTGTAAATCCAGACTTGGTACCATCTGTGATTTGGAGAAAACTTGTACGACTTGGACCATGAGAATACATTTCTGCTTTAGCAATAATGAAGCAGGATGATGGTGAGGAGACTGTGCTGGATATGGCAAAGAAGCTCCGAGCGTATGCAGACACTGTGAATGGCCCAACACATGCCAGAATCGCAGTGGTGGAAACACGTCTGCAAAAATTAGAGGAAAAGATAAAGGAGGGTCACAAGAAACTGAGGGAGGAGATTAAAGAGAGCTTTCTCCAAATCTCGGCAGTGCAGATCAGAGGTTCTGGTACCCAATGCAGAGGTTCCCCAGATGGCGAGAGAAGGTACATCCCACGAGCTGAGCTGTGGTTCTGTTTTGTGGAGAAAAGAAGAAACCTCACAACTTTATAAAAGTTGTAAAGCTCGGTATGTTTTATTACGGCGCCAGACACATGCGGAGAAAACTCTCCTCAAAAGGCATGTGTACCTCTGAGAACTTCAGATCTCCTTTTATCCCCCTCTCAAATACATATGCATACAGTTTCACAATAGGTTCATACATATTCATTTTTATGGGTTTTGTGTGACTTTTACCACTAGTTCCTTTTTATCAGAAAGAATTCCGAGGTCAGGTTGACTTGCCCTTACAGCAGTCCCTGTCTCTCTCTATCATCTTCTGTCTCCCCCCTTTTATCTCTGTCCTTTGCTGAAGTAACTTCACTGAGCTTCGGCCTTGCAGTCTGGCTAAATAACTATGATTTCTAACCACAGACTCAACTCAAAAATGTACATTTCACCTAAATTAAAATGGATTTCCATCCTGGAAAATTTTCACTTTGCTTCATTCCCCCCTTTCCTAAAAGGAGGAAGTAAATTCTTTTACTTTGTACAATTTCCTATGACAACAAGTGTACTTTAGTGCTTTACCATGTTTGATAATGGATAATCTTGAACTTATTCTAACTAATATTAACAAAACTACAGTAGGATGACACAATTTATTAAGAATTCTATTTGTAGTTGGTGACCACCTAAAGATCACATCCCACCAGTGATGATCCACATTTTGTTTTATTCTTTGTAGAACTCTGGTTATCTCTTTTGTATCATGTTGGACAGTAATTAAGGTTTTATTTCCACTTTCTTGGATTTCCTTCAAGATTTCCAATAGGTCTTGGTGCTTAATTAATTGTTTTACTAATGTAAGGTTCATCCCAATAGGGGTAGGTGTTAGTCTGTGATACATTGTGTAATTGGTTTTAACCAGCTGGTGGGATGTCACTGGTACCGAATACGGACAATCACACCCGATAATCTTAACAAAATTACAAATACAGAAATTAGAATTATTTCTACTAGACAGAATAACATCATTGCTATCAATTTTTACAGCAGCACAAGCAGTTCTAAGGCACACACACCCTTTTCCAGTATATACGAGTGCAGTTTTCTGGTCAGTGACTGGATGAATTTCAAAGTGACAAATACTCTGTTCAGTGTCTAAACACACATCTTGGGCATTAATAGTATTGCTTTCACAAATGAATTCCATCTGTTCTCTAGTAATGCAGGATTCTAAGTTTACTGTCTGCCACTTTTCATTCATCTTTCGTGCCCACACTCTATGTTCTGAAGGGTAGAGTATTGTTTTTTCCATGGTTTGGTCCTAGGGCAATGATGGGATGGATAACATAAACAGTGGCATTATGTATGGTAAGCACAAAGGCAGTGGCCACATTAGAAACAGGATCATAGGTGAAATTCACCATAGTCCACCAGGATTGAAACTTCCTTTCAAAATCAATTGCATTATCCCAAACAATTCTCCGAATTTCAGCTGGAAAATTACCTTCACCCCTTTCCTGTATGATCAGAGCTGCTGTTGCTTGCATCTATAACTGTGCTTGTATACAACTGAAGGCTAAAGATACATTATCTTGAAATGTACCAAGTGCTTCTACTATTAACTTGTGGTCTTGGTCCCCGGCCTTTTCATACTTCCTTACTTTGGCAGTATTTTTGAAATCTGTCACTGGCTAGTTCCTAATGCCAATGGAGATGACTGTAAAGGCTGCTTCAATTTTGTTAGGCTACCTGCTGCAGTGGCCAGTTTTATTCATCAGTATTTCTGAATCAATTCTATTTAAAACTCCTAATCCTGTCTCAAATATGCCAGTTAGATCTTTTCTTGTTCTGCTCCTGAGATATGCCTTTCTTTGTAACCACGTTGTCCAGCCCTCAAAGGATGTTTTTAGGAAGGAGGAGCAGGATGGTTGGATTTTTGAGATGTTAATTTGCATTATCAACTCCACACGTTTGAGAGACCATTCTGGATTGAATAATAGTTGTTGTTCACTCACATTCTTTACTACATAGGGGCTTATTTCATACACTTTAGGTTCAAGTTTGGGTAGAGTCTGAACTAGTATGCATTGTATAAGGCCCTGCCATTGTAAAAAGTGCAGTGTCCACTTTGAATTTAAATGAAAGTCTGATAGCAACACGAGCTCAAAGGCAGGTCATTTCTACAGGCTGTATCAAGGTGAAATTACACCAACAGTCTGATTCACTTAGGTTATCACAGACTTCCTGGTGTTCATATACACCAGGGGAGGTTGAGACACTAATTACATCTGGTCTCTCATAAGCCATCCTATTGATGACCTGGCACTCTGATTTCTTCTCCTCTGATTCCTTGAAGTGTCCACAGTTCCTGTTCCTGCCATTCCTGTTCCTCATATACCTGATCCCCGTGAATTTAGTAATTCACAGTGGATAGGTTTAAATCTTTTATCTCAGGAAGTTCTCTCATGGATCCAGTATGCTGATTAAAAGCCTGGGACCAAGGCCATTCAGCATTGCTATGGATAGAGGTACTCTTTAGTTCTGAAACTTCAGTTACAATTACATACAAAACAATTCTGTAAACTAAAGTATGAACTACTCCCGACCGCAATATACTCATTTTGCCCGAGTAAGTTTTAGTCTCAGTTCATTCTCTTCTGGTATCACTCTCCAAGGGACTTCTAGGGCTTTCTTCACTCCAGAGTGATGGATCCATGCATTCTGGCTCCTTGATTTTGATTGCAGTGAAGGCGGTGAGAAGTACTTGCAGTGGTCTCTCCCACTATGGTTCCAAAGTCTTCTCTGTAAGAGACTTAACATATACATCATCCCCAGGCTATCTAACTCCCTGCTCCGAGTTCCAGCCACATGTTTCTCAATTTCTCTGAGCTGTTTGCTTAAAGCCACTACGTAGGTGGACATTCTGAACATTCCCTTTGTATTCTATATGGTCTTCTATAAGGCATTTCAAAACGATTCGACATTCCTTTAGCTCAAGGTTTAGTTCACATTTGCAATAGTGCCAGTGGAAGAGCTTGGGCTAGGGTAGATGAACTTCTTGCCCCAGTCTTACAATCTGCTGCTTAATCAAATTATTCATTTTCTCTACCTGGCTACTTGATTGGGGCAGTATGGAGTATGAAGTTCTTAATCTATGCCCAGATGGCCACTAATCTGTTGCACTGCTTTGGAAATGAAATATGATTCTTTATCTAAGGATATCATAGCTGGAACTCTGAAGCGTGGTATTATTTCTTGTAAAAATAATCTGGTCACGGTCACCTCTTGAGCTCTAAAAGTTCTGGGGGGAATGTTTCTGGCCACCCTGAAAATGTATCTATCAATGTCAGTAAATACTGATACCCCCCTTTCCTTGGGAGTTCTGAAATGTTAATTTGCCACTGCTGTACAGGCCCACAGCCTCTCCCAGTCTGACCGAGTTTCGGCCGGGGGGTATTTTTGGGGTTAGTCTGGAGGCAAGGATCACATTGTCGGCTTACCTGAGTGATAGTGGCATATAAATTCCTGACAACAATTCTTTCAATCAGATGTATGTTCTAGAAAGCCTGTGGAAATTACTACTTCAAAGTCAACACTTCATTTTAATGCACTCTGTATCACTGGCAGCCTTGGTCATTTTGAGAAAGGAGCCACACTCTATAAAAAGCTTTTAAGTAGTTGGGCTCTAGTGTGTTTTCTAGTGCTCTTCCTTCACTAGTAACCACGAAAATGGGAAGGGATTACTAGCTCTTTTTCAATGGTATCCCACCCCTTGTAGTTGTATGTCTCTTTTGATTAGTGTTATTGTATTATGGCTTACCTTCGAGAAAAATCTGTACCTCACCCTTTGCTGCTTTCTTTGCCTCTCCATCCGCCAGCTCATTTCTTTCCTCCAATTTTAAGCTCACTCTCTGGTGTGCCTTAATATGCTTTTTCAGGCAGCTGAACTGCTTCCAGCAGCTGGATTGTCTCTTCTTTCCCTGTGAGGTCAGCAGTCCCCTCTCCTTCTAGATGGCTCCATGTGCATGCACAGCTCTGAATGCCTTTTGCTGTTTCTAAGGCATGGGTCCATGCGTTTATTGCAGCCTTCGGTTGGTAAGGGTCCAGACTCTATTACCTCTCTGCAGGCAGTCACTGTGTATTTTGCAATGTCGCTTCCCATTGGCAACGTACCTGCTCCCGTCAGTGAACCAGGTCTCTGCATAGTCCAGAGGAGTGTCCTTCAAGTCTGGGCGGCTGGAGTAGGTAGCTTCAATGGTCTCCAGGCAATCATGGTGTACTGCTTCTCCTTGATTTTCACTGAGAAAGGAAGCTGGGTTGACAATATTAGTCACCACTATCTGCCCTATCATGATGGCCTGGTATTTCAGAAACCTCTGTGGTGAAATCCAGAGGCCACCCTTCACTTCCAGTACTGCTGACACTGTGTGGGACACAAGCGCAGTCATTTTTGTCCCAGGGTAGACTTGGGTGCTTCTTGAATATTCAGCACAACTGCCGCTACAGCTCTGAGGAACCCTGGCCATCCTTTGGCTGTTGCATCAGGTTGCTTGGAGAAGTAAGCAACTGCCCTTCAGTATGGACCCAAGTCCTGAGCCAGTATTCCCAGGGCAATTCCTTGTGTGGAAAAATAGAAAGAATGGTTTACTTATGTCTGGAAGTTTCAAAGCTGGAGCCGGCATGAGGGCACTCTAGCTGGTGAAAGGCCCGTGTGGCTCCTTTTGTCCACTGGAGATCTCAGTTCCCATTGGCAATAAGAGCATAGAGGGGTCTGGTGAACAGTCCATAATTATAAACCCACAGCTGGCACTACCCTGCCATGCCTAAGAGGGTTCAGAGTTCCTTCGTTGTCTGGGGTTTCGGGGTTTGGCATATGGCTTCACTGCCTTAAAGTCTGGTGCTCAGCACTCACTTCTTACTCCAGGTAGATTATGTTCTTAGATTACTTTCTGTTTCACTACCTGTGCCTTTTTCTTTGAGACTGTATTCTTGGAGTCCTAGGAAGTTCAAAAGGCTTACCGTCCAGGCTTCTCTTGCTTCCCTCGTCCGAGTGGCTACTAGAAGATCGTCCATGTACTGCAACAGCCTCCTTTCCTCTTGTGGAGCTTCCAGGACTCTGGGTCTTTGCAAGCTGTTCTCCAATTGGAGTGGGGAATTTTGAAGCCTTCAGGCACATGGATCATGTGAGCTTGAGTTTGAATGCAAAAATTTTCTGGCTGGCTTCGTGGATAGGGAGGCAAAAGAAGGCATCTCTTGGGCCTAAAACAGTGAACCAGGTTAGCTCAGGTGTTAAACAAGTTGGTAAAGTCTATGGATTTGCTACCACAGGGTATAAATTCTGTGTTATCTTATTGACAGCCCTCAATCCAGTACTATCAATTATTGGGCTGATTCCTTCCTTATCTTCCTTTTGAAGGTACTACTCAGCTCTCACTGGTTATGTTCTTCCTTTAAGCTTGATTACCACGGGGGGCATTTTTCACCGTCCCTGGTACAGCAGAGGCCCATACCCTTGAAAACACTTATTTACTTATTCTAATATCTCCTTACTAATGTCTTTCTTAATTTCAGTGTCTGTTAATGTTAAGCCTAACATCTTCATTTACCTCCAGAGTAACCTTTCTCATTTGAGAATGTTTAGCAAATTGAGCGAATTGTACAAAAGCTTCTAAGTACACATAGTACACATGTTACTTTAAAGGTTTGCAAAAGTATGCCTTCTCAGACTGGCCAGTTGTTCAGTTGTTCCCCACACTACAACATAAACATTCTCCACAGGTACTAAAGCTTTATTTAAAACTGAATATATGGCCCTTGTGTCAACTAAAATTCTACCCTTTTGGGGAGGTCACCTTTATCCTTCCTCCTTTACCTTGGGAGGAGCCTTTAACAAATCATATGTACTCATTTTGCAAACTGTGATTGCTTTGCATTTCAGCATGATAATCTTTGCTTGACTTCATACGTTGCTATCTTATGCTGCATGCTGAACAACACGTTTGATTTGCTTTCTCTTTGCCTTGTTTTCCTTTTCAAGGGCCAAGACCAGAGGGCGTTCTGATCTCACAGTGTCTTTGCCATTCTGGGTGATTTCTTAAAACAAAAAGACATATCAGCATACAAAACCCCATCCCATTTATCTTCCTATTTTAAAACCGTACTAACTGCAATGAAGTATTATAAATCTTTTTATTTTCTGAGCTGCTCTTACTGGCAGCCTTCTCCCAGTGAGCCCCTCCTAAAAGGGGCTAATTTAGGAACGTCTTTGCTCTGGTCAGTTCTCATTATCTCTTTCTCCTTGCCCTACCTCGCTTCCACTCAAACCTCTTTTCACAGACCTTCACAGTAGTTTCTCAGTTTCCCTGCTACACACATACAGCTCCAGGTGGCAGGTATCAAATGTGATTCCCACACACACGAGCCTTAAGATATTAGGTACTGAATCAGCTTGATCAGAAACCTTTAATTTACACTCGGGCATGTGCCCTGATGCTTATTAGAACAGCAATACCAGCATTTCTCACAAACACCGCACTGCAACAATACCTGCACATCCAGCTTTTGCCCACAGGCCATTCCTGTGTTCCCTGGGGAGACGGGGCAGCCAGAGCTGTCCCTGTGCTCAGGGGACAGCCACTGTCACCTCACGCAGCGTGCCAGCCTCTCGATGCACCAAAGGCTCCCTGAAATCGCCCACAAAGGCAGGCTCTTCTGTTTGTTACAGAGAACTTTAAATCCCTGCAGCAGGCCATTCCCAGCCCAAACTTACTACAGTACCAGCTGAAGTCTCATAAATCTCATAAGTCTCATTCATCTCTTCTATCTAAACTCTGCTTTCCAAAATATCAGTCTTTTCTAATTCTCTTCTTGCACAATCTAATTAAGCACGGTGTCTACTTACACTTGTTTTACTTCCTTGCAAAAAGGCTGTGCTTGTCACAGCCGAAACTCTGATATGCCCGCAGACACAGACACACGCACCCCCCCCCCACCTTATCTCAAATTCACTAGAGCCAAGGCTTGAATTGCTGTGAGGGGGAGAATTCTTGGAATTCCTTGAATTTGCTTTATTGTATTTAAGCATAAATCACCATACTATAGTTCTCCTGTGTAAAATGCTACTCTTGTTGCAAACAAAATCTTAAAATCTCCACAAACACTAGTATACAATCTGAGAATCAAATTACCACAATGCAGCTGAAGAAAATCACCACACAAAATCGCTGGGAAAGGGCACATCTCTCGAAATGCTCCCTTTTCTCAACACAACACACCACACCATAATTCAGCATTTACTCACATCAGTTTTTCCTGGACACAATCAAAATAACAGCACACAGTCTAGAGATCAAGTCCAAACATCCAGGGCAAAGGAACTCTCTGAGCTCATACTCACGGTTAAAATGTACCGCTCTACACAAATCACTACATTTAAACAAAATAAATACCGTCACTGACGTTCTGCTTCTCTGCAGAGCACTTCTCTCCCTGCCCCCACAGCCTGCTGCAGCCTCAGGCCTCACTCGGCTGCTTCAAACACAGGTAGTACTCACCCCCCCGCACTGTAGAGCACTGTAGATCTACTCTCTTTTATACACCATACACTTATACACTTGCACGATCACAAACACAGTGCACTGACCACACAATGCATTAACCATACAGCGACACAGTGTCCGGACACCACACACACACACACACACACACACACACGCAAACAAAACACACGCGGGTTCAGCAGTTCCGCTCTATCAGACCAATGAACCCCCAATACACACATACACGGGTTCACCCGACCCACCCCTAGAGTCGCTAGGGGTCTGCTCTATCAGAATGATGAACCCCATCTCTAATACAGCTGCTCCATCAGCTGAACCCAGACGTCTCTGAGTGATTTACTCCCTTGCTCTCCTTTCCCCCCCAGGGGTCCCTCAGTACATACCGTATCTTCCTCCGCAAGCCAGCAGGTCCTTGTCTGTCCTCGCAGGAGGCAAGCTGAGACGAGCGGAGCCCCACCAGGAAAAAAAAATCCTAGGACACGCCTTGGAGATCCATGTATCCCCCCTGCCCCTGCAGGGACAGAGAACTCCTGGCTTGGCTGGCCATAATGTTTTGCGGAGAAAAGAAGAAACCTCACAACTTTATAAAAGTTGTAAAGCTCGGTATGTTTATTTATGGCGCCGGACACATGCGGAGAAAACTCTCCTCAAAAGGCATGCGTACCTCTGAGAACTTCAGATCTCCTTTTATCCCCCTCTCAAATACATATGCATACAGTTTCACAATAGATTCATACATATTCATTTTTATGGGTTTTGTGTGACTTTTACCACTAGTTCCTTTTTATCAGAAAGAATTCCGAGGTCAGGTTGACTTGCCCTTACAGCAGTCCCTGTCTCTCTATCATCTTCTGTCTCCCCCCCTTTATCTCTGTCCTTCGCTGAAGTAACTTCACCGAGCTTCGGCCTTGCAGTCTGGCTAAATAACTATGATTTCTAACCACAGACTCAACTCAAAAATGTACATTTCACCTAAATTAAAATGGATTTCTATCCTGGAAAATTTTCACTTTGCTTTAGTTCTACCTGCATGATTGTGGAGAAGACATGGGGAGATGGCATAGAAAACCTACCGCTGCTCTGGCACAACGGGTGCGACAACTGAAGACTCAGAGAGGAAGTTCCAAAAGGGAAGCAGCTCCAGTGGCCAGTAACCAAACTGTCACACATGATGATAATGGCAATATTTTTGATCCCCTTGAAGGAACCTCCAAGACATATGCCCAGGGAAAGAAGGATAACCAGGCTTAGCGGGGCCCTGCCTCTAGCCAGGTAGAGGCTGGAGAAAACCGTGTTTTTTGGACTGTGTGGATTCATTGGCCTGGCACATCTGAACCACAAGAATACAAAGCTTTGGTTGACACTGGTGCACAATGTACATTAATCCCATCGAGACATGTGGGGACAGAGTCTGTTTCTATTGCTGGTGTGACAGGGGGACCACAGGATTTTACTTTGGTGGAAGCTGAGATGAGCCTGACTGGAAATGAGTGGAAGAAGCATCCTATTGTGACTGGCCCAGAGGCCCCATGTACTTTGGGCATAGACTACCTTCGAAGTGGGTATTTCAAAGACCCAAAGAGACTCAGATGGGCATTTGGAATAGCTGCTGTAGAGACAGAGGGTGTCAAGCAGTTGAACAGCTTGCCTGGATTGTCAGAAAGCCGATCTGCAGTAGGTCTCCTGAAGGTGGAAGAGCAACGAATGCCAATTGCCACTTCAACAGTGCACTGCCGACAATACCGAACGAATCGAGATGCTGTGATCCCCATCCACAAAATGATCCCTGAGCTGGAGAGCCAAGGGGGGTGGTCAGCAAGACCCACTCACCCTTCAACAGCCCCATTTGGCCTGTGTGAAAATCTGAAGGAGAATGGAGATTGACTGTGGACTATCATGGCTTGAATGAAGTGACTCCACCCCTGAGCGCTGCTCTACAGGACATGCTGGAACTCCAGTACGAGCTTGAGTCCAAGGCAACAAACTGGTATGCCACTATAGACATTGCCAATGCATTTTTCTCCATTCCTCTGGCAGCAGAATGCAGGCCTCAGTTTGCCTTCACATGGAGGGGAGCGCAGTACACCTGGAACCAATTGCCCCAGGGGTGGAAGCACAGCCCCACCATCTGCCATGGACTGATCCAGGCTGCACTGGAAAAGGGTGAGGCTCCAGAACATCTGCAGTATATTGATGACATCATTGTGTGGGGGAAGACAGCAGCAGAGGTGTTCGAGAAAGGGGAGAAAATCATCGAGATTCTCCTAAAAGCTGGCTTTGCCATTAAAAAGAGCAAAGTCAAGGGACCAGCTCGTGAGATTCAGTTCCTGGGAGTGAAGTGGCAAGATGGACGGCATCATAATCCCACCGATGTCATCAACAAGATCACAGCAATGTCTCCACCATCCAGCAAGAAAGAAACACAAGCTTTCCTAGGCACCATAGGTTTTTGGAGGATGCATATTCCCGAATACAGTCAGATCGTGAGCCCTCTCTACCTGGTCACCCGTACGAAGAACAATTTCCACTGGGACCCTGAGCAGCAACTAACCTTTGCACAGATCAAGCAGGAGATTGCTCATGCTGTAGCCCTTGCCCCAGTCAGGACAGGACCAGAGGTGAAGAACGTGCTCTACTCTGCAGCCGGGAACCATGGCTTGTCCTGGAGCCTTTGGCAGAAGGTGCCTGAGGAGACTCGGGGTCGACCACTGGGATTTTGGAGTCGAAGTTACAGAGGGTCTGAAGCCAACTATACTCCAACAGAGAAAGAAATCTTGGCTGCCTATGAAGGAGTCCAGGCTGCCACAGAGGTAATAGGCACTGAAGCACAACTCCTCCTGGCACCCCGACTACCAGTATTGGGATGGATGTTCAAAGCAAAAGTTCCCTCTACGCACCATGCCACCAGTGCTACATGGAGCAAATGGATTGCTGTTATCACACAGCGTGCCCATACTGGAAAACTGAATCGCCCTGGGATTCTGGAAATAATTACAAACTGGCCGGAAGGTGAAAACTTTGGTCTCGCTGATGAAGGGGAACAAGAAGTGACATGGGCTGAAGAAGCTCCACAATACAACCAACTGCCAGCAGAAGATACACGATACGCTCTCTTTACTGATGGTTCTTGCCACACTGTGGGAATGAACCAGAAGTGGAAAGCAGCTGTATGGAGCCCCACACGTCAGGTGGCAGAGGCCACTGAAGGAGAAGGTTAATCAAGCCAACTTGCTGAACTCAAAGCTGTTCAACTAGCCCTGGACATTGCTGAGAGAGAGAAGTGGCCAAAGCTCTACCTATACACAGATTCATGGATGGTAGCCAATGCTCTATGGGGATGTCTGGAGAGATGGAAAGAGGCTAACTGGCAGCGTAGAGGAAAACCAATTTGGGCTGCTGAAGAGTGGAAAGACATTGCTACCAGGGTAGGGAAACTGCCTGTGAAGGTCCGCCATGTAGATGCCCATGTCCCCAAGAGCAGGGCCAATGAGGAGCACCAAAACAATGAGCAGGTAGACCAAGCTGCAAAGATAGGGGTGTCCAAAATAGACCTAGTTGGGAACATAAGGGAGAGTTATTCCTAGCTATATGGGCCCATGATGCCTCAGGCCATCAGGGCAGAGATGCCACCTATAAGTGGGCACGAGACCGAGGGGTGGATCTAACCATGGACAGTATTTCTCAGGTTATCCATGACTGTGAGACGTGTGCTGCCATCAAGCAGGCCAAGCGAGTGAAGCCCCTCTGGTACGGTGGGCGGTGGTCCAAGTACAAGTATGGGGAGGCCTGGCAGATTGACTACATCACACTGCCCCAGACACACCAGGGCAAGCGCTACGTGCTGACCATGGTGGAGGCCACCACTGGATGGTTGGAAACCTACCCTGTGTCTCATGCTACAGCCCGGAACACCATCCTGGGCCTTGAAAAGCAAGTTCTGTGGAGACATGGCACCCCTGAGTGGACTGAGTCAGACAATGGGACTCATTTCAAGAACAGCCTCATCAACACCTGGGCTAGGGAACATGGCATTGAGTGGGTGTACCATATCCCCTACCATGCACCAGCTGCAGGAAAAGTGGAGAGGTACAACGGACTGTTAAAAACCACATTGAAAGCATTAGGTGGGGGATCTTTCAAAAACTGGGAGCAGCATCTGGAAAAAGCCACCTGGTTAGTTAACACCCGAGGCTCTACTAACCGAGTGGGCCCTGCCCAATCTGAGCCTTTGCAGAGAGTAGATGGAGACAAAGTCCCAGTGTTTGTCAGAGGTTTATTAGGGAAGACAGTTTGGATTAATCCTGCCTCGAATACAGACAAACACATTCGTGGGGTTGTTTCTGCTCAGGGACCAGGTTACATATGGTGGATAATGCAAAAAGATGGAAGAACACGCTGTGTACCTCAGGGAGATCTGATTGTTGGATAAAACCTCTGTAAATATCCCTGTTTGCTGAATTTTATTACCATTGTCTGTGTATAGCTGTATAATGGATGTATCATGTATGTACTTAGAGAGTTAGAATTTATATTCATTTTAGTAGTAAGCAGAGGTTATGGGGATAAGGGGTGGAATGTCCTGGGTTGACTATATGATGCTTTTATCCCCACTCGTCTCATTCTGTTTATGTTGAATAATAAATTCTGTTCCTTTAAGACTGTTCCAGAGAGTGAAGGGGGCAGAGAAGAATCAGCAGTTTGTTTACAGACACTGCACTCACTCCTCCGCATTCCTGCTCCTGACTTTGTTGTCTGCGGAAGAACAGACCGCGGGACAGAGCTCTCCTTTGCTTTTAGTTAGTTTAGCTAGCTGAGGCAAAGAAGTGCCCTGGACTTTTTTTTTTCCTTTTTCTTTGGACATCTTGGAACTGCTCTGGACTGAACACCCAGGAGAGCACTGGCAGCTGCAGCTGTGGCCCACCAGGCCAGGCCTGGTCTGCGACAATTCCAGCACCAGAGGGACTGACCAGAGACTGAGTGAGCTGAGCTTCAATCCAAGGTTTTATCAGTTTGTCATCTCTTTAAGAGTGGCAAGGGGTCTCATTGTTTGATATTGTTTTGGTTTTATTGTTTAATAAACAAGTTTTTTTCCACTTTTCTCCAAGGAGGTATTTTATCCCTCCTGGACCACCAGTTGGGGGGAGGGGTCGATTGGATCTGCTTTTCCCACAGGAGCTCCTTTGAGGGATTCTTCCCCAAAATTTGCTCTAAACCCGGACACTTGACAACGCTGAGGGGCATTCCGGGCTGGGATTGGGCTTGCCAGGGAGAGAATTCATAGGAGACTTCCTCAGGCCTTTTACAAGATTTACTGCAAAACAACTTAAAATCCCAGGCTAAAACGTGTGGTTTAACGCCTGGGGATTCCTTGAAGACGCTCTGTAACTCCCCGTGGTGCCGGGCCAGGCCGGGTCCCAGCGAGCACCAACACCCAGCAGCTCTCGTGTATGCAGCACGGCTGGCACCGGGAACACGAGTCATCATCCCTCCAGCTGCCCGCTCTGCCTGCAGGCTGTCACGCAGCAGCAATGCTCCAGCCAGAACAGGCATTTTTACATGCTCAGCACCACGTGCTCTTGTGGTCCTGCTAGTGCATCAGAGAGAAAAGCCAAACGTGACAGACAAAACCTGACTGTAGGAGAGGGATGGCTCAGCAGAGGGTCTGGGGACCTGTGGTGCCAGCCAGCGCCCGGTCACTCGGACACAGCTGCAATACCCCACACTGTCACACTTCACCTGGGAGGGTATGAAAGGCCAGGGATTCTTTGTTTAGGGTTCCCCAGAGGCACCAGCTCAAGCTTGCACTGTTCCACCACCATAAAATTGTTTTAAGGATCCAGAAGTCTGACACTCTGCTATGGAGGACATTCCACATTCCCAACCTTTTGGGCATTTAGGACCTTTTGATTTTGCTTTGCACCCAAGAAAAATAAATCTCCAAATGTGCACAAATAACTCCTTTTTTTTTTCACCTGATTTTTACATTGTTCTCTGCTGCCTTGTCCTCATCTTTCCAAAATTCCTGTGCCTATTCAAGCCCTGGCTTGGTGCACACATTTTCTTTAGTTCTGTATGGATTTATCTCCAGCAATCCTGCTGACCACACCCATTTCACTGTGTCACAAACCTAACTCTGGGCTGCAGTATGTGAATCCCACTCTGATGTGGGACATGGCAGGGCACCAGAGCAGGCCATGAAGAAGGGACATTCGGGGGATTAGTGAAGAGACTGTCGGAACCCGGGCCAACTCTTAGAACTCCGGCACCACCGCAGGAGTAGGGAACTGCCTCAGGATAGGGATTTACCAGAGGCAGAACCTTTAGAGCCACTTGCTCTACTGTGCCAGACACCAGCCACGACAGGGACCAGGCAGATGAGAAAGGAGGAGGCCCTCTGAGGTTCCACAAGGAAGAGTTTATTCCAGGTGAAAAAAATGGGATAAAAAGCCCCTAGATTTATTGTGTAAGGGGGTTTATACAGATACAAGTCAGGGGGTGCATACAAACAGCTGACCAATACGGAATCCTCAGGGGAGCAGTGAGGGGATTAGTCCAGTGTCTGGGGCCCATTGCGGTAGGAGGGTGGAGAGGATGGCTCACATGGGCCCACGGGGCCTCCGGAATAGGGGAGTTCCAAAGGGCTGCTGCAGTCAGAGATTGGCCCAAAGGTTCCTTCGGGAACCAAGGGGCTGGGGTGCCGTGACAGGCAAGGAAAGAGCTGGAACAAGGGGCGGGGAATGGCATGAGGGACAGCTTTGAGGGAGGGAAAAACCCACGGGTGAACCATGAACCAATTAAACAGGAATCAATAAAATAAATTCAAACTGCAACAATCAAGAGCATCTTCAGAGACACAGCCTGACCGACCAGCAATGGAAGCAGGAAACAAAAAAAAGTTTTGCTGAGCAATGGCCCTTTGATGAAGCAAAACATTTACAATCAGGCCAGGCCATTTCTACAGATGGGGGCACACTCTGGGGGTACAGCTGAGGCCATGAGGTCACAGCAGGCTCAGGGGTCACAGCAGGCTCTGAGGTCACAGCAGGCTCAGGTCACAGCAGGCTCAGGGGTCACAGCAGGCTGAGGTCACAGCAGGCTCTGAGGTCACAGAGGTGCCAGACCCCGTGGTTGCACAGCAGCACAAGGAGCGAGCAGTCAGTGCTTGAGCACAACTGTTGCGGCAGCAGCAGCAGCAGCGGCAGCAGTGGTGCTGACATTGGGACAGCGGTGTCAGGACAGCGGTGGCAGCAAGAGCTGAGGGACTGGCAGAGGGCAAGGCACCATGGCCCTTGCTCTGCGCCTCTTCCTCCTGCTCCTCCTGGCCGTGGCCCTGCCTGCCAGGGCTGCCCAGGCTGCTCCGCTGCAAGTGCGGGGAGCAGGTGAGCCGGCAGCCTGGCTCCCCTTTCCTGGGAAAGCGCTCCCGGCTCCCCGGGAAGCACTGGGGATGGTTTTCCCCAGGCCTTTAGGGAGGGTTTCCTCTGGGGGAGGGAGAGAGCCCCCAGGGCCCTGGGCAACCCCAGTTTCCTCTCCAGGGATCTGTCACAGGGTCTGCAAAGAGGGTGCAGAGTGACCAGGAGCCAGCCCAGAGCTCCCCAGGCCCCTGTGAAGTTTGGCCTTGTCCATTCACATCTGGCTCCCATAGCCTTAACCAACCCCCTGGCAGTGCCCAATTCCCAGAGGCAGAAGGGGATCCCAACACAACACGGAAATGGTTCAGATCTGTGCTCCCTTCTAGACTGGAATCATAACATGGATTATTTGGATGACCAGCTGGAAAGTGGGTGGAAATTCCTGGAAGATGCTGGAGGCAAGTTCTCAGTGTGCCTTTCCTGAGACAATAATCAGTGTCCATGTGACAAGAGCTCACTCGCCTTCCATTTCCCTTAACATAATCTCATGGCTGAAGGAATCTGGAATTCTTGCCCTGCTCCTTTCTGGAGCCGTGAGTGATCCTCTATAGGATCGCTCTCAGTGGGAGGAAGGAGCATTTAGCTGTGCATCCTCCTCCCATGTCCAATGCCACTGTGTCCTTCTGTGTGCTCTGTGCAGCCACAGAGAAGAGTAGAACGGGCAGGGGCCAGGCCCAGGGCTGTGCCCCGGGGCTGAGCCTTGCCTGCAGCCTGAGGATCTCCTACAGTGCCACGGGTGCTGTTCTGTCCTGTCTTTCTTTGCAGCTGAACCTCTTGCGGAAGGTGATCTGGCTTCCCAACCGACATTAAGGATTGAGCCTCTGGGAGATGGTGAGGGTAGGTCAAGGCCTTTCCCCTGGGAGAGCTGCCAGCTCTGAGCCCAAAGTTCGGACAGGGGGGCATCGCTGCAGGTGCCAGGACAGAGCTATGCACGTGTGTGCCCGTGCCCTGGGCGATCCCCTCACCGCTCCTGCGGCTCAGTGGTGCCCATGCACCTGAGCAGAGATGGCAGAAGCTTCTGTGGCTGATGTGTTACAGGTGTGCCTGCAGGGAAGACTTTTCCTGTTCCTTTGCTGGTTCCTCCACCAAAGCCAGGCTCCCATCGCAAGGGTGAGTAGTGTGTCCCTGCTGACCCCACAGGCTGAGCCCTGCTTCTCTAGGATCCATTCATGGGAAATGGAAATATTGCACTCCAAGGACCCCCGACAGGCAAGAGCAGACACACAACAGACAAGACATCCCTGCAATCATCGAAAAACATGAAGCAAAGGCTGAAGGGAATACTTCAGAGAAGTCAAGATGGGTTCATTCCCTCAGCCTTGTCCTGGGGCTCAGCAGCTGGGGGCACTGGCTGCACATCTGGACACGCCGTGCCCGGCACAGCAGGAAGGGATCCATGGCAGCCTCACTGCCCTGCTGCTGCTTCCACGCCCTGCAAGGCCATTTCCCAGCCTGGCCTGGCTGCAGCTTCTCCCCAGCCTCTGCAGGACGGCATTGGGCATCATCTACCAGAGTGCCCAAATCGCACCATGGGCAATGTACACCCTGAGGTCCCCCGCAATTTCCCTGTTTCCGGGCACATCAGGTGTAGGGGCTGTTTGGGGAAGGGACCAGTCTGGGACAGTCCTAAAATCCAGGGTGTTTTCTGATCCTTATCCATGCCTTTTGCAACTATTGCCACCTGAAGCTGTCATCTTCCCATTCCCAATGAGGAATGTTTCCATCTGATCCAGCGGTCTCTCTTCCATTCTTCAGAAATGAAAGGAGAACCTGTGCTGAAAGCTGAGTTCCCTGGAGGAAGCAGCGATTCTGTGCCAGCCTCTGCTGCAGGAAGGGAGGTGATGCCAGGCACAGCCACAGGAGGTAATTGCTGTGCCTCTGGGCCTGAGCCCTGCTGAGGCTTGAGCTGCCCTCTCTTCTGCTTGGCACTGCGGGCACAGCCCGGACAAGACGGGCACAGCCCAGAGGAATTGTCCCGAGCAGGCTCAGGGCACTCGCGTACTGAGCTGTCCTGCTGGGCTCCCTCCGTGGGAGACACGTCCCGAAACCTGGGAGCGGCTGCACGGGGTGCCCATGCTGGGGAAAGGGCAGAGGGGGAGAGCAAGGCTCCCGTGGGTCCTGACAGGACCTGGCCACGTGCCCTTGAGGACTGGGCAGTGTCCCAGCAGAAGGAGGGCAGGAGGGACAGATGGAGGCAGGGATAGCTGTGGCACTGCCTGCTGCAGTTTTCCCCAGGGCTTTAGGGAGGATTTCCTCTGTGTGTGAGGGGAAACCCCCAGGGCCCTGGGCTGCCCCTGTTTCCTCTCCATTGGCGTTGCAGAGGGCAGGGAAAGAGGGTGTAGAGCGTCCAGGAGCGTTCCCAGAGCTCCCCAGGCCCCTGTGCAGCTTTGGCCATGTCCATTCACACCTGGCTTCCATGGCCTTACACAAGCCCCTTGTGGAGCGTGTCTCCCAGAGGCAGACGGGGATCCCAGCACGCCCTCGAAAATGTTCTCATCTATGCTCTATTCTAGATGAGGTTGCTGGGAAGGCTTCGCCATTAGATTGGCTGATTAAAGCTTTGAAGGCCTTGGAGCCTCCTGCAGGTATGTTCTCACTGTCCCACCAAGGATTAATCATTGACAACCTGGCAGGACCAGGTGACAAAAACTTCTCTGTCTGTTCAGTTACAGGTGCTTCTGCAGAGAAGACTTTTGCTGCTCCTTTTCTGCTTCCTGCACGCAAGCCCAGCGCCCATCGCAGGGGTGAGTAGTGTGTCCTTGCTGACCCCACAGACTGAGCCCTGCTTTTTTGCCATCCAGTCATTGGAAATGGAACTACTTTCTGTTAAGGTCCTCCGAGAGGGAACAACAAACCTAGAGGCGAGAAGAAATCACTTGAGTCAAACAACGTCTTGAAACAAATAGTGGAGGAATTGCACAAAGGGAATGGTGAGAGCATTTCCCTCAGCCTTGTCCTGGTGCTCAGCAGCCGGGGGCTTTGGCTGCACATCTGGACACGCTGTGCCTGGCACAGCAGGAAGGGATCCATGGCAGCCTCGCTGCCCCGCTGCTGCTTCCACGCTGTGCAGGACTGTTTCCCAGCCTGGCCAGGCTTCAGCTTCTCCCCAACCTCTGCAGGAAGGCACTGGGCATCAGCTGACAGGCAGCCCAAACTGCACCACTGTAGCAGGCTCCGAGCATGCTAGGGCCCCATGGAGGGCCGAGGCTTAAAGATAGGAATTGCCAAGTCATGATGAAGTGGTAATACAAGCCCCTGCCTTCCGGCTTTCGGACCCCAGCATATCTCTCTGTAGCCCCATAGGTCACTTCCCCTTAACCCCTACTATTGTACAAGTATGGATCCCCTTATAACCCATATATAGAGCTGTTTTAGACCATTCTGGAGGAGAGCCATCTCTAGAACCCTTCACAGACCCCTCAAGAAAACCCTCGCTGTGGAACGCCAGGACGTTTCTCCTCCTCTCTCGCAACATCTGCTTCCCGGCTAGCCTGCAAGGCGCCTTAGCAAGCAAATACCTAAAACCATAAGAGAGGTGATAATCGCTAAAGACCTGATATCCACTGGGCTTGCTAAGGTTGCCAGCGGCTGAGCGTGGCCTGGGTACTCGGACACTCTGTCCCCATGAAGGACAGAGGTATCCAGCCCGTGCTGCCTGCTCGGGGGCAAATTAGCCCAGCAGGGAACCCACGATACACCAGAGGCCCTGCACGCCCTAAGATCCCCCGCAATTTCCCTGTCTCCAGGCACATAAGGTGGAGGGGCTGGTTGGAGAAGGGACCAGTCTGGGACAGTGCCAAAACCCAGGTTGTTTTCTGATCCTTATCCATGCCTTTTGCAACTATTGCTGCCTGAAGCTGTCATCTTCCCCATTCCCAATGAGGAATGTTTCCATCTGATCCAGCGGTCTCTCTTCCATTCTTCAGAAATGAAAGGAGAACCTGTGCTGAAAGCTGAGTTCCCTGGAGGAAGCAGCGATTCTGTGCCAGCCTCTGCTGCAGGAAGGGAGGCGATGCCAGGCACAGCCACAGGAGGTAATTGCTGTGCCTCTGGGCCTGAGCCCTGCTGAGGCTTGAGCTACCCTCTCTTCTGCCTGGCACTGCGGGCACAGCCCGGACAAGACGGGCACAGCCCAGAGGAATTGTCCCGAGCAGGCTCAGGGCACTCGCGTACTGAGCTGTCCTGCTGGGCTCCCTCCGTGGGAGACACGTCCCGAAACCTGGGAGCGGCTGCACGGGGTGCCCATGCTGGGGAAAGGGCAGAGGGGGAGAGCAAGGCTCCCGTGGGTCCTGACAGGACCTGGCCACGTGCCCTTGAGGACTGGGCAGTGTCCCAGCAGAAGGAGGGCAGGAGGGACAGATGGAGGCAGGGATAGCTGTGGCACTGCCTGCTGCAGTTTTCCCCAGGGCTTTAGGGAGGATTTCCTCTGTGTGTGAGGGGAAACCCCCAGGGCCCTGGGCTGCCCCTGTTTCCTCTCCATTGGCGTTGCAGAGGGCAGGGAAAGAGGGTGTAGAGCGTCCAGGAGCGTTCCCAGAGCTCCCCAGGCCCCTGTGCAGCTTTGGCCATGTCCATTCACACCTGGCTTCCATGGCCTTACACAAGCCCCTTGTGGAGCGTGTCTCCCAGAGGCAGACGGGGATCCCAGCACGCCCTCGAAAATGTTCTCATCTATGCTCTATTCTAGATGAGGTTGCTGGGAAGGCTTCGCCATTAGATTGGCTGATTAAAGCTTTGAAGGCCTTGGAGCCTCCTGCAGGTATGTTCTCACTGTCCCACCAAGGATTAATCATTGACAACCTGGCAGGACCAGGTGACAAAAACTTCTCTGTCTGTTCAGTTACAGGTGCTTCTGCAGGGAAGACTTTTGCTGCTCCTTTTCTGCTTCCTGCACGCAAGCCCAGCGCCCATCGCAGGGGCGAGTAGTGTGTCCTTGCTGACCCCACAGACTGAGCCCTGCTTTTTTGCCATCCAGTCATTGGAAATGGAACTACTTTCTGTTAAGGTCCTCCGAGAGGGAACAACAAACCTAGAGGCGAGAAGAAATCACTTGAGTCAAACAACGTCTTGAAACAAATAGTGGAGGAATTGCACAAAGGGAATGGTGAGAGCATTTCCCTCAGCCTTGTCCTGGTGCTCAGCAGCCG
Organism: Zonotrichia albicollis; assembly: GCF_047830755.1. NCBI lineage: Eukaryota > Metazoa > Chordata > Aves > Passeriformes > Passerellidae > Zonotrichia > Zonotrichia albicollis. The sequence goes on from NC_133830.1 coordinate 21,119,112, forward strand.
GGGGCTTTGGCTGCACATCTGGACACGCTGTGCCTGGCACAGCAGGAAGGGATCCATGGCAGCCTCGCTGCCCCGCTGCTGCTTCCACGCTGTGCAGGACTGTTTCCCAGCCTGGCCAGGCTTCAGCTTCTCCCCAACCTCTGCAGGAAGGCACTGGGCATCAGCTGACAGGCAGCCCAAACTGCACCACTGTAGCAGGCTCCGAGCATGCTAGGGCCCCATGGAGGGCCGAGGCTTAAAGATAGGAATTGCCAAGTCATGATGAAGTGGTAATACAAGCCCCTGCCTTCCGGCTTTCGGACCCCAGCATATCTCTCTGTAGCCCCATAGGTCACTTCCCCTTAACCCCTACTATTGTACAAGTATGGATCCCCTTATAACCCATATATAGAGCTGTTTTAGACCATTCTGGAGGAGAGCCATCTCTAGAACCCTTCACAGACCCCTCAAGAAAACCCTCGCTGTGGAACGCCAGGACGTTTCTCCTCCTCTCTCGCAACATCTGCTTCCCGGCTAGCCTGCAAGGCGCCTTAGCAAGCAAATACCTAAAACCATAAGAGAGGTGATAATCGCTAAAGACCTGATATCCACTGGGCTTGCTAAGGTTGCCAGCGGCTGAGCGTGGCCTGGGTACTCGGACACTCTGTCCCCATGAAGGACAGAGGTATCCAGCCCGTGCTGCCTGCTCGGGGGCAAATTAGCCCAGCAGGGAACCCACGATACACCAGAGGCCCTGCACGCCCTAAGATCCCCCGCAATTTCCCTGTCTCCGGGCACATAAGGTGGAGGGGCTGGTTGGAGAAGGGACCAGTCTGGGACAGTGCCAAAACCCAGGTTGTTTTCTGATCCTTATCCATGCCTTTTGCAACTATTGCTGCCTGAAGCTGTCATCTTCCCCATTCCCAATGAGGAATGTTTCCATCTGATCCAGCGGTCTCTCTTCCATTCTTCAGAAATGAAAGGAGAACCTGTGCTGAAAGCTGAGTTCCCTGGAGGAAGCAGCGATTCTGTGCCAGCCTCTGCTGCAGGAAGGGAGGCGATGCCAGGCACAGCCACAGGAGGTAATTGCTGTGCCTCTGGGCCTGAGCCCTGCTGAGGCTTGAGCTGCCCTCTCTTCTGCCTGGCACTGCGGGCACAGCCCGGACAAGACGGGCACAGCCCAGAGGAATTGTCCCGAGCAGGCTCAGGGCACTCGCGTACTGAGCTGTCCTGCTGGGCTCCCTCCGTGGGAGACACGTCCCGAAACCTGGGAGCGGCTGCACGGGGTGCCCATGCTGGGGAAAGGGCAGAGGGGGAGAGCAAGGCTCCCGTGGGTCCTGACAGGACCTGGCCACGTGCCCTTGAGGACTGGGCAGTGTCCCAGCAGAAGGAGGGCAGGAGGGACAGATGGAGGCAGGGATAGCTGTGGCACTGCCTGCTGCAGTTTTCCCCAGGGCTTTAGGGAGGATTTCCTCTGTGTGTGAGGGGAAACCCCCAGGGCCCTGGGCTGCCCCTGCTTCCTCTCCATTGGCGTTGCAGAGGGCAGGGAAAGAGGGTGTAGAGCGTCCAGGAGCGTTCCCAGAGCTCCCCAGGCCCCTGTGCAGCTTTGGCCATGTCCATTCACACCTGGCTTCCATGGCCTTACACAAGCCCCTTGTGGAGCGTGTCTCCCAGAGGCAGACGGGGATCCCAGCACGCCCTCGAAAATGTTCTCATCTATGCTCTATTCTAGATGAGGTTGCTGGGAAGGCTTCGCCATTATATTGGCTGATTAAAGCTTTGAAGCCCTTGGAGCCTCCTGCAGGTATGTTCTCACTGTCCCACCAATCACTGACAACCTGGCAGGACCAGGTGAGATAAACATCTCTGTCTGTTGAGTTACAGGTGCTTCTGCAGGGAAGACTTCTGCTGCTCCTTTTCTGCTTCTTGCACGCAAGCCCAGCGTCCATCACAGGGGTGAGTAGTGTGTCCTTGCTGACCCCACAGGTTGATCCCTGCTTTTTTGCCATCCAGTCATGGGAAATGGAACTACTTTCTCTTAAGGTCCTCTGAGAGGGAAGAACAAACCTAGTGGCAAGAAGAAATCGCTTAAGTCAAACAACGTCTTGACACAAATAGTGGAGGAATTGCACAAAGGGAATGGTGAGAGCATTTCCCTCAGCCTTGTCCTGGGGCTCAGCAGCCGGGGGCTTTGGCTGCACATCTGGACACGCTGTGCCTGGCACAGCAGGAAGGGATCCATGGCAGCCTCGCTGCCCTGCTGCTGCTTCCACGCCGTGCAGGACTGTTTCCCAGCCTGGCCAGGCTTCAGCTTCTCCCCAGCCTCTGCAGGAAGGCATTGGGCATCAGCTGACAGGCAGCCCAAACTGCAACAGACCCTGAAATTCCCCACAATATCCTGGTCTCCAGATTAGGAAAAGGAGGTTGTTTGCAGCAGGGAATGATCTGACCCAACCCCAATAACCCGGCCCTTTTCCTGGTCTTTAACAAGTATTGCCTCCTGTAAATGCCAGCACCCAAATAGCGAACAACTCCCTCTTATGCAACTGTCTCCCTTCCTTTCTCAAGAGATGCACATAGAGGTTCTGTGGAAAGCAGCATTTCCTGAAGGAAGCAGTCGCTCTTCGTTGCCAGCCCTTGCCACAGGAAAGGAGGAGATGTCAGACACAGGCACAGGCACAGAAGGTAATTGCTGTGCCAGGCTCAGCCCTTGGCAGGGCTGTGTGGCAGCAGCTCATGCCCAGGGTCTGCCCTGCGCAGCCCAGCAGCAGCCAAAGCTGGAGGTGCCTCTGGAGCTCGTTCACAGCCCCGGGGAAAGGGGACTTGTGCACCAATGTCCCTCCCGCTGCAGCTGCTCCGGAGCTGGCCCTGAGTGCCCAGAGGGCCAAGGCACAGGAGCAGCCCCGAGCGGAAGCCCTGCCGCGAGCCCAGGGCCAGAGCCAGCCTTGGCACAAAAGGAAACAGTTCTCATCTTGGTTTGCTTCCAGACTGGGATACTGGGAAGGATTCTCCATTAACCTGGAGGTTTGAAATTGTGAAGCCCACTGAGGGTTCTGCAGGTGCGTTCTCACGGTCCCACCAAGGATTAATCATTGACAACCTGGCAAGAACCAGTTGACAGAAGCTTCTGTGGCTGTTCAGTTACAGATGTGACTGCAGGGACAACTTCACCAACTCCTGGGCTGGATAGTGAGCACCAAACCAGCTCCCATCGCAGGGGTGAGTAGTGTGTCCCAGCTGGCCCCACAGGCTGAGCCCTGCTTTTGTGCCATCCAGTCATGGGAAATGGAACTACTTTTTGTCAAGATCCTCAAACACTAAAGCCCAAGCACACGACAGACAAGAAATTCCAGAAGCCATTTGAAGTCATGTGGCAAGTGCTGAAGGAAGAGCTTCAGGGAGGACAAGGTGGGTGCATTCCCTCAGCCTTGTCCTGGGGCTCAGCAGCCGGGGGCTTTGGCTGCACATCTGGACATGCCAAGCCCGGCACAGCAGGAAGGGATCCATGGCAGCCTCGCTGCCCCGCTGCTGCTTCCACGCTCTGCAGGGCTGTTTGCCAGCCTGGCCTGGCTGCAGCTTCTCCCCAGCCTCTGCAGGAAGGTATTGGGCATCAGCTGAAAGGGAGCCCAAACTGCACCACGGGCTATGCACACCCTGACATCCCCTGCAATTTCCCTGTCTCTCAGCAGATCAGAAAGCGCACAGTTGTTTGCACAAGGGAGTGCTCTGGCCCAATCCTAAGGGCCTGGGCCTTTTCCTGATTCTTATCCATGTCTTTGAGAAGCATTGCCTCCTGAGCTGCACCCTTGACGATGGGAAACAGCCCCATCTGATGCAGTGTTCCTTTTCCTTTCTCCAGAAGTGGATGCAGAGGCTGTGCTGAAGGCGGCGTTTCCCACAGGAAGCAGAGATTCTGTGCCAGCCTCTGCTGCAGGAAGGGAGGCGATGCCAGGCACAGCCACAGGAGGTAATTGCTGTGCCTCTGGGCCTGAGCCCTGCTGAGGCTTGAGCTGCCCTCTCTGCTGCTTGGCACTGCGGGCACAGCCCGGAAAAGACGGGCACAGCCCAGAGGAATTGTCCTGAGCAGGCTCAGGGCACTCGCGTACTGAGCTGTCCTGCTGGGCTCCCTCCGTGGGAGACACGTCCCGAAACCTGGGAGCGGCTGCACGGGGTGCCCATGCTGGGGAAAGGGCAGAGGGGGAGAGCAAGGCTCCCGTGGGTCCCGACAGGGCCTGGCCACGTGCCCTTGAGGACTGGGCAGTGTCCCAGCAGAAGGAGGGCAGGAGAGACAGAGGGAAGCAGGGATAGCTGTGGCACTGCCTGCTGCAGTTTTCCCTCTGGGCTTTAGAGAGGATTTCCTCCCTGTATGTGAGGGAGAGAGCCCGAGGGCCTTGGGCTGCTCCAGCTGCCCCACCAGGGACATTGCCCAGGACCTGTGCAGAGTGGCCAGGAGCCAGCCCAGAGCTCCCCAGGCCCCTGTGCACCTTTGGCCTTGTCCATTCACACCTGGCTCCCATAGCCTTAACCAACCCCTGGCAGTGCCCATTTCCCAGAGGCAGGAGGGGATCTCAGCACAACACGGAAATGGTTCTGATCTGTGCTCTGTTCTAGACTGGAATCGTAACATGGATTATTTGGAAGCCCTGCTGGAAAATGGCTTGAAATTCCTGGAAGATGCTGGAGGCAAGTTCTCAGTGTGCCTTTCCTGAGACAATAATCAGTGTCCATGTGACAGGAGCTCACTCGCCTTCCATTTCCCTTAACATAATCTCATGGCTGAAGGAATCTGGAATTCTTGCCCTGCTCCTTTCTGGAGCCCTGAGTGATCAGACAGGATTGCTCTCAGTGGGAGGAAGGAGCATTTAGCTGTGCATCCTCCTCCCATGTCCAATGCCACTGTGTCCTTCCGTGTGCTCTGTGCAGTCACAGAGAAGAGTAGAACGGGCAGGGGCCAGGCCCAGGGCTGTGTCCAGGGGTGAGCCTTGCCTGCAGCCTGAGGATCTCCTACAGTGCCACGGGAGCTGTTCAGTTCTACCTTTCCTTGCAGCTGAACCAGCTGCTGACAGAAATCTGGCTTCGCAAACCACATCCAGGACTGAGCCTCTGGTGAGGGTAGGTCAAGGCCTTTCCCCTGGGAGAGCTGCCAGCTCTGAGCCCAAAGCTCGGCCAGGGGGGCATCGCTGCAGGTGCCAGGACAGAGCCATGCACGTGTGTGCCCTCGCCCTGTGCCATCCCCTCACAGCTCCTACGGCTCAGTGGTGCCCGTTCAGCTGAGCAGAGATGGCAGAAGCTTCTGTGGCTGATGTGTTACAGATGTGTCTGCAGGGAGGACTTCTGCAGCAGATCGGCTGGATTCTTGGCACCAACCCAGCGCCCATCGCAAGGGTGAGTAGTGTGTCCCTGCTGGCCCCACAGGCTGAGCCGTGCTTTTGTGGCATCCATTTATGGGAACGGGAACATGGAACAAAAGGAAAGACTCATGATAGTGCAGGCACAACGTCTCTTGACTTAAATGAATTCCTGAGACAAACACAGAATGGGGCACAGGCAGGAGAAGGTAGGTGCATTCCCTGAGCCCTGTCCTGGGGCTCAGCAGCCGGGGGCTTTGGCTACACTTCCGGATACGCTGTGCCCGGCACAGCCGGAAGGGATCCATGGCAGCCTCGCTGCCCCGCTGCTGCTTCCATGCCCTGCAGGGCTGTTTGCCAGCCTGGCCTGGCTGCAGCTTCTCCCTAGCCTCTGCAGGAAGGCATTGGGCATCAGCTGACAGGCAGCCCAAATCGCACCACGGGCCTGAGATCCCCTGCAGCTTGCCAGTCTCTGAGCAAATGAGGATGCACACCTATTTGGAGGAGATAGTGTTCTGGCCCAGCCCCAACAGCATGGGCATTTTCCCAATCCTTACACTGACATTTACAGGCATTGCCTCCTGAAGATGTCACCTCCCCAATGGGGAATGTTGCCATCTGATCCAGCAGTGTCTCTTTCTTTTTCAAGCGATGGACCAAAAATCTGTGCAGAAGGAGCCACACCCCGGAGGAAGCAGTGGGTCAATGTCAGGCTCTACTGCAGGAACAAATGTGATGCCAAGCACAGGTGAAAGCACAGAAGGTAATTGCTGTGCCAGGCTCAGCAGGGCTCAGCCCTTGGCAGGGCTCTGTGGCAGCAGCTCTTCCCCCAGGGCCTGCCCTTGCACAGCCCAGCAGCAGCCAAAGCTGGAGGTGCCTCTGGAGCTCGTTCACAGCCCCAGGGATAGGGGACTCGTGCACCAACGTCCCTCCCACTGCAGCTGCTCTGGAGCTGGCCCTGAGTGCCCAGAGGCCCAAGGCACAGGAGCAGCCCCGAGCGGGAGCCCTGCCGCGAGCCCAGGGCCAGAGCCAGCCTTGGCTCCCGACTGGGCAGGGGCTGCACTGGCTCCTGACAGGGCCTGACTCTGTGCCCTGGGGCTGGGGGAGCTGTCACGGGGCAGGGAGGGCCAGGGCTGGCTGTGGCTGCTCAGGGATGGCTTTGGCCCGTGTCCCTCCAAGCAGCCACTGCCCAAGCAGCTGCGCTGCCCCCAGGCTCTCCTCCCGACCTGCTGGGCTTTGTTGGGTGGCACAGCCTGTGCCAAGGGGCGGCAAGGTGCCTGCAGGCCCCAGCTCTGGGGGAAACGGAGAACGTCCTGCCCACATCCACCCTGCTGCCAGCTCAGCAGTGCAGCACAGCACGGGCTGACACTCCCCATTGCTCCCACAGGTGCAGCTCGAACCACAGTACATGTTCCTGATTCCCAGAAGGGCCCTGGAGGGGGTTTCTGTCAGGGAACAGGCTGCTGGCTGGGGTTACTGGCAGGCCTACTTCTTTTGGAGCTTGTCTTCATGTTGTGCTGCTTTGGAATCTGGTATTCCTGGAAGAGAAACAGGTGAGTGTTTTGTTGCTCTCCCCCTCAAACAGCTTCTTTTGAAAGTCTACTGCAGACAGGAAACATTTCCAGTGAGGCTGCAGTGTAGGTGTGGCCAGTCCATGATTGTCCAAAGAACAATGCTGAGGGTTCTGCTGCTGCCCAGAGCTTTCATTGGCTTCCTCATTGCTGGGCCTTGTCCTGGCGGGCCCGCTGGGGCTGCAGCCACTGCTGGCTCCCACTGAGGCTGCCTGGCCCAGAGCAGCCCCAGGGGCACAGGGCAGAGGCAAAGCACGGTGGGGAGGAGAAAGAGCAGGGACGAGATTGCCCTTGAAAGGCAGAGGCACTCTGGGGCCTGCTCCTGCCCAGCGAGCCCGCCCAGAGCCGTGGCCTGCTCGCCGGGGCCGTGAGGGGCAGCTGTGCAGCTGGGCCAAGCTGTGCCAGCAGCTCCAGCCGTGCTGGGGAGCCTTGCCAGCTCTGGGCCCTGCTGTGCAGGAGGCTCCCTGTGTGCCACTGGCAGCTGGGGCCTCAGCCACCTCCTCTCTCCACAGATCCACCTCTGGACAGCAGTTTAAAGGCGGCAGCACCTCACACCCGCAGGGCCTGGGCAGCCCTGTCAGGCGTTCTGAGAAGAGGACCCCGGAACAGACTAAGAAGAAGAAACCTGCAATTCTCCCAGTGTAGATCCCACTGCCACCTCTTCTCCCCATTCGTATCCCTGAGCTGCCCTCATCCCCTTTTCGATCTTCCTCTGTCCCGTCCCAGCCCATTCCCGACTTCTTCTATAGACCCCAGCAGCAGCCCAGCACCCTCCAGCCCCTCCTGAGACCAACATGTCCCTTCCTCTGCCCCGGAGCCCCCTGGCCCTGCCCTCTAAACAACCCTGTAGGTTACACTCCTGTGGAAACGGCAATCACTTGTTTTTAAAATTTTGAAGTTTAATAAAATGGTTATATACATAGTCATACAATTAGAGTAATGATAATTTGCACAATTTGAATTAGGACAATATGTGACAATAGAAACAAAGAGTTACAGAGGTCTGGGTCCTTTTCTCTGGGCAGCACAAGCTCAAAAGGGGACACCTGTTATCAGAGGATTAACCCTTAAAAACAATACCTTGTTGCATATTCATACACTTCATACATGAGGCATAAATTCCATTCAAATACAGGATTCTGTCCACTCATCATCAACTTCTTCCTCTGAATCCTAACAGTGCCTTTGAGGCGGGAAGAAGTTTGTTTCTTCTTATTAGAGGGCAATGAATTCTTTTCCTCTGACAGATTTATGTGTCCTGTGGCTGCTATCTTGCTGTGAGTCCTTTCTTTAAAAAAAAGTATCTTACATAGCGTAGCTTCAATTTTAACATTTTTTATAAGCTAAAACTATATTTAACACACTACTTAAAAGAATTAATACAGCATTACATTCTAACACAAAACCTATAAGATACATTTTAATATTTGTGAAAAGCCAATCATAAAGTACACATTTTTCACACCCCCCCATCCCCCCCCAGGTAGGTGACGGCCCCTTCTTCTATTGCAATAAAGAGATGCAACTGTCACCCCAGTGTCCGGGTGGCAGCAGCAGCAAAGCCCAGCCGGCAGCAGCACAGGCTCAGCTCCGTGCCCAGGAGCAGCTGTGGATGCCCACGGTGTGGGCAGGCAGGAGCCAGGCAGGGGCTGCTGTGACCAGCGGCGGGGTCCCCAGGGCTGGGGCAGCCCATGCTGAGCGTCCCTGGGCTGAGGGCACCTTTCCTTCCCTGGCATCATCTGGGCCTGCACCTCCTCCAGCGGCAAGCCCAGGAAAAGAGGGAAGCCAACAAGAGCATCTCCAGGGACACAGCCTGACCAGCAATTCCGGCACGCAAAACAAAGCTCCTCCCTAATTAACACACACTTGATAGAACCTAATTGATGGGCCATCACCAATGCAGGGTGCTGCACAGGGTCCGCTCCTCTGGATGAGGGCCCAAAAGGGGAGGGAAGGGAAGGTCTGTGTGGCCTCGGGGCCCGATGGGGCTGATGAACAGAGGCACAACAGCCCAGCTGCAGCCACACTCCGCTTCCTGCTCAAAACACTCGCCGTAGATGCCCTGGCCGTCCCTGTAAGGCACCTGGGGGCTTTGGAGGGCCCCATAAGGCGCACGAGGGGCTGGGGTGCCTTGTGGGACACACAGGGATATTTTAGGCTCCCTCTGAGGCACGGAGAGCGCTGGGGTCCACTTCAAGTCATGCAAGGGATTTGGAATTTTGTCTGAGGCACAGAGGGAGTTTGGGATCTCTCCCAAGGTGTGCAGGGCGCTGGGGTCTCTGCTGGGGTCTCTGACGGGGTTTTGGGCTCTCATTTCACATGTGGGGAGGGCTGTGGGCTCTCGTAAGTGTCCGGGCACTTTGCCCCCCTCCTGCTGCCCGCAGTGGGGCGGGAGTCTCTGCTGAGGCCCGCAGGGCTCGAGGCCCTCCCGCGCTCCCTCCCGAGGCCCGTCCGGCTCGGGGCTGCCGCGGCCCAGGGGCGGCCGTCGTGCCGGGACGGCGCTGGCGACGGGCCGAGCCGGAGCCGCCCCGCCGGGTCGCGCTGCACGGGCACGGCACGGGCGGCGCTGAGCGCCGGGCAGGCGGCGCCACAGCCCCGGCCCTGCCTCCTTCGGGAACGGGCACACACAGCCCCGCAGGCAGAGCGCCGGCTCCGGGCTCCGCTCGGCGCCCGAGGGGACGGAACGATGCCACAGGAGCCTGGGGAGCCCCGCGCAGGGCCCTGGCGCTGCCCGCCCGCCTCTCCTGTGGCCATCCCGGGCGGCAGGGGCTCGCTCTGGGCGAGCTGCCGGCTCCTGCCACTGCCCTGACAACGCTGAGGGGCGTTCGGGGCCGGGACTGGGCTTGACAGGTAGACAATTCATAGGAGACTTCCTCAGGCCTTTTACAAGATTTACTGCAAAACAACTTAAAATCCCAGGCTAAATCGTGTGGTTTAATGCCTGGGGATTTGCAGTCTCGTCCCGCGGCCACAGCAGCTGACAGGTGCCGGCTAGCTGCTCCCGGAGTGACCCGTGGAGACCCCGAATCCCTCCCAGGTTTGCTGCCAGGACCCCGAGCTCTGGCTCCGTCTGCGGCGTAGTGACGCAGGCGAGAGCAGCACTGCCAAGCACTGAGGCGAAGGAAGGAAGGACTGGACACACGTAGGAATGCCGAGGCGCTTTACTGACCCAGCCAGGGCCAGTAACGGTATCACAGAAAAACTTTTGGGGAGGCACTTATAAAGGCGAAGGGCGTGACACGAGGGGACACAAGGGACCAATGAACGAGGCCCAGGGGAGGAGCGAGGGACACAACCGAACCAATACCAATGGCACAGGGGAGGGAGAAGCGTCAGGGGACAAATCATGTGTTAAGTAAGGCAAGATTGACACAGAAATTTCTCGAAATGAAAGGGGGCTGGTTACAGTGATGGACAGGTAACTGGCGGGAAGAAAAAAATTTTATGAGGGAGAACATGGGGGGAACTGAGGGTCAAACCAAAATCTTAATTTCCAAAAAGAACCAACTTTACAATAAAACCCGTATAAAACACACAATGCCACAGGGATTCCTTGAAGATGCTTTGTAACTCCCCGTGGTGCCGGGCCAGGCCGGGTCCCAGCGAGCACCAACACCCAGCAGCTCTCGTGTATGCAGCACGGCTGGCACCGGGAACACGAGTCATCATCCCTCCAGCTGCCCGCTCTGCCTGCAGGCTGTCACGCAACAGCAATGCTCCAGCCAGAACAGGCATTTTTACATGCTCAGCACCACGTGCTCTTGTGGTCCTGCTAGTGCATCAGAGAAAAAAGCCAAACGTGACAGACAAAACCTGACTGTAGGAGAGGGATGGCTCAGCAGAGGGTCTGGGGACCTGTGGTGCCAGCCAGCGCCCGGTCACTCGGACACAGCTGCAATACCCCACACTGTCACACTTCACCTGGGAGGGTATGAAAGGCCAGGGATTCTTTGTTTAGGGTTCCCCAGAGGCACCAGCTCAAGCTTGCACTGTTCCACCACCATAAAATTGTTTTAAGGATCCAGAAGTCTGACACTCTGCTATGGAGGACATTCCACATTCCCAACCTTTTGGGCATTTAGGACCTTTTGATTTTGCTTTGCACCCAAGAAAAATAAATCTCCAAATGTGCACAAATAACTCCTTTTTTTTTTCACCTGATTTTTACATTGTTCTCTGCTGCCTTGTCCTCATCTTTCCAAAATTCCTGTGCCTATTCAAGCCCTGGCTTGGTGCACACATTTTCTTTAGTTCTGTATGGATTTATCTCCAGCAATCCTGCTGACCACACCCATTTCACTGTGTCACAAACCTAACTCTGGGCTGCAGTATGTGAATCCCACTCTGATGTGGGACATGGCAGGGCACCAGAGCAGGCCATGAAGAAGGGACATTCGGGGGATTAGTGAAGAGACTGTCGGAACCCGGGCCAACTCTTAGAACTCCGGCACCACCGCAGGAGTAGGGAACTGCCTCAGGATAGGGATTTACCAGAGGCAGAACCTTTAGAGCCACTTGCTCTACTGTGCCAGACACCAGCCACGACAGGGACCAGGCAGATGAGAAAGGAGGAGGCCCTCTGAGGTTCCACAAGGAAGAGTTTATTCCAGGTGAAAAAAATGGGATAAAAAGCCCCTAGATTTATTGTGTAAGGGGGTTTATACAGATACAAGTCAGGGGGTGCATACAAACAGCTGACCAATACGGAATCCTCAGGGGAGCAGTGAGGGGATTAGTCCAGTGTCTGGGGCCCATTGCGGTAGGAGGGTGGAGAGGATGGCTCACATGGGCCCACGGGGCCTCCGGAATAGGGGAGTTCCAAAGGGCTGCTGCAGTCAGAGATTGGCCCAAAGGTTCCTTCGGGAACCAAGGGGCTGGGGTGCTGTGACAGGCAAGGAAAGAGCTGGAACAAGGGGCGGGGAATGGCATGAGGGACAGCTTTGAGGGAGGGAAAAACCCACGGGTGAACCATGAACCAATTAAACAGGAATCAATAAAATAAATTCAAACTGCAACAATCAAGAGCATCTTCAGAGACACAGCCTGACCGACCAGCAATGGAAGCAGGAAACAAAAAAAGTTTTGCTGAGCAATGGCCCTTTGATGAAGCAAAACATTTACAATCAGGCCAGGCCATTTCTACAGATGGGGGCACACTCTGGGGGTACAGCTGAGGCCATGAGGTCACAGCAGGCTCAGGGGTCACAGCAGGCTCTGAGGTCACAGCAGGCTCAGGTCACAGCAGGCTCAGGGGTCACAGCAGGCTGAGGTCACAGCAGGCTCTGAGGTCACAGAGGTGCCAGACCCCGTGGTTGCACAGCAGCACAAGGAGCGAGCAGTCAGTGCTTGAGCACAACTGTTGTGGCAGCAGCAGCAGCAGCGGCAGCAGTGGTGCTGACATTGGGACAGCGGTGTCAGGACAGCGGTGGCAGCAAGAGCTGAGGGACTGGCAGAGGGCAAGGCACCATGGCCCTTGCTCTGCGCCTCTTCCTCCTGCTCCTCCTGGCCGTGGCCCTGCCTGCCAGGGCTGCCCAGGCTGCTCCGCTGCAAGTGCGGGGAGCAGGTGAGCCGGCAGCCTGGCTCCCCTTTCCTGGGAAAGCGCTCCCGGCTCCCCGGGAAGCACTGGGGATGGTTTTCCCCAGGCCTTTAGGGAGGGTTTCCTCTGGGGGAGGGAGAGAGCCCCCAGGGCCCTGGGCAACCCCAGTTTCCTCTCCAGGGATCTGTCACAGGGTCTGCAAAGAGGGTGCAGAGTGACCAGGAGCCAGCCCAGAGCTCCCCAGGCCCCTGTGAAGTTTGGCCTTGTCCATTCACATCTGGCTCCCATAGCCTTAACCAACCCCCTGGCAGTGCCCAATTCCCAGAGGCAGAAGGGGATCCCAACACAACACGGAAATGGTTCAGATCTGTGCTCCCTTCTAGACTGGAATCATAACATGGATTATTTGGATGACCAGCTGGAAAGTGGGTGGAAATTCCTGGAAGATGCTGGAGGCAAGTTCTCAGTATGCCTTTCCTGAGACAATAATCAGTGTCCATGTGACAAGAGCTCACTCGCCTTCCATTTCCCTTAACATAATCTCATGGCTGAAGGAATCTGGAATTCTTGCCCTGCTCCTTTCTGGAGCCGTGAGTGATCCTCTATAGGATCGCTCTCAGTGGGAGGAAGGAGCATTTAGCTGTGCATCCTCCTCCCATGTCCAATGCCACTGTGTCCTTCTGTGTGCTCTGTGCAGCCACAGAGAAGAGTAGAACGGGCAGGGGCCAGGCCCAGGGCTGTGCCCCGGGGCTGAGCCTTGCCTGCAGCCTGAGGATCTCCTACAGTGCCACGGGTGCTGTTCTGTCCTGTCTTTCTTTGCAGCTGAACCTCTTGCGGAAGGTGATCTGGCTTCCCAACCGACATTAAGGATTGAGCCTCTGGGAGATGGTGAGGGTAGGTCAAGGCCTTTCCCCTGGGAGAGCTGCCAGCTCTGAGCCCAAAGTTCGGACAGGGGGGCATCGCTGCAGGTGCCAGGACAGAGCTATGCACGTGTGTGCCCGTGCCCTGGGCGATCCCCTCACCGCTCCTGCGGCTCAGTGGTGCCCATGCACCTGAGCAGAGATGGCAGAAGCTTCTGTGGCTGATGTGTTACAGGTGTGCCTGCAGGGAAGACTTTTCCTGTTCCTTTGCTGGTTCCTCCACCAAAGCCAGGCTCCCATCGCAAGGGTGAGTAGTGTGTCCCTGCTGACCCCACAGGCTGAGCCCTGCTTCTCTAGGATCCATTCATGGGAAATGGAAATATTGCACTCCAAGGACCCCCGACAGGCAAGAGCAAACACACAACAGACAAGACATCCCTGCAATCATCGAAAAACATGAAGCAAAGGCTGAAGGGAATACTTCAGAGAAGTCAAGATGGGTTCATTCCCTCAGCCTTGTCCTGGGGCTCAGCAGCTGGGGGCACTGGCTGCACATCTGGACACGCCGTGCCCGGCACAGCAGGAAGGGATCCATGGCAGCCTCACTGCCCTGCTGCTGCTTCCACGCCCTGCAAGGCCATTTCCCAGCCTGGCCTGGCTGCAGCTTCTCCCCAGCCTCTGCAGGACGGCATTGGGCATCATCTACCAGAGTGCCCAAATCGCACCATGGGCAATGTACACCCTGAGGTCCCCCGCAATTTCCCTGTTTCCGGGCACATCAGGTGTAGGGGCTGTTTGGGGAAGGGACCAGTCTGGGACAGTCCTAAAATCCAGGGTGTTTTCTGATCCTAATCCATGCCTTTTGCAACTATTGCCACCTGAAGCTGTCATCTTCCCATTCCCAATGAGGAATGCTTCCATCTGATCCAGCAGTCTCTTTTCCATTCTTCAGAAACGAAAGGAGAGCCTGTGCTGAAAGCTGAGTTCCCTGGAGGAAGCAGCGATTCTGTGCCAGCCTCTGCTGCAGGAAGGGAGGCGATGCCAGGCACAGCCACAGGAGGTAATTGCTGTGCCTCTGGGCCTGAGCCCTGCTGAGGCTTGAGCTGCCCTCTCTGCTGCTTGGCACTGCGGGCACAGCCCGGACAAGACGGGCACAGCCCAGAGGAATTGTCCCGAGCAGGCTCAGGGCACTCGCGTACTGAGCTGTCCTGCTGGGCTCCCTCCGTGGGAGACACGTCCCGAAACCTGGGAGCGGCTGCACGGGGTGCCCATGGTGGGGAAAGGGCAGAGGGGGAGAGCAAGGCTCCCGTGGGTCCTGACAGGGCCTGGCCACGTGCCCTTGAGGACTGGGCAGTGTCCCAGCAGAAGGAGGGCAGGAGGGACAGATGGAGGCAGGGATAGCTGTGGCACTGCCTGCTGCAGTTTTCCCCAGGGCTTTAGGGAGGATTTCCTCTGTGTGTGAGTGGGAACCCCCAGGGCCCTGGGCTGCCCCTGTTTCCTCTCCATTGGCGTTGCAGAGGGCAGGGAAAGAGGGTGTAGAGCGTCCAGGAGCGTTCCCAGAGCTCCCCAGGCCCCTGTGCAGCTTTGGCCATGTCCATTCACACCTGGCTTCCATGGCCTTACACAAGCCCCTTGTGGAGCGTGTCTCCCAGAGGCAGACGGGGATCCCAGCACGCCCTCGAAAATGTTCTCATCTCTGCTCTATTCTAGATGAGGTTGCTGGGAAGGCTTCGCCATTAGATTGGCTGATTAAAGCTTTGCAGGCCTTGGAGCCTCCTGCAGGTATGTTCTCACTGTCCCACCAAGGATTAATCATTGACAACCTGGCCGGACCAGGTGACAAAAACTTCTCTGTCTGTTCAGTTACAGGTGCTTCTGCAGGGAAGACTTTTGCTGCTCCTTTTCTGCTTCCTGCACGCAAGCCCAGCGCCCATCGCAGGGGTGAGTAGTGTGTCCTTGCTGACCCCACAGACTGAGCCCTGCTTTTTTGCCATCCAGTCATGGGAAATGGAACTACTTTCTGTTAAGGTCCTCCGAGAGGGAACAACAAACCTAGAGGCGAGAAGAAATCACTTGAGTCAAACAACGTCTTGAAACAAATAGTGGAGGAATTGCACAAAGGGAATGGTGAGAGCATTTCCCTCAGCCTTGTCCTGGTGCTCAGCAGCCGGGGGCTTTGGCTGCACATCTGGACACGCTGTGCCTGGCACAGCAGGAAGGGATCCATGGCAGCCTCGCTGCCCCGCTGCTGCTTCCACGCTGTGCAGGACTGTTTCCCAGCCTGGCCAGGCTTCAGCTTCTCCCCAACCTCTGCAGGAAGGCACTGGGCATCAGCTGACAGGCAGCCCAAACTGCACCACTGTAGCAGGCTCCGAGCATGCTAGGGCCCCATGGAGGGCCGAGGCTTAAAGATAGGAATTGCCAAGTCATGATGAAGTGGTAATACAAGCCCCTGCCTTCCGGCTTTCGGACCCCAGCATATCTCTCTGTAGCCCCATAGGTCACTTCCCCTTAACCCCTACTATTGTACAAGTATGGATCCCCTTATAACCCATATATAGAGCTGTTTTAGACCATTCTGGAGGAGAGCCATCTCTAGAACCCTTCACAGACCCCTCAAGAAAACCCTCGCTGTGGAACGCCAGGACGTTTCTCCTCCTCTCTCGCAACATCTGCTTCCCGGCTAGCCTGCAAGGCGCCTTAGCAAGCAAATACCTAAAACCATAAGAGAGGTGATAATCGCTAAAGACCTGATATCCACTGGGCTTGCTAAGGTTGCCAGCGGCTGAGCGTGGCCTGGGTACTCGGACACTCTGTCCCCATGAAGGACAGAGGTATCCAGCCCGTGCTGCCTGCTCGGGGGCAAATTAGCCCAGCAGGGAACCCACGATACACCAGAGGCCCTGCACGCCCTAAGATCCCCCGCAATTTCCCTGTCTCCGGGCACATAAGGTGGAGGGGCTGGTTGGAGAAGGGACCAGTCTGGGACAGTGCCAAAACCCAGGTTGTTTTCTGATCCTTATCCATGCCTTTTGCAACTATTGCTGCCTGAAGCTGTCATCTTCCCCATTCCCAATGAGGAATGTTTCCATCTGATCCAGCGGTCTCTCTTCCATTCTTCAGAAATGAAAGGAGAACCTGTGCTGAAAGCTGAGTTCCCTGGAGGAAGCAGCGATTCTGTGCCAGCCTCTGCTGCAGGAAGGGAGGCGATGCCAGGCACAGCCACAGGAGGTAATTGCTGTGCCTCTGGGCCTGAGCCCTGCTGAGGCTTGAGCTGCCCTCTCTTCTGCTTGGCACTGCGGGCACAGCCCGGACAAGACGGGCACAGCCCAGAGGAATTGTCCCGAGCAGGCTCAGGGCACTCGCGTACTGAGCTGTCCTGCTGGGCTCCCTCCGTGGGAGACACGTCCCGAAACCTGGGAGCGGCTGCACGGGGTGCCCATGCTGGGGAAAGGGCAGAGGGGGAGAGCAAGGCTCCCGTGGGTCCTGACAGGACCTGGCCACGTGCCCTTGAGGACTGGGCAGTGTCCCAGCAGAAGGAGGGCAGGAGGGACAGATGGAGGCAGGGATAGCTGTGGCACTGCCTGCTGCAGTTTTCCCCAGGGCTTTAGGGAGGATTTCCTCTGTGTGTGAGGGGAAACCCCCAGGGCCCTGGGCTGCCCCTGCTTCCTCTCCATTGGCGTTGCAGAGGGCAGGGAAAGAGGGTGTAGAGCGTCCAGGAGCGTTCCCAGAGCTCCCCAGGCCCCTGTGCAGCTTTGGCCATGTCCATTCACACCTGGCTTCCATGGCCTTACACAAGCCCCTTGTGGAGCGTGTCTCCCAGAGGCAGACGGGGATCCCAGCACGCCCTCGAAAATGTTCTCATCTCTGCTCTATTCTAGATGAGGTTGCTGGGAAGGCTTCGCCATTAGATTGGCTGATTAAAGCTTTGAAGCCCTTGGAGCCTCCTGCAGGTATGTTCTCACTGTCCCACCAATCACTGACAACCTGGCAGGACCAGGTGACAGAAACATCTCTGTCTGTTGAGTTACAGGTGCTTCTGCAGGGAAGACTTCTGCTGCTCCTTTTCTGCTTCTTGCACGCAAGCCCAGCGTCCATCACAGGGGTGAGTAGTGTGTCCTTGCTGACCCCACAGGTTGATCCCTGCTTTTTTGCCATCCAGTCATGGGAAATGGAACTACTTTCTGTTAAGGTCCTCTGAGAGGGAAGAACAAACCTAGTGGCAAGAAGAAATCGCTTAAGTCAAACAACGTCTTGACACAAATAGTGGAGGAATTGCACAAAGGGAATGGTGAGAGCATTTCCCTCAGCCTTGTCCTGGGGCTCAGCAGCCGGGGGCTTTGGCTGCACATCTGGAAACGCTGTGCCTGGCACAGCAGGAGGGGATCCATGGCAGCCTCGCTGCCCTGCTGCTGCTTCCACGCCGTGCAGGACTGTTTCCCAGCCTGGCCAGGCTTCAGCTTCTCCCCAGCCTCTGCAGGAAGGCATTGGGCATCAGCTGACAGGCAGCCCAAACTGCAACAGACCCTGAAATTCCCCACAATATCCTGGTCTCCAGATTAGGAAAAGGAGGTTGTTTGCAGCAGGGAATGATCTGACCCAACCCCAATAACCCGGCCCTTTTCCTGGTCTTTAACAAATATTGCCTCCTGTAAATGCCAGCACCCAAATAGCGAACAACTCCCTCTTATGCAACTGTCTCCCTTCCTTTCTCAAGAGATGCACATAGAGGTTCTGTGGAAAGCAGCATTTCCTGAAGGAAGCAGTCGCTCTTCGTTGCCAGCCCCTGCCACAGGAAAGGAGGAGATGTCAGACACAGGCACAGGCACAGAAGGTAATTGCTGTGCCAGGCTCAGCCCTTGGCAGGGCTGTGTGGCAGCAGCTCGTGCCCAGGGCCTGCCCTGCGCAGCCCAGCAGCAGCCAAAGCTGGAGGTGCCTCTGGAGCTCGTTCACAGCCCCGGGGAAAGGGGACTTGTGCACCAATGTCCCTCCCACTGCAGCTGCTCCGGAGCTGGCCCTGAGTGCCCAGAGGGCCAAGGCACAGGAGCAGCCCCGAGCGGAAGCCCTGCCGCGAGCCCAGGGCCAGAGCCAGCCTTGGCACAAAAGGAAACAGTTCTCATCTTGGTTTGCTTCCAGACTGGGATACTGGGAAGGATTCTCCATTAACCTGGAGGTTTGAAATTGTGAAGCCCACTGAGGGTTCTGCAGGTGCATTCTCACGGTCCCACCAAGGATTAATCATTGACAACCTGGCAAGAACCAGTTGACAGAAGCTTCTGTGGCTGTTCAGTTACAGATGTGACTGCAGGGACAACTTCACCAACTCCTGGGCTGGATAGTGAGCACCAAACCAGCTCCCATCGCAGGGGTGAGTAGTGTGTCCCAGCTGGCCCCACAGGCTGAGCCCTGCTTTTGTGCCATCCAGTCATGGGAAATGGAACTACTTTTTGTCAAGTTCCTCAAACACTAAAGCCCAAGCACACGACAGACAAGAAATTCCAGAAGCCATTTGAAGTCATGTGGCAAGTGCTGAAGGAAGAGCTTCAGGGAGGACAAGGTGGGTGCATTCCCTCAGCCTTGTCCTGGGGCTCAGCAGCCGGGGGCTTTGGCTGCACATCTGGACATGCCAAGCCCGGCACAGCAGGAAGGGATCCATGGCAGCCTCGCTGCCCCGCTGCTGCTTCCACGCTCTGCAGGGCTGTTTCCCAGCCTGGCCTGGCTGCAGCTTCTCCCCAGCCTCTGCAGGAAGGTATTGGGCATCAGCTGAAAGGGAGCCCAAACTGCACCACGGGCTATGCACACCCTGACATCCCCTGCAATTTCCCTGTCTCTCAGCAGATCAGAAAGCGCACAGTTGTTTGCACAAGGGAGTGCTCTGGCCCAATCCTAAGGGCCTGGGCCTTTTCCTGATTCTTATCCATGTCTTTGAGAAGCATTGCCTCCTGAGCTGCACCCTTGACGATGGGAAACAGCCCCATCTGATGCAGTGTTCCTTTTCCTTTCTCCAGAAGTGGATGCAGAGGCTGTGCTGAAGGCGGCGTTTCCCACAGGAAGCAGAGATTCTGTGCCAGCCTCTGCTGCAGGAAGGGAGGCGATGCCAGGCACAGCCACAGGAGGTAATTGCTGTGCCTCTGGGCCTGAGCCCTGCTGAGGCTTGAGCTGCCCTCTCTGCTGCTTGGCACTGCGGGCACAGCCCGGAAAAGACGGGCACAGCCCAGAGGAATTGTCCTGAGCAGGCTCAGGGCACTCGCGTACTGAGCTGTCCTGCTGGGCTCCCTCCGTGGGAGACACGTCCCGAAACCTGGGAGCGGCTGCACGGGGTGCCCATGCTGGGGAAAGGGCAGAGGGGGAGAGCAAGGCTCCCGTGGGTCCCGACAGGGCCTGGCCACGTGCCCTTGAGGACTGGGCAGTGTCCCAGCAGAAGGAGGGCAGGAGAGACAGAGGGAAGCAGGGATAGCTGTGGCACTGCCTGCTGCAGTTTTCCCTCTGGGCTTTAGAGAGGATTTCCTCCCTGTATGTGAGGGAGAGAGCCCGAGGGCCTTGGGCTGCTCCAGCTGCCCCACCAGGGACATTGCCCAGGACCTGTGCAGAGTGGCCAGGAGCCAGCCCAGAGCTCCCCAGGCCCCTGTGCACCTTTGGCCTTGTCCATTCACACCTGGCTCCCATAGCCTTAACCAACCCCTGGCAGTGCCCATTTCCCAGAGGCAGGAGGGGATCTCAGCACAACACGGAAATGGTTCTGATCTGTGCTCTGTTCTAGACTGGAATCGTAACATGGATTATTTGGAAGCCCTGCTGGAAAATGGCTTGAAATTCCTGGAAGATGCTGGAGGCAAGTTCTCAGTGTGCCTTTCCTGAGACAATAATCAGTGTCCATGTGACAGGAGCTCACTCGCCTTCCATTTCCCTTAACATAATCTCATGGTTGAAGGAATCTGGAATTCTTGCCCTGCTCCTTTCTGGAGCCCTGAGTGATCAGACAGGATTGCTCTCAGTGGGAGGAAGGAGCATTTAGCTGTGCATCCTCCTCCCATGTCCAATGCCACTGTGTCCTTCCGTGTGCTCTGTGCAGTCACAGAGAAGAGTAGAACGGGCAGGGGCCAGGCCCAGGGCTGTGTCCAGGGGTGAGCCTTGCCTGCAGCCTGAGGATCTCCTACAGTGCCACGGGAGCTGTTCAGTTCTACCTTTCCTTGCAGCTGAACCAGCTGCTGACAGAAATCTGGCTTCGCAAACCACATCCAGGACTGAGCCTCTGGTGAGGGTAGGTCAAGGCCTTTCCCCTGGGAGAGCTGCCAGCTCTGAGCCCAAAGCTCGGCCAGGGGGGCATCGCTGCAGGTGCCAGGACAGAGCCATGCACGTGTGTGCCCTCGCCCTGTGCCATCCCCTCACAGCTCCTACGGCTCAGTGGTGCCCGTTCAGCTGAGCAGAGATGGCAGAAGCTTCTGTGGCTGATGTGTTACAGATGTGTCTGCAGGGAGGACTTCTGCAGCAGATCGGCTGGATTCTTGGCACCAACCCAGCGCCCATCGCAAGGGTGAGTAGTGTGTCCCTGCTGGCCCCACAGGCTGAGCCGTGCTTTTGTGGCATCCATTTATGGGAACGGGAACATGGAACAAAAGGAAAGACTCATGATAGTGCAGGCACAACGTCTCTTGACTTAAATGAATTCCTGAGACAAACACAGAATGGGGCACAGGCAGGAGAAGGTAGGTGCATTCCCTGAGCCCTGTCCTGGGGCTCAGCAGCCGGGGGCTTTGGCTACACTTCCGGATACGCTGTGCCCGGCACAGCCGGAAGGGATCCATGGCAGCCTCGCTGCCCCGCTGCTGCTTCCATGCCCTGCAGGGCTGTTTGCCAGCCTGGCCTGGCTGCAGCTTCTCCCTAGCCTCTGCAGGAAGGCATTGGGCATCAGCTGACAGGCAGCCCAAATCGCACCACGGGCCTGAGATCCCCTGCAGCTTGCCAGTCTCTGAGCAAATGAGGATGCACACCTATTTGGAGGAGATAGTGTTCTGGCCCAGCCCCAACAGCATGGGCATTTTCCCAATCCTTACACTGACATTTACAGGCATTGCCTCCTGAAGATGTCACCTCCCCAATGGGGAATGTTGCCATCTGATCCAGCAGTGTCTCTTTCTTTTTCAAGCGATGGACCAAAAATCTGTGCAGAAGGAGCCACACCCCGGAGGAAGCAGTGGGTCAATGTCAGGCTCTACTGCAGGAACAAATGTGATGCCAAGCACAGGTGAAAGCACAGAAGGTAATTGCTGTGCCAGGCTCAGCAGGGCTCAGCCCTTGGCAGGGCTCTGTGGCAGCAGCTCTTCCCCCAGGGCCTGCCCTTGCACAGCCCAGCAGCAGCCAAAGCTGGAGGTGCCTCTGGAGCTCGTTCACAGCCCCAGGGATAGGGGACTCGTGCACCAACGTCCCTCCCACTGCAGCTGCTCTGGAGCTGGCCCTGAGTGCCCAGAGGCCCAAGGCACAGGAGCAGCCCCGAGCGGGAGCCCTGCCGCGAGCCCAGGGCCAGAGCCAGCCTTGGCTCCCGACTGGGCAGGGGCTGCACTGGCTCCTGACAGGGCCTGACTCTGTGCCCTGGGGCTGGGGGAGCTGTCACGGGGCAGGGAGGGCCAGGGCTGGCTGTGGCTGCTCAGGGATGGCTTTGGCCCGTGTCCCTCCAAGCAGCCACTGCCCAAGCAGCTGCGCTGCCCCCAGGCTCTCCTCCCGACCTGCTGGGCTTTGTTGGGTGGCACAGCCTGTGCCAAGGGGCGGCAAGGTGCCTGCAGGCCCCAGCTCTGGGGGAAACGGAGAACGTCCTGCCCACATCCACCCTGCTGCCAGCTCAGCAGTGCAGCACAGCACGGGCTGACACTCCCCATTGCTCCCACAGGTGCAGCTCGAACCACAGTACATGTTCCTGATTCCCAGAAGGGCCCTGGAGGGGGTTTCTGTCAGGGAACAGGCTGCTGGCTGGGGTTACTGGCAGGCCTACTTCTTTTGGAGCTTGTCTTCATGTTGTGCTGCTTTGGAATCTGGTATTCCTGGAAGAGAAACAGGTGAGTGTTTTGTTGCTCTCCCCCTCAAACAGCTTCTTTTGAAAGTCTACTGCAGACAGGAAACATTTCCAGTGAGGCTGCAGTGTAGGTGTGGCCAGTCCATGATTGTCCAAAGAACAATGCTGAGGGTTCTGCTGCTGCCCAGAGCTTTCATTGGCTTCCTCATTGCTGGGCCTTGTCCTGGCGGGCCCGCTGGGGCTGCAGCCACTGCTGGCTCCCACTGAGGCTGCCTGGCCCAGAGCAGCCCCAGGGGCACAGGGCAGAGGCAAAGCACGGTGGGGAGGAGAAAGAGCAGGGACGAGATTGCCCTTGAAAGGCAGAGGCACTCTGGGGCCTGCTCCTGCCCAGCGAGCCTGCCCAGAGCCGTGGCCTGCTCGCCGGGGCCGTGAGGGGCAGCTGTGCAGCTGGGCCAAGCTGTGCCAGCAGCTCCAGCCGTGCTGGGGAGCCTTGCCAGCTCTGGGCCCTGCTGTGCAGGAGGCTCCCTGTGTGCCACTGGCAGCTGGGGCCTCAGCCACCTCCTCTCTCCACAGATCCACCTCTGGACAGCAGTTTAAAGGCGGCAGCACCTCACACCCGCAGGGCCTGGGCAGCCCTGTCAGGCGTTCTGAGAAGAGGACCCCGGAACAGACTAAGAAGAAGAAACCTGCAATTCTCCCAGTGTAGATCCCACTGCCACCTCTTCTCCCCATTCGTATCCCTGAGCTGCCCTCATCCCCTTTTCGATCTTCCTCTGTCCCGTCCCAGCCCATTCCCGACTTCTTCTATAGACCCCAGCAGCAGCCCAGCACCCTCCAGCCCCTCCTGAGACCAACATGTCCCTTCCTCTGCCCCGGAGCCCCCTGGCCCTGCCCTCTAAACAACCCTGTAGGTTACACTCCTGTGGAAACGGCAATCACTTGTTTTTAAAATTTTGAAGTTTAATAAAATGGTTATATACATAGTCATACAATTAGAGTAATGATAATTTGCACAATTTGAATTAGGACAATATGTGACAATAGAAACAAAGAGTTACAGAGGTCTGGGTCCTTTTCTCTGGGCAGCACAAGCTCAAAAGGGGACACCTGTTATCAGAGGATTAACCCTTAAAAACAATACCTTGTTGCATATTCATACACTTCATACATGAGGCATAAATTCCATTCAAATACAGGATTCTGTCCACTCATCATCAACTTCTTCCTCTGAATCCTAACAGTGCCTTTGAGGCGGGAAGAAGTTTGTTTCTTCTTATTAGAGGGCAATGAATTCTTTTCCTCTGACAGATTTATGTGTCCTGTGGCTGCTATCTTGCTGTGAGTCCTTTCTTTAAAAAAAAGTATCTTACATAGCGTAGCTTCAATTTTAACATTTTTTATAAGCTAAAACTATATTTAACACACTACTTAAAAGAATTAATACAGCATTACATTCTAACACAAAACCTATAAGATACATTTTAATATTTGTGAAAAGCCAATCATAAAGTACACATTTTTCACACCCCCCCATCCCCCCCCAGGTAGGTGACGGCCCCTTCTTCTATTGCAATAAAGAGATGCAACTGTCACCCCAGTGTCCGGGTGGCAGCAGCAGCAAAGCCCAGCCGGCAGCAGCACAGGCTCAGCTCCGTGCCCAGGAGCAGCCGTGGATGCCCACGGTGTGGGCAGGCAGGAGCCAGGCAGGGGCTGCTGTGACCAGCGGCGGGGTCCCCAGGGCTGGGGCAGCCCATGCTGAGCGTCCCTGGGCTGAGGGCACCTTTCCTTCCCTGGCATCATCTGGGCCTGCACCTCCTCCAGTGGCAAGCCCAGGAAAAGAGGGAAGCCAACAAAAGCATCTCCAGGGACACAGCCTGACCAGCAATTCCAGCAGGTAAAACAAAGCTCCTCCCTAATTAACACACACTTGATAGAACCTAATTGATGGGCCATCACCAATGCAGGGTGCTGCACAGGGTCCGCTCCTCTGGATGAGGGCCCAAAAGGGGAGGGAAGGGAAGGTCTGTGTGGCCTCGGGGCCCGATGGGGCTGATGAACAGAGGCACAACAGCCCAGCTGCAGCCACACTCCGCTTCCTGCTCAAAACACTCGCCGTAGATGCCCTGGCCGTCCCTGTAAGGCACCTGGGGGCTTTGGAGGGCCCCATAAGGCGCACGAGGGGCTGGGGTGCCTTGTGGGACACACAGGGATATTTTAGGCTCCCTCTGAGGCACGGAGAGCGCTGGGGTCCACTTCAAGTCATGCAAGGGATTTGGAATTTTGTCTGAGGCACAGAGGGAGTTTGGGATCTCTCCCAAGGTGTGCAGGGCGCTGGGGTCTCTGCTGGGGTCTCTGACGGGGTTTTGGGCTCTCATTTCACATGTGGGGAGGGCTGTGGGCTCTCGTAAGTGTCCGGGCACTTTGCCCCCCTCCTGCTGCCCGCAGTGGGGCGGGAGTCTCTGCTGAGGCCCGCAGGGCTCGAGGCCCTCCCGCGCTCCCTCCCGAGGCCCGTCCGGCTCGGGGCTGCCGCGGCCCAGGGGCGGCCGTCGTGCCGGGACGGCGCTGGCGACGGGCCGAGCCGGAGCCGCCCCGCCGGGTCGCGCTGCACGGGCACGGCACGGGCGGCGCTGAGCGCCGGGCAGGCGGCGCCACAGCCCCGGCCCTGCCTCCTTCGGGAACGGGCACACACAGCCCCGCAGGCAGAGCGCCGGCTCCGGGCTCCGCTCGGCGCCCGAGGGGACGGAACGATGCCACAGGAGCCTGGGGAGCCCCGCGCAGGGCCCTGGCGCTGCCCGCCCGCCTCTCCTGTGGCCATCCCGGGCGGCAGGGGCTCGCTCTGGGCGAGCTGCCGGCTCCTGCCACTGCCCTGACAACGCTGAGGGGCGTTCGGGGCCGGGACTGGGCTTGACAGGTAGACAATTCATAGGAGACTTCCTCAGGCCTTTTACAAGATTTACTGCAAAACAACTTAAAATCCCAGGCTAAATCGTGTGGTTTAATGCCTGGGGATTTGCAGTCTCGTCCCGCGGCCACAGCAGCTGACAGGTGCCGGCTAGCCGCTCCCGGAGTGACCCGTGGAGACCCCGAATCCCTCCCAGGTTTGCTGCCAGGACCCCGAGCTCTGGCTCCGTCTGCGGCGTAGTGACGCAGGCGAGAGCAGCACTGCCAAGCACTGAGGCGAAGGAAGGAAGGACTGGACACACGTAGGAATGCCGAGGCGCTTTACTGACCCAGCCAGGGCCAGTAACGGTATCACAGAAAAACTTTTGGGGAGGCACTTATAAAGGCGAAGGGCGTGACACGAGGGGACACAAGGGACCAATGAACGAGGCCCAGGGGAGGAGCGAGGGACACAACCGAACCAATACCAATGGCACAGGGGAGGGAGAAGCGTCAGGGGACAAATCATGTGTTAAGTAAGGCAAGATTGACACAGAAATTTCTCGAAATGAAAGGGGGCTGGTTACAGTGATGGACAGGTAACTGGCGGGAAGAAAAAAATTTTATGAGGGAGAACATGGGGGGAACTGAGGGTCAAACCAAAATCTTAATTTCCAAAAAGAACCAACTTTACAATAAAACCCGTATAAAACACACAATGCCACAGGGATTCCTTGAAGATGCTTTGTAACTCCCCGTGGTGCCGGGCCAGGCCGGGTCCCAGCGAGCACCAACACCCAGCAGCTCTCGTGTATGCAGCACGGCTGGCACCGGGAACACGAGTCATCATCCCTCCAGCTGCCCGCTCTGCCTGCAGGCTGTCACGCAACAGCAATGCTCCAGCCAGAACAGGCATTTTTACATGCTCAGCACCACGTGCTCTTGTGGTCCTGCTAGTGCATCAGAGAAAAAAGCCAAACGTGACAGACAAAACCTGACTGTAGGAGAGGGATGGCTCAGCAGAGGGTCTGGGGACCTGTGGTGCCAGCCAGCGCCCGGTCACTCGGACACAGCTGCAATACCCCACACTGTCACACTTCACCTGGGAGGGTATGAAAGGCCAGGGATTCTTTGTTTAGGGTTCCCCAGAGGCACCAGCTCAAGCTTGCACTGTTCCACCACCATAAAATTGTTTTAAGGATCCAGAAGTCTGACACTCTGCTATGGAGGACATTCCACATTCCCAACCTTTTGGGCATTTAGGACCTTTTGATTTTGCTTTGCACCCAAGAAAAATAAATCTCCAAATGTGCACAAATAACTCCTTTTTTTTTTCACCTGATTTTTACATTGTTCTCTGCTGCCTTGTCCTCATCTTTCCAAAATTCCTGTGCCTATTCAAGCCCTGGCTTGGTGCACACATTTTCTTTAGTTCTGTATGGATTTATCTCCAGCAATCCTGCTGACCACACCCATTTCACTGTGTCACAAACCTAACTCTGGGCTGCAGTATGTGAATCCCACTCTGATGTGGGACATGGCAGGGCACCAGAGCAGGCCATGAAGAAGGGACATTCGGGGGATTAGTGAAGAGACTGTCGGAACCCGGGCCAACTCTTAGAACTCCGGCACCACCGCAGGAGTAGGGAACTGCCTCAGGATAGGGATTTACCAGAGGCAGAACCTTTAGAGCCACTTGCTCTACTGTGCCAGACACCAGCCACAACAGGGACCAGGCAGATGAGAAAGGAGGAGGCCCTCTGAGGTTCCACAAGGAAGAGTTTATTCCAGGTGAAAAAAATGGGATAAAAAGCCCCTAGATTTATTGTGTAAGGGGGTTTATACAGATACAAGTCAGGGGGTGCATACAAACAGCTGACCAATACGGAATCCTCAGGGGAGCAGTGAGGGGATTAGTCCAGTGTCTGGGGCCCATTGCGGTAGGAGGGTGGAGAGGATGGCTCACATGGGCCCACGGGGCCTCCGGAATAGGGGAGTTCCAAAGGGCTGCTGCAGTCAGAGATTGGCCCAAAGGTTCCTTCGGGAACCAAGGGGCTGGGGTGCCGTGACAGGCAAGGAAAGAGCTGGAACAAGGGGCGGGGAATGGCATGAGGGACAGCTTTGAGGGAGGGAAAAACCCACGGGTGAACCATGAACCAATTAAACAGGAATCAATAAAATAAATTCAAACTGCAACAATCAAGAGCATCTTCAGAGACACAGCCTGACCGACCAGCAATGGAAGCAGGAAACAAAAAAAAGTTTTGCTGAGCAATGGCCCTTTGATGAAGCAAAACATTTACAATCAGGCCAGGCCATTTCTACAGATGGGGGCACACTCTGGGGGTACAGCTGAGGCCATGAGGTCACAGCAGGCTCAGGGGTCACAGCAGGCTCTGAGGTCACAGCAGGCTCAGGTCACAGCAGGCTCAGGGGTCACAGCAGGCTGAGGTCACAGCAGGCTCTGAGGTCACAGAGGTGCCAGACCCCGTGGTTGCACAGCAGCACAAGGAGCGAGCAGTCAGTGCTTGAGCACAACTGTTGCGGCAGCAGCAGCAGCAGCGGCAGCAGTGGTGCTGACATTGGGACAGCGGTGTCAGGACAGCGGTGGCAGCAAGAGCTGCGGGACTGGCAGGAGGCAAGGCACCATGGCCCTTGCTCTGCGCCTCTTCCTCCTGCTCCTCCTGGCCGTGGCCCTGCCTGCCAGGGCTGCCCAGGCTGCTCCGCTGCAAGTGCGGCGAGCAGGTGAGCCGGCAGCCTGGCTCCCCTTTCCTGGGAAAGCGCTCCCGGCTCCCCGGGAAGCACTGGGGATGGTTTTCCCCAGGCCTTTAGGGAGGGTTTCCTCTGGGGGAGGGAGAGAGCCCCCAGGGCCCTGGGCAACCCCAGTTTCCTCTCCAGGGATCTGTCACAGGGTCTGCAAAGAGGGTGCAGAGTGACCAGGAGCCAGCCCAGAGCTCCCCAGGCCCCTGTGAAGTTTGGCCTTGTCCATTCACATCTGGCTCCCATAGCCTTAACCAACCCCCTGGCAGTGCCCAATTCCCAGAGGCAGAAGGGGATCCCAACACAACACGGAAATGGTTCAGATCTGTGCTCCCTTCTAGACTGGAATCATAACATGGATTATTTGGATGACCAGCTGGAAAGTGGGTGGAAATTCCTGGAAGATGCTGGAGGCAAGTTCTCAGTATGCCTTTCCTGAGACAATAATCAGTGTCCATGTGACAAGAGCTCACTCGCCTTCCATTTCCCTTAACATAATCTCATGGCTGAAGGAATCTGGAATTCTTGCCCTGCTCCTTTCTGGAGCCGTGAGTGATCCTCTATAGGATCGCTCTCAGTGGGAGGAAGGAGCATTTAGCTGTGCATCCTCCTCCCATGTCCAATGCCACTGTGTCCTTCTGTGTGCTCTGTGCAGCCACAGAGAAGAGTAGAACGGGCAGGGGCCAGGCCCAGGGCTGTGCCCCGGGGCTGAGCCTTGCCTGCAGCCTGAGGATCTCCTACAGTGCCACGGGTGCTGTTCTGTCCTGTCTTTCTTTGCAGCTGAACCTCTTGCGGAAGGTGATCTGGCTTCCCAACCGACATTAAGGATTGAGCCTCTGGGAGATGGTGAGGGTAGGTCAAGGCCTTTCCCCTGGGAGAGCTGCCAGCTCTGAGCCCAAAGTTCGGACAGGGGGGCATCGCTGCAGGTGCCAGGACAGAGCTATGCACGTGTGTGCCCGTGCCCTGGGCGATCCCCTCACCGCTCCTGCGGCTCAGTGGTGCCCATGCACCTGAGCAGAGATGGCAGAAGCTTCTGTGGCTGATGTGTTACAGGTGTGCCTGCAGGGAAGACTTTTCCTGTTCCTTTGCTGGTTCCTCCACCAAAGCCAGGCTCCCATCGCAAGGGTGAGTAGTGTGTCCCTGCTGACCCCACAGGCTGAGCCCTGCTTCTCTAGGATCCATTCATGGGAAATGGAAATATTGCACTCCAAGGACCCCCGACAGGCAAGAGCAAACACACAACAGACAAGACATCCCTGCAATCATCGAAAAACATGAAGCAAAGGCTGAAGGGAATACTTCAGAGAAGTCAAGATGGGTTCATTCCCTCAGCCTTGTCCTGGGGCTCAGCAGCTGGGGGCACTGGCTGCACATCTGGACACGCCGTGCCCGGCACAGCAGGAAGGGATCCATGGCAGCCTCACTGCCCTGCTGCTGCTTCCACGCCCTGCAAGGCCATTTCCCAGCCTGGCCTGGCTGCAGCTTCTCCCCAGCCTCTGCAGGACGGCATTGGGCATCATCTACCAGAGTGCCCAAATCGCACCATGGGCAATGTACACCCTGAGGTCCCCCGCAATTTCCCTGTTTCCGGGCACATCAGGTGTAGGGGCTGTTTGGGGAAGGGACCAGTCTGGGACAGTCCTAAAATCCAGGGTGTTTTCTGATCCTAATCCATGCCTTTTGCAACTATTGCCACCTGAAGCTGTCATCTTCCCATTCCCAATGAGGAATGCTTCCATCTGATCCGGCAGTCTCTTTTCCATTCTTCAGAAACGAAAGGAGAGCCTGTGCTGAAAGCTGAGTTCCCTGGAGGAAGCAGCGATTCTGTGCCAGCCTCTGCTGCAGGAAGGGAGGCGATGCCAGGCACAGCCACAGGAGGTAATTGCTGTGCCTCTGGGCCTGAGCCCTGCTGAGGCTTGAGCTGCCCTCTCTGCTGCTTGGCACTGCGGGCACAGCCCGGACAAGACGGGCACAGCCCAGAGGAATTGTCCCGAGCAGGCTCAGGGCACTCGCGTACTGAGCTGTCCTGCTGGGCTCCCTCCGTGGGAGACACGTCCCGAAACCTGGGAGCGGCTGCACGGGGTGCCCATGGTGGGGAAAGGGCAGAGGGGGAGAGCAAGGCTCCCGTGGGTCCTGACAGGGCCTGGCCACGTGCCCTTGAGGACTGGGCAGTGTCCCAGCAGAAGGAGGGCAGGAGGGACAGATGGAGGCAGGGATAGCTGTGGCACTGCCTGCTGCAGTTTTCCCCAGGGCTTTAGGGAGGATTTCCTCTGTGTGTGAGTGGGAACCCCCAGGGCCCTGGGCTGCCCCTGTTTCCTCTCCATTGGCGTTGCAGAGGGCAGGGAAAGAGGGTGTAGAGCGTCCAGGAGCGTTCCCAGAGCTCCCCAGGCCCCTGTGCAGCTTTGGCCATGTCCATTCACACCTGGCTTCCATGGCCTTACACAAGCCCCTTGTGGAGCGTGTCTCCCAGAGGCAGACGGGGATCCCAGCACGCCCTCGAAAATGTTCTCATCTCTGCTCTATTCTAGATGAGGTTGCTGGGAAGGCTTCGCCATTAGATTGGCTGATTAAAGCTTTGCAGGCCTTGGAGCCTCCTGCAGGTATGTTCTCACTGTCCCACCAAGGATTAATCATTGACAACCTGGCCGGACCAGGTGACAAAAACTTCTCTGTCTGTTCAGTTACAGGTGCTTCTGCAGGGAAGACTTTTGCTGCTCCTTTTCTGCTTCCTGCACGCAAGCCCAGCGCCCATCGCAGGGGTGAGTAGTGTGTCCTTGCTGACCCCACAGACTGAGCCCTGCTTTTTTGCCATCCCGTCATGGGAAATGGAACTACTTTCTGTTAAGGTCCTCCGAGAGGGAACAACAAACCTAGAGGCGAGAAGAAATCACTTGAGTCAAACAACGTCTTGAAACAAATAGTGGAGGAATTGCACAAAGGGAATGGTGAGAGCATTTCCCTCAGCCTTGTCCTGGTGCTCAGCAGCCGGGGGCTTTGGCTGCACATCTGGACACGCTGTGCCTGGCACAGCAGGAAGGGATCCATGGCAGCCTCGCTGCCCCGCTGCTGCTTCCACGCTGTGCAGGACTGTTTCCCAGCCTGGCCAGGCTTCAGCTTCTCCCCAACCTCTGCAGGAAGGCACTGGGCATCAGCTGACAGGCAGCCCAAACTGCACCACTGTAGCAGGCTCCGAGCATGCTAGGGCCCCATGGAGGGCCGAGGCTTAAAGATAGGAATTGCCAAGTCATGATGAAGTGGTAATACAAGCCCCTGCCTTCCGGCTTTCGGACCCCAGCATATCTCTCTGTAGCCCCATAGGTCACTTCCCCTTAACCCCTACTATTGTACAAGTATGGATCCCCTTATAACCCATATATAGAGCTGTTTTAGACCATTCTGGAGGAGAGCCATCTCTAGAACCCTTCACAGACCCCTCAAGAAAACCCTCGCTGTGGAACGCCAGGACGTTTCTCCTCCTCTCTCGCAACATCTGCTTCCCGGCTAGCCTGCAAGGCGCCTTAGCAAGCAAATACCTAAAACCATAAGAGAGGTGATAATCGCTAAAGACCTGATATCCACTGGGCTTGCTAAGGTTGCCAGCGGCTGAGCGTGGCCTGGGTACTCGGACACTCTGTCCCCATGAAGGACAGAGGTATCCAGCCCGTGCTGCCTGCTCGGGGGCAAATTAGCCCAGCAGGGAACCCACGATACACCAGAGGCCCTGCACGCCCTAAGATCCCCCGCAATTTCCCTGTCTCCGGGCACATAAGGTGGAGGGGCTGGTTGGAGAAGGGACCAGTCTGGGACAGTGCCAAAACCCAGGTTGTTTTCTGATCCTTATCCATGCCTTTTGCAACTATTGCTGCCTGAAGCTGTCATCTTCCCCATTCCCAATGAGGAATGTTTCCATCTGATCCAGCGGTCTCTCTTCCATTCTTCAGAAATGAAAGGAGAACCTGTGCTGAAAGCTGAGTTCCCTGGAGGAAGCAGCGATTCTGTGCCAGCCTCTGCTGCAGGAAGGGAGGAGATGCCAGGCACAGCCACAGGAGGTAATTGCTGTGCCTCTGGGCCTGAGCCCTGCTGAGGCTTGAGCTGCCCTCTCTGCTGCTTGGCACTGCGGGCACAGCCCGGACAAGACGGGCACAGCCCAGAGGAATTGTCCCGAGCAGGCTCAGGGCACTCGCGTACTGAGCTGTCCTGCTGGGCTCCCTCCATGGGAGACACGTCCCGAAACCTGGGAGCGGCTGCACGGGGTGCCCATGCTGGGGAAAGGGCAGAGGGGGAGAGCAAGGCTCCCGTGGGTCCTGACAGGACCTGGCCACGTGCCCTTGAGGACTGGGCAGTGTCCCAGCAGAAGGAGGGCAGGAGGGACAGATGGAGGCAGGGATAGCTGTGGCACTGCCTGCTGCAGTTTTCCCCAGGGCTTTAGGGAGGATTTCCTCTGTGTGTGAGGGGAAACCCCCAGGGCCCTGGGCTGCCCCTGCTTCCTCTCCATTGGCGTTGCAGAGGGCAGGGAAAGAGGGTGTAGAGCGTCCAGGAGCGTTCCCAGAGCTCCCCAGGCCCCTGTGCAGCTTTGGCCATGTCCATTCACACCTGGCTTCCATGGCCTTACACAAGCCCCTTGTGGAGCGTGTCTCCCAGAGGCAGACGGGGATCCCAGCACGCCCTCGAAAATGTTCTCATCTATGCTCTATTCTAGATGAGGTTGCTGGGAAGGCTTCGCCATTAGATTGGCTGATTAAAGCTTTGAAGCCCTTGGAGCCTCCTGCAGGTATGTTCTCACTGTCCCACCAATCACTGACAACCTGGCAGGACCAGGTGACAGAAACATCTCTGTCTGTTGAGTTACAGGTGCTTCTGCAGGGAAGACTTCTGCTGCTCCTTTTCTGCTTCTTGCACGCAAGCCCAGCGTCCATCACAGGGGTGAGTAGTGTGTCCTTGCTGACCCCACAGGTTGATCCCTGCTTTTTTGCCATCCAGTCATGGGAAATGGAACTACTTTCTCTTAAGGTCCTCTGAGAGGGAAGAACAAACCTAGTGGCAAGAAGAAATCGCTTAAGTCAAACAACGTCTTGACACAAATAGTGGAGGAATTGCACAAAGGGAATGGTGAGAGCATTTCCCTCAGCCTTGTCCTGGGGCTCAGCAGCCGGGGGCTTTGGCTGCACATCTGGAAACGCTGTGCCTGGCACAGCAGGAGGGGATCCATGGCAGCCTCGCTGCCCTGCTGCTGCTTCCACGCCGTGCAGGACTGTTTCCCAGCCTGGCCAGGCTTCAGCTTCTCCCCAGCCTCTGCAGGAAGGCATTGGGCATCAGCTGACAGGCAGCCCAAACTGCAACAGACCCTGAAATTCCCCACAATATCCTGGTCTCCAGATTAGGAAAAGGAGGTTGTTTGCAGCAGGGAATGATCTGACCCAACCCCAATAACCCGGCCCTTTTCCTGGTCTTTAACAAATATTGCCTCCTGTAAATGCCAGCACCCAAATAGCGAACAACTCCCTCTTATGCAACTGTCTCCCTTCCTTTCTCAAGAGATGCACATAGAGGTTCTGTGGAAAGCAGCATTTCCTGAAGGAAGCAGTCGCTCTTCGTTGCCAGCCCCTGCCACAGGAAAGGAGGAGATGTCAGACACAGGCACAGGCACAGAAGGTAATTGCTGTGCCAGGCTCAGCCCTTGGCAGGGCTGTGTGGCAGCAGCTCATGCCCAGGGCCTGCCCTGCGCAGCCCAGCAGCAGCCAAAGCTGGAGGTGCCTCTGGAGCTCGTTCACAGCCCCGGGGAAAGGGGACTTGTGCACCAATGTCCCTCCCGCTGCAGCTGCTCCGGAGCTGGCCCTGAGTGCCCAGAGGGCCAAGGCACAGGAGCAGCCCCGAGCGGAAGCCCTGCCGCGAGCCCAGGGCCAGAGCCAGCCTTGGCACAAAAGGAAACAGTTCTCATCTTGGTTTGCTTCCAGACTGGGATACTGGGAAGGATTCTCCATTAACCTGGAGGTTTGAAATTGTGAAGCCCACTGAGGGTTCTGCAGGTGCGTTCTCACGGTCCCACCAAGGATTAATCATTGACAACCTGGCAAGAACCAGTTGACAGAAGCTTCTGTGGCTGTTCAGTTACAGATGTGACTGCAGGGACAACTTCACCAACTCCTGGGCTGGATAGTGAGCACCAAACCAGCTCCCATCGCAGGGGTGAGTAGTGTGTCCCAGCTGGCCCCACAGGCTGAGCCCTGCTTTTGTGCCATCCAGTCATGGGAAATGGAACTACTTTTTGTCAAGTTCCTCAAACACTAAAGCCCAAGCACACGACAGACAAGAAATTCCAGAAGCCATTTGAAGTCATGTGGCAAGTGCTGAAGGAAGAGCTTCAGGGAGGACAAGGTGGGTGCATTCCCTCAGCCTTGTCCTGGGGCTCAGCAGCCGGGGGCTTTGGCTGCACATCTGGACATGCCAAGCCCGGCACAGCAGGAAGGGATCCATGGCAGCCTCGCTGCCCCGCTGCTGCTTCCACGCTCTGCAGGGCTGTTTCCCAGCCTGGCCTGGCTGCAGCTTCTCCCCAGCCTCTGCAGGAAGGTATTGGGCATCAGCTGAAAGGGAGCCCAAACTGCACCACGGGCTATGCACACCCTGACATCCCCTGCAATTTCCCTGTCTCTCAGCAGATCAGAAAGCGCACAGTTGTTTGCACAAGGGAGTGCTCTGGCCCAATCCTAAGGGCCTGGGCCTTTTCCTGATTCTTATCCATGTCTTTGAGAAGCATTGCCTCCTGAGCTGCACCCTTGACGATGGGAAACAGCCCCATCTGATGCAGCGTTCCTTTTCCTTTCTCCAGAAGTGGATGCAGAGGCTGTGCTGAAGGCGGCGTTTCCCACAGGAAGCAGAGATTCTGTGCCAGCCTCTGCTGCAGGAAGGGAGGCGATGCCAGGCACAGCCACAGGAGGTAATTGCTGTGCCTCTGGGCCTGAGCCCTGCTGAGGCTTGAGCTGCCCTCTCTGCTGCTTGGCACTGCGGGCACAGCCCGGAAAAGACGGGCACAGCCCAGAGGAATTGTCCCGAGCAGGCTCAGGGCACTCGCGTACTGAGCTGTCCTG
This sequence comes from Zonotrichia albicollis, assembly GCF_047830755.1. NCBI lineage: Eukaryota > Metazoa > Chordata > Aves > Passeriformes > Passerellidae > Zonotrichia > Zonotrichia albicollis. The sequence continues at coordinate 21,154,138 of NC_133830.1, forward strand.
CTGGGCTCCCTCCGTGGGAGACACGTCCCGAAACCTGGGAGCGGCTGCACGGGGTGCCCATGCTGGGGAAAGGGCAGAGGGGGAGAGCAAGGCTCCCGTGGGTCCCGACAGGGCCTGGCCACGTGCCCTTGAGGACTGGGCAGTGTCCCAGCAGAAGGAGGGCAGGAGAGACAGAGGGAAGCAGGGATAGCTGTGGCACTGCCTGCTGCAGTTTTCCCTCTGGGCTTTAGAGAGGATTTCCTCCCTGTATGTGAGGGAGAGAGCCCGAGGGCCTTGGGCTGCTCCAGCTGCCCCACCAGGGACATTGCCCAGGACCTGTGCAGAGTGGCCAGGAGCCAGCCCAGAGCTCCCCAGGCCCCTGTGCACCTTTGGCCTTGTCCATTCACACCTGGCTCCCATAGCCTTAACCAACCCCTGGCAGTGCCCATTTCCCAGAGGCAGGAGGGGATCTCAGCACAACACGGAAATGGTTCTGATCTGTGCTCTGTTCTAGACTGGAATCGTAACATGGATTATTTGGAAGCCCTGCTGGAAAATGGCTTGAAATTCCTGGAAGATGCTGGAGGCAAGTTCTCAGTGTGCCTTTCCTGAGACAATAATCAGTGTCCATGTGACAGGAGCTCACTCGCCTTCCATTTCCCTTAACATAATCTCATGGTTGAAGGAATCTGGAATTCTTGCCCTGCTCCTTTCTGGAGCCCTGAGTGATCAGACAGGATTGCTCTCAGTGGGAGGAAGGAGCATTTAGCTGTGCATCCTCCTCCCATGTCCAATGCCACTGTGTCCTTCCGTGTGCTCTGTGCAGTCACAGAGAAGAGTAGAACGGGCAGGGGCCAGGCCCAGGGCTGTGTCCAGGGGTGAGCCTTGCCTGCAGCCTGAGGATCTCCTACAGTGCCACGGGAGCTGTTCTGTTCTACCTTTCCTTGCAGCTGAACCAGCTGCTGACAGAAATCTGGCTTCGCAAACCACATCCAGGACTGAGCCTCTGGGATATGGTGAGGGTAGGTCAAGGCCTTTCCCCTGGGAGAGCTGCCAGCTCTGAGCCCAAAGCTCGGCCAGGGGGGCATCGCTGCAGGTGCCAGGACAGAGCCATGCACGTGTGTGCCCTCGCCCTGTGCCATCCCCTCACAGCTCCTACGGCTCAGTGGTGCCCGTTCAGCTGAGCAGAGATGGCAGAAGCTTCTGTGGCTGATGTGTTACAGATGTGTCTGCAGGGAGGACTTCTGCAGCAGATCGGCTGGATTCTTGGCACCAACCCAGCGCCCATCGCAAGGGTGAGTAGTGTGTCCCTGCTGGCCCCACAGGCTGAGCCGTGCTTTTGTGGCATCCATTTATGGGAACGGGAACATGGAACAAAAGGAAAGACTCATGATAGTGCAGGCACAACGTCTCTTGACTTAAATGAATTCCTGAGACAAACACAGAATGGGGCACAGGCAGGAGAAGGTAGGTGCATTCCCTGAGCCCTGTCCTGGGGCTCAGCAGCCGGGGGCTTTGGCTACACTTCCGGATACGCTGTGCCCGGCACAGCCGGAAGGGATCCATGGCAGCCTCGCTGCCCCGCTGCTGCTTCCATGCCCTGCAGGGCTGTTTGCCAGCCTGGCCTGGCTGCAGCTTCTCCCTAGCCTCTGCAGGAAGGCATTGGGCATCAGCTGACAGGCAGCCCAAATCGCACCACGGGCCTGAGATCCCCTGCAGCTTGCCAGTCTCTGAGCAAATGAGGATGCACACCTATTTGGAGGAGAGAGTGTTCTGGCCCAGCCCCAACAGCATGGGCATTTTCCCAATCCTTACACTGACATTTACAGGCATTGCCTCCTGAAGATGTCACCTCCCCAATGGGGAATGTTGCCATCTGATCCAGCAGTGTCTCTTTCTTTTTCAAGCGATGGACCAAAAATCTGTGCAGAAGGAGCCACACCCCGGAGGAAGCAGTGGGTCAATGTCAGGCTCTACTGCAGGAACAAATGTGATGCCAAGCACAGGTGAAAGCACAGAAGGTAATTGCTGTGCCAGGCTCAGCAGGGCTCAGCCCTTGGCAGGGCTCTGTGGCAGCAGCTCTTCCCCCAGGGCCTGCCCTTGCACAGCCCAGCAGCAGCCAAAGCTGGAGGTGCCTCTGGAGCTCGTTCACAGCCCCAGGGATAGGGGACTCGTGCACCAACGTCCCTCCCGCTGCAGCTGCTCTGGAGCTGGCCCTGAGTGCCCAGAGGCCCAAGGCACAGGAGCAGCCCCGAGCGGGAGCCCTGCCGCGAGCCCAGGGCCAGAGCCAGCCTTGGCTCCCGACTGGGCAGGGGCTGCACAGGCTCCTGACAGGGCCTGACTCTGTGCCCTGGGGCTGGGGGAGCTGTCACGGGGCAGGGAGGGCCAGGGCTGGCTGTGGCTGCTCAGGGATGGCTTTGGCCCGTGTCCCTCCAAGCAGCCACTGCCCAAGCAGCTGCGCTGCCCCCAGGCTCTCCTCCCGACCTGCTGGGCTTTGTTGGGTGGCACAGCCTGTGCCAAGGGGCGGCAAGGTGCCTGCAGGCCCCAGCTCTGGGGGAAACGGAGAACGTCCTGCCCACATCCACCCTGCTGCCAGCTCAGCAGTGCAGCACAGCACGGGCTGACACTCCCCATTGCTCCCACAGGTGCAGCTGGAACCACAGTACATGTTCCTGATTCCCAGAAGGGCCCTGGAGGGGGTTTCTGTCAGGGAACAGGCTGCTGGCTGGGGTTACTGGCAGGCCTACTTCTTTTGGAGCTTGTCTTCATGTTGTGCTGCTTTGGAATCTGGTATTCCTGGAAGAGAAACAGGTGAGTGTTTTGTTGCTCTCCCCCTCAAACAGCTTCTTTTGAAAGTCTACTGCAGACAGGAAACATTTCCAGTGAGGCTGCAGTGTAGGTGTGGCCAGTCCATGATTGTCCAAAGAACAATGCTGAGGGTTCTGCTGCTGCCCAGAGCTTTCATTGGCTTCCTCATTGCTGGGCCTTGTCCTGGCGGGCCCGCTGGGGCTGCAGCCACTGCTGGCTCCCACTGAGGCTGCCTGGCCCAGAGCAGCCCCAGGGGCACAGGGCAGAGGCAAAGCACGGTGGGGAGGAGAAAGAGCAGGGACGAGATTGCCCTTGAAAGGCAGAGGCACTCTGGGGCCTGCTCCTGCCCAGCGAGCCTGCCCAGAGCCGTGGCCTGCTCGCCGGGGCCGTGAGGGGCAGCTGTGCAGCTGGGCCAAGCTGTGCCAGCAGCTCCAGCCGTGCTGGGGAGCCTTGCCAGCTCTGGGCCCTGCTGTGCAGGAGGCTCCCTGTGTGCCACTGGCAGCTGGGGCCTCAGCCACCTCCTCTCTCCACAGATCCACCTCTGGACAGCAGTTTAAAGGCGGCAGCACCTCACACCCGCAGGGCCTGGGCAGCCCTGTCAGGCGTTCTGAGAAGAGGACCCCGGAACAGACTAAGAAGAAGAAACCTGCAATTCTCCCAGTGTAGATCCCACTGCCACCTCTTCTCCCCATTCGTATCCCTGAGCTGCCCTCATCCCCTTTTCGATCTTCCTCTGTCCCGTCCCAGCCCATTCCCGACTTCTTCTATAGACCCCAGCAGCAGCCCAGCACCCTCCAGCCCCTCCTGAGACCAACATGTCCCTTCCTCTGCCCCGGAGCCCCCTGGCCCTGCCCTCTAAACAACCCTGTAGGTTACACTCCTGTGGAAACGGCAATCACTTGTTTTTAAAATTTTGAAGTTTAATAAAATGGTTATATACATAGTCATACAATTAGAGTAATGATAATTTGCACAATTTGAATTAGGACAATATGTGACAATAGAAACAAAGAGTTACAGAGGTCTGGGTCCTTTTCTCTGGGCAGCACAAGCTCAAAAGGGGACACCTGTTATCAGAGGATTAACCCTTAAAAACAATACCTTGTTGCATATTCATACACTTCATACATGAGGCATAAATTCCATTCAAATACAGGATTCTGTCCACTCATCATCAACTTCTTCCTCTGAATCCTAACAGTGCCTTTGAGGCGGGAAGAAGTTTGTTTCTTCTTATTAGAGGGCAATGAATTCTTTTCCTCTGACAGATTTATGTGTCCTGTGGCTGCTATCTTGCTGTGAGTCCTTTCTTTAAAAAAAAGTATCTTACATAGCGTAGCTTCAATTTTAACATTTTTTATAAGCTAAAACTATATTTAACACACTACTTAAAAGAATTAATACAGCATTACATTCTAACACAAAACCTATAAGATACATTTTAATATTTGTGAAAAGCCAATCATAAAGTACACATTTTTCACACCCCCCCATCCCCCCCCAGGTAGGTGACGGCCCCTTCTTCTATTGCAATAAAGAGATGCAACTGTCACCCCAGTGTCCGGGTGGCAGCAGCAGCAAAGCCCAGCCGGCAGCAGCACAGGCTCAGCTCCGTGCCCAGGAGCAGCCGTGGATGCCCACGGTGTGGGCAGGCAGGAGCCAGGCAGGGGCTGCTGTGACCAGCGGCGGGGTCCCCAGGGCTGGGGCAGCCCATGCTGAGCGTCCCTGGGCTGAGGGCACCTTTCCTTCCCTGGCATCATCTGGGCCTGCACCTCCTCCAGTGGCAAGCCCAGGAAAAGAGGGAAGCCAACAAAAGCATCTCCAGGGACACAGCCTGACCAGCAATTCCAGCAGGTAAAACAAAGCTCCTCCCTAATTAACACACACTTGATAGAACCTAATTGATGGGCCATCACCAATGCAGGGTGCTGCACAGGGTCCGCTCCTCTGGATGAGGGCCCAAAAGGGGAGGGAAGGGAAGGTCTGTGTGGCCTCGGGGCCCGATGGGGCTGATGAACAGAGGCACAACAGCCCAGCTGCAGCCACACTCCGCTTCCTGCTCAAAACACTCGCCGTAGATGCCCTGGCCGTCCCTGTAAGGCACCTGGGGGCTTTGGAGGGCCCCATAAGGCGCACGAGGGGCTGGGGTGCCTTGTGGGACACACAGGGATATTTTAGGCTCCCTCTGAGGCACGGAGAGCGCTGGGGTCCACTTCAAGTCATGCAAGGGATTTGGAATTTTGTCTGAGGCACAGAGGGAGTTTGGGATCTCTCCCAAGGTGTGCAGGGCGCTGGGGTCTCTGCTGGGGTCTCTGACGGGGTTTTGGGCTCTCATTTCACATGTGGGGAGGGCTGTGGGCTCTCGTAAGTGTCCGGGCACTTTGCCCCCCTCCTGCTGCCCGCAGTGGGGCGGGAGTCTCTGCTGAGGCCCGCAGGGCTCGAGGCCCTCCCGCGCTCCCTCCCGAGGCCCGTCCGGCTCGGGGCTGCCGCGGCCCAGGGGCGGCCGTCGTGCCGGGACGGCGCTGGCGACGGGCCGAGCCGGAGCCGCCCCGCCGGGTCGCGCTGCACGGGCACGGCACGGGCGGCGCTGAGCGCCGGGCAGGCGGCGCCACAGCCCCGGCCCTGCCTCCTTCGGGAACGGGCACACACAGCACCGCAGGCAGAGCGCCGGCTCCGGGCTCCGCTCGGCGCCCGAGGGGACGGAACGATGCCACAGGAGCCTGGGGAGCCCCGCGCAGGGCCCTGGCGCTGCCCGCCCGCCTCTCCTGTGGCCATCCCGGGCGGCAGGGGCTCGCTCTGGGCGAGCTGCCGGCTCCTGCCACTGCCCTGACAACGCTGAGGGGCGTTCGGGGCCGGGACTGGGCTTGACAGGTAGACAATTCATAGGAGACTTCCTCAGGCCTTTTACAAGATTTACTGCAAAACAACTTAAAATCCCAGGCTAAATCGTGTGGTTTAATGCCTGGGGATTTGCAGTCTCGTCCCGCGGCCACAGCAGCTGACAGGTGCCGGCTAGCCGCTCCCGGAGTGACCCGTGGAGACCCCGAATCCCTCCCAGGTTTGCTGCCAGGACCCCGAGCTCTGGCTCCGTCTGCGGCGTAGTGACGCAGGCGAGAGCAGCACTGCCAAGCACTGAGGCGAAGGAAGGAAGGACTGGACACACGTAGGAATGCCGAGGCGCTTTACTGACCCAGCCAGGGCCAGTAACGGTATCACAGAAAAACTTTTGGGGAGGCACTTATAAAGGCGAAGGGCGTGACACGAGGGGACACAAGGGACCAATGAACGAGGCCCAGGGGAGGAGCGAGGGACACAACCGAACCAATACCAATGGCACAGGGGAGGGAGAAGCGTCAGGGGACAAATCATGTGTTAAGTAAGGCAAGATTGACACAGAAATTTCTCGAAATGAAAGGGGGCTGGTTACAGTGATGGACAGGTAACTGGCGGGAAGAAAAAAATTTTATGAGGGAGAACATGGGGGGAACTGAGGGTCAAACCAAAATCTTAATTTCCAAAAAGAACCAACTTTACAATAAAACCCGTATAAAACACACAATGCCACAGGGATTCCTTGAAGATGCTTTGTAACTCCCCGTGGTGCCGGGCCAGGCCGGGTCCCAGCGAGCACCAACACCCAGCAGCTCTCGTGTATGCAGCACGGCTGGCACCGGGAACACGAGTCATCATCCCTCCAGCTGCCCGCTCTGCCTGCAGGCTGTCACGCAACAGCAATGCTCCAGCCAGAACAGGCATTTTTACATGCTCAGCACCACGTGCTCTTGTGGTCCTGCTAGTGCATCAGAGAAAAAAGCCAAACGTGACAGACAAAACCTGACTGTAGGAGAGGGATGGCTCAGCAGAGGGTCTGGGGACCTGTGGTGCCAGCCAGCGCCCGGTCACTCGGACACAGCTGCAATACCCCACACTGTCACACTTCACCTGGGAGGGTATGAAAGGCCAGGGATTCTTTGTTTAGGGTTCCCCAGAGGCACCAGCTCAAGCTTGCACTGTTCCACCACCATAAAATTGTTTTAAGGATCCAGAAGTCTGACACTCTGCTATGGAGGACATTCCACATTCCCAACCTTTTGGGCATTTAGGACCTTTTGATTTTGCTTTGCACCCAAGAAAAATAAATCTCCAAATGTGCACAAATAACTCCTTTTTTTTTTCACCTGATTTTTACATTGTTCTCTGCTGCCTTGTCCTCATCTTTCCAAAATTCCTGTGCCTATTCAAGCCCTGGCTTGGTGCACACATTTTCTTTAGTTCTGTATGGATTTATCTCCAGCAATCCTGCTGACCACACCCATTTCACTGTGTCACAAACCTAACTCTGGGCTGCAGTATGTGAATCCCACTCTGATGTGGGACATGGCAGGGCACCAGAGCAGGCCATGAAGAAGGGACATTCGGGGGATTAGTGAAGAGACTGTCGGAACCCGGGCCAACTCTTAGAACTCCGGCACCACCGCAGGAGTAGGGAACTGCCTCAGGATAGGGATTTACCAGAGGCAGAACCTTTAGAGCCACTTGCTCTACTGTGCCAGACACCAGCCACGACAGGGACCAGGCAGATGAGAAAGGAGGAGGCCCTCTGAGGTTCCACAAGGAAGAGTTTATTCCAGGTGAAAAAAATGGGATAAAAAGCCCCTAGATTTATTGTGTAAGGGGGTTTATACAGATACAAGTCAGGGGGTGCATACAAACAGCTGACCAATACGGAATCCTCAGGGGAGCAGTGAGGGGATTAGTCCAGTGTCTGGGGCCCATTGCGGTAGGAGGGTGGAGAGGATGGCTCACATGGGCCCACGGGGCCTCCGGAATAGGGGAGTTCCAAAGGGCTGCTGCAGTCAGAGATTGGCCCAAAGGTTCCTTCGGGAACCAAGGGGCTGGGGTGCCGTGACAGGCAAGGAAAGAGCTGGAACAAGGGGCGGGGAATGGCATGAGGGACAGCTTTGAGGGAGGGAAAAACCCACGGGTGAACCATGAACCAATTAAACAGGAATCAATAAAATAAATTCAAACTGCAACAATCAAGAGCATCTTCAGAGACACAGCCTGACCGACCAGCAATGGAAGCAGGAAACAAAAAAAGTTTTGCTGAGCAATGGCCCTTTGATGAAGCAAAACATTTACAATCAGGCCAGGCCATTTCTACAGATGGGGGCACACTCTGGGGGTACAGCTGAGGCCATGAGGTCACAGCAGGCTCAGGGGTCACAGCAGGCTCTGAGGTCACAGCAGGCTCAGGTCACAGCAGGCTCAGGGGTCACAGCAGGCTGAGGTCACAGCAGGCTCTGAGGTCACAGAGGTGCCAGACCCCGTGGTTGCACAGCAGCACAAGGAGCGAGCAGTCAGTGCTTGAGCACAACTGTTGCGGCAGCAGCAGCAGCAGCGGCAGCAGTGGTGCTGACATTGGGACAGCGGTGTCAGGACAGCGGTGGCAGCAAGAGCTGAGGGACTGGCAGAGGGCAAGGCACCATGGCCCTTGCTCTGCGCCTCTTCCTCCTGCTCCTCCTGGCCGTGGCCCTGCCTGCCAGGGCTGCCCAGGCTGCTCCGCTGCAAGTGCGGCGAGCAGGTGAGCCGGCAGCCTGGCTCCCCTTTCCTGGGAAAGCGCTCCCGGCTCCCCGGGAAGCACTGGGGATGGTTTTCCCCAGGCCTTTAGGGAGGGTTTCCTCTGGGGGAGGGAGAGAGCCCCCAGGGCCCTGGGCAACCCCAGTTTCCTCTCCAGGGATCTGTCACAGGGTCTGCAAAGAGGGTGCAGAGTGACCAGGAGCCAGCCCAGAGCTCCCCAGGCCCCTGTGAAGTTTGGCCTTGTCCATTCACATCTGGCTCCCATAGCCTTAACCAACCCCCTGGCAGTGCCCAATTCCCAGAGGCAGAAGGGGATCCCAACACAACACGGAAATGGTTCAGATCTGTGCTCCCTTCTAGACTGGAATCATAACATGGATTATTTGGATGACCAGCTGGAAAGTGGGTGGAAATTCCTGGAAGATGCTGGAGGCAAGTTCTCAGTGTGCCTTTCCTGAGACAATAATCAGTGTCCATGTGACAAGAGCTCACTCGCCTTCCATTTCCCTTAACATAATCTCATGGCTGAAGGAATCTGGAATTCTTGCCCTGCTCCTTTCTGGAGCCGTGAGTGATCCTCTATAGGATCGCTCTCAGTGGGAGGAAGGAGCATTTAGCTGTGCATCCTCCTCCCATGTCCAATGCCACTGTGTCCTTCTGTGTGCTCTGTGCAGCCACAGAGAAGAGTAGAACGGGCAGGGGCCAGGCCCAGGGCTGTGCCCCGGGGCTGAGCCTTGCCTGCAGCCTGAGGATCTCCTACAGTGCCACGGGTGCTGTTCTGTCCTGTCTTTCTTTGCAGCTGAACCTCTTGCGGAAGGTGATCTGGCTTCCCAACCGACATTAAGGATTGAGCCTCTGGGAGATGGTGAGGGTAGGTCAAGGCCTTTCCCCTGGGAGAGCTGCCAGCTCTGAGCCCAAAGTTCGGACAGGGGGGCATCGCTGCAGGTGCCAGGACAGAGCTATGCACGTGTGTGCCCGTGCCCTGGGCGATCCCCTCACCGCTCCTGCGGCTCAGTGGTGCCCATGCACCTGAGCAGAGATGGCAGAAGCTTCTGTGGCTGATGTGTTACAGGTGTGCCTGCAGGGAAGACTTTTCCTGTTCCTTTGCTGGTTCCTCCACCAAAGCCAGGCTCCCATCGCAAGGGTGAGTAGTGTGTCCCTGCTGACCCCACAGGCTGAGCCCTGCTTCTCTAGGATCCATTCATGGGAAATGGAAATATTGCACTCCAAGGACCCCCGACAGGCAAGAGCAAACACACAACAGACAAGACATCCCTGCAATCATCGAAAAACATGAAGCAAAGGCTGAAGGGAATACTTCAGAGAAGTCAAGATGGGTTCATTCCCTCAGCCTTGTCCTGGGGCTCAGCAGCTGGGGGCACTGGCTGCACATCTGGACACGCCGTGCCCGGCACAGCAGGAAGGGATCCATGGCAGCCTCACTGCCCTGCTGCTGCTTCCACGCCCTGCAAGGCCATTTCCCAGCCTGGCCTGGCTGCAGCTTCTCCCCAGCCTCTGCAGGACGGCATTGGGCATCATCTACCAGAGTGCCCAAATCGCACCATGGGCAATGTACACCCTGAGGTCCCCCGCAATTTCCCTGTTTCCGGGCACATAAGGTGGAGGGGCTGTTTGGGGAAGGGACCAGTCTGGGACAGTCCTAAAATCCAGGGTGTTTTCTGATCCTAATCCATGCCTTTTGCAACTATTGCCACCTGAAGCTGTCATCTTCCCATTCCCAATGAGGAATGCTTCCATCTGATCCAGCAGTCTCTCTTCCATTCTTCAGAAATGAAAGGAGAGCCTGTGCTGAAAGCTGAGTTCCCTGGAGGAAGCAGCGATTCTGTGCCAGCCTCTGCTGCAGGAAGGGAGGCGATGCCAGGCACAGCCACAGGAGGTAATTGCTGTGCCTCTGGGCCTGAGCCCTGCTGAGGCTTGAGCTGCCCTCTCTGCTGCTTGGCACTGCGGGCACAGCCCGGACAAGACGGGCACAGCCCAGAGGAATTGTCCCGAGCAGGCTCAGGGCACTCGCGTACTGAGCTGTCCTGCTGGGCTCCCTCCGTGGGAGACACGTCCCGAAACCTGGGAGCGGCTGCACGGGGTGCCCATGGTGGGGAAAGGGCAGAGGGGGAGAGCAAGGCTCCCGTGGGTCCTGACAGGGCCTGGCCACGTGCCCTTGAGGACTGGGCAGTGTCCCAGCAGAAGGAGGGCAGGAGGGACAGATGGAGGCAGGGATAGCTGTGGCACTGCCTGCTGCAGTTTTCCCCAGGGCTTTAGGGAGGATTTCCTCTGTGTGTGAGTGGGAACCCCCAGGGCCCTGGGCTGCCCCTGTTTCCTCTCCATTGGCGTTGCAGAGGGCAGGGAAAGAGGGTGTAGAGCGTCCAGGAGCGTTCCCAGAGCTCCCCAGGCCCCTGTGCAGCTTTGGCCATGTCCATTCACACCTGGCTTCCATGGCCTTACACAAGCCCCTTGTGGAGCGTGTCTCCCAGAGGCAGACGGGGATCCCAGCACGCCCTCGAAAATGTTCTCATCTCTGCTCTATTCTAGATGAGGTTGCTGGGAAGGCTTCGCCATTAGATTGGCTGATTAAAGCTTTGCAGGCCTTGGAGCCTCCTGCAGGTATGTTCTCACTGTCCCACCAAGGATTAATCATTGACAACCTGGCCGGACCAGGTGACAAAAACTTCTCTGTCTGTTCAGTTACAGGTGCTTCTGCAGCGAAGACTTTTGCTGCTCCTTTTCTGCTTCCTGCACGCAAGCCCAGCGCCCATCGCAGGGGTGAGTAGTGTGTCCTTGCTGACCCCACAGACTGAGCCCTGCTTTTTTGCCATCCCGTCATGGGAAATGGAACTACTTTCTGTTAAGGTCCTCCGAGAGGGAACAACAAACCTAGAGGCGAGAAGAAATCACTTGAGTCAAACAACGTCTTGAAACAAATAGTGGAGGAATTGCACAAAGGGAATGGTGAGAGCATTTCCCTCAGCCTTGTCCTGGTGCTCAGCAGCCGGGGGCTTTGGCTGCACATCTGGACACGCTGTGCCTGGCACAGCAGGAAGGGATCCATGGCAGCCTCGCTGCCCCGCTGCTGCTTCCACGCTGTGCAGGACTGTTTCCCAGCCTGGCCAGGCTTCAGCTTCTCCCCAACCTCTGCAGGAAGGCACTGGGCATCAGCTGACAGGCAGCCCAAACTGCACCACTGTAGCAGGCTCCGAGCATGCTAGGGCCCCATGGAGGGCCGAGGCTTAAAGATAGGAATTGCCAAGTCATGATGAAGTGGTAATACAAGCCCCTGCCTTCCGGCTTTCGGACCCCAGCATATCTCTCTGTAGCCCCATAGGTCACTTCCCCTTAACCCCTACTATTGTACAAGTATGGATCCCCTTATAACCCATATATAGAGCTGTTTTAGACCATTCTGGAGGAGAGCCATCTCTAGAACCCTTCACAGACCCCTCAAGAAAACCCTCGCTGTGGAACGCCAGGACGTTTCTCCTCCTCTCTCGCAACATCTGCTTCCCGGCTAGCCTGCAAGGCGCCTTAGCAAGCAAATACCTAAAACCATAAGAGAGGTGATAATCGCTAAAGACCTGATATCCACTGGGCTTGCTAAGGTTGCCAGCGGCTGAGCGTGGCCTGGGTACTCGGACACTCTGTCCCCATGAAGGACAGAGGTATCCAGCCCGTGCTGCCTGCTCGGGGGCAAATTAGCCCAGCAGGGAACCCACGATACACCAGAGGCCCTGCACGCCCTAAGATCCCCCGCAATTTCCCTGTCTCCGGGCACATAAGGTGGAGGGGCTGGTTGGAGAAGGGACCAGTCTGGGACAGTGCCAAAACCCAGGTTGTTTTCTGATCCTTATCCATGCCTTTTGCAACTATTGCTGCCTGAAGCTGTCATCTTCCCCATTCCCAATGAGGAATGTTTCCATCTGATCCAGCGGTCTCTCTTCCATTCTTCAGAAATGAAAGGAGAACCTGTGCTGAAAGCTGAGTTCCCTGGAGGAAGCAGCGATTCTGTGCCAGCCTCTGCTGCAGGAAGGGAGGCGATGCCAGGCACAGCCACAGGAGGTAATTGCTGTGCCTCTGGGCCTGAGCCCTGCTGAGGCTTGAGCTGCCCTCTCTGCTGCTTGGCACTGCGGGCACAGCCCGGACAAGACGGGCACAGCCCAGAGGAATTGTCCCGAGCAGGCTCAGGGCACTCGCGTACTGAGCTGTCCTGCTGGGCTCCCTCCATGGGAGACACGTCCCGAAACCTGGGAGCGGCTGCACGGGGTGCCCATGGTGGGGAAAGGGCAGAGGGGGAGAGCAAGGCTCCCGTGGGTCCTGACAGGACCTGGCCACGTGCCCTTGAGGACTGGGCAGTGTCCCAGCAGAAGGAGGGCAGGAGGGACAGATGGAGGCAGGGATAGCTGTGGCACTGCCTGCTGCAGTTTTCCCCAGGGCTTTAGGGAGGATTTCCTCTGTGTGTGAGGGGAAACCCCCAGGGCCCTGGGCTGCCCCTGCTTCCTCTCCATTGGCGTTGCAGAGGGCAGGGAAAGAGGGTGTAGAGCGTCCAGGAGCGTTCCCAGAGCTCCCCAGGCCCCTGTGCAGCTTTGGCCATGTCCATTCACACCTGGCTTCCATGGCCTTACACAAGCCCCTTGTGGAGCGTGTCTCCCAGAGGCAGACGGGGATCCCAGCACGCCCTCGAAAATGTTCTCATCTATGCTCTATTCTAGATGAGGTTGCTGGGAAGGCTTCGCCATTAGATTGGCTGATTAAAGCTTTGAAGCCCTTGGAGCCTCCTGCAGGTATGTTCTCACTGTCCCACCAATCACTGACAACCTGGCAGGACCAGGTGACAGAAACATCTCTGTCTGTTGAGTTACAGGTGCTTCTGCAGGGAAGACTTCTGCTGCTCCTTTTCTGCTTCTTGCACGCAAGCCCAGCGTCCATCACAGGGGTGAGTAGTGTGTCCTTGCTGACCCCACAGGTTGATCCCTGCTTTTTTGCCATCCAGTCATGGGAAATGGAACTACTTTCTCTTAAGGTCCTCTGAGAGGGAAGAACAAACCTAGTGGCAAGAAGAAATCGCTTAAGTCAAACAACGTCTTGACACAAATAGTGGAGGAATTGCACAAAGGGAATGGTGAGAGCATTTCCCTCAGCCTTGTCCTGGGGCTCAGCAGCCGGGGGCTTTGGCTGCACATCTGGAAACGCTGTGCCTGGCACAGCAGGAGGGGATCCATGGCAGCCTCGCTGCCCTGCTGCTGCTTCCACGCCGTGCAGGACTGTTTCCCATCCTGGCCAGGCTTCAGCTTCTCCCCAGCCTCTGCAGGAAGGCATTGGGCATCAGCTGACAGGCAGCCCAAACTGCAACAGACCCTGAAATTCCCCACAATATCCTGGTCTCCAGATTAGGAAAAGGAGGTTGTTTGCAGCAGGGAATGATCTGACCCAACCCCAATAACCCGGCCCTTTTCCTGGTCTTTAACAAATATTGCCTCCTGTAAATGCCAGCACCCAAATAGCGAACAACTCCCTCTTATGCAACTGTCTCCCTTCCTTTCTCAAGAGATGCACATAGAGGTTCTGTGGAAAGCAGCATTTCCTGAAGGAAGCAGTCGCTCTTCGTTGCCAGCCCTTGCCACAGGAAAGGAGGAGATGTCAGACACAGGCACAGGCACAGAAGGTAATTGCTGTGCCAGGCTCAGCCCTTGGCAGGGCTGTGTGGCAGCAGCTCATGCCCAGGGCCTGCCCTGCGCAGCCCAGCAGCAGCCAAAGCTGGAGGTGCCTCTGGAGCTCGTTCACAGCCCCGGGGAAAGGGGACTTGTGCACCAATGTCCCTCCCGCTGCAGCTGCTCCGGAGCTGGCCCTGAGTGCCCAGAGGGCCAAGGCACAGGAGCAGCCCCGAGCGGAAGCCCTGCCGCGAGCCCAGGGCCAGAGCCAGCCTTGGCACAAAAGGAAACAGTTCTCATCTTGGTTTGCTTCCAGACTGGGATACTGGGAAGGATTCTCCATTAACCTGGAGGTTTGAAATTGTGAAGCCCACTGAGGGTTCTGCAGGTGCGTTCTCACGGTCCCACCAAGGATTAATCATTGACAACCTGGCAAGAACCAGTTGACAGAAGCTTCTGTGGCTGTTCAGTTACAGATGTGACTGCAGGGACAACTTCACCAACTCCTGGGCTGGATAGTGAGCACCAAACCAGCTCCCATCGCAGGGGTGAGTAGTGTGTCCCAGCTGGCCCCACAGGCTGAGCCCTGCTTTTGTGCCATCCAGTCATGGGAAATGGAACTACTTTTTGTCAAGTTCCTCAAACACTAAAGCCCAAGCACACGACAGACAAGAAATTCCAGAAGCCATTTGAAGTCATGTGGCAAGTGCTGAAGGAAGAGCTTCAGGGAGGACAAGGTGGGTGCATTCCCTCAGCCTTGTCCTGGGGCTCAGCAGCCGGGGGCTTTGGCTGCACATCTGGACATGCCAAGCCCGGCACAGCAGGAAGGGATCCATGGCAGCCTCGCTGCCCCGCTGCTGCTTCCACGCTCTGCAGGGCTGTTTCCCAGCCTGGCCTGGCTGCAGCTTCTCCCCAGCCTCTGCAGGAAGGTATTGGGCATCAGCTGAAAGGGAGCCCAAACTGCACCACGGGCTATGCACACCCTGACATCCCCTGCAATTTCCCTGTCTCTCAGCAGATCAGAAAGCGCACAGTTGTTTGCACAAGGGAGTGCTCTGGCCCAATCCTAAGGGCCTGGGCCTTTTCCTGATTCTTATCCATGTCTTTGAGAAGCATTGCCTCCTGAGCTGCACCCTTGACGATGGGAAACAGCCCCATCTGATGCAGCGTTCCTTTTCCTTTCTCCAGAAGTGGATGCAGAGGCTGTGCTGAAGGCGGCGTTTCCCACAGGAAGCAGAGATTCTGTGCCAGCCTCTGCTGCAGGAAGGGAGGCGATGCCAGGCACAGCCACAGGAGGTAATTGCTGTGCCTCTGGGCCTGAGCCCTGCTGAGGCTTGAGCTGCCCTCTCTGCTGCTTGGCACTGCGGGCACAGCCCGGAAAAGACGGGCACAGCCCAGAGGAATTGTCCTGAGCAGGCTCAGGGCACTCGCGTACTGAGCTGTCCTGCTGGGCTCCCTCCGTGGGAGACACGTCCCGAAACCTGGGAGCGGCTGCACGGGGTGCCCATGCTGGGGAAAGGGCAGAGGGGGAGAGCAAGGCTCCCGTGGGTCCCGACAGGGCCTGGCCACGTGCCCTTGAGGACTGGGCAGTGTCCCAGCAGAAGGAGGGCAGGAGAGACAGAGGGAAGCAGGGATAGCTGTGGCACTGCCTGCTGCAGTTTTCCCTCTGGGCTTTAGAGAGGATTTCCTCCCTGTATGTGAGGGAGAGAGCCCGAGGGCCTTGGGCTGCTCCAGCTGCCCCACCAGGGACATTGCCCAGGACCTGTGCAGAGTGGCCAGGAGCCAGCCCAGAGCTCCCCAGGCCCCTGTGCACCTTTGGCCTTGTCCATTCACACCTGGCTCCCATAGCCTTAACCAACCCCTGGCAGTGCCCATTTCCCAGAGGCAGGAGGGGATCTCAGCACAACACGGAAATGGTTCTGATCTGTGCTCTGTTCTAGACTGGAATCGTAACATGGATTATTTGGAAGCCCTGCTGGAAAATGGCTTGAAATTCCTGGAAGATGCTGGAGGCAAGTTCTCAGTGTGCCTTTCCTGAGACAATAATCAGTGTCCATGTGACAGGAGCTCACTCGCCTTCCATTTCCCTTAACATAATCTCATGGTTGAAGGAATCTGGAATTCTTGCCCTGCTCCTTTCTGGAGCCCTGAGTGATCAGACAGGATTGCTCTCAGTGGGAGGAAGGAGCATTTAGCTGTGCATCCTCCTCCCATGTCCAATGCCACTGTGTCCTTCCGTGTGCTCTGTGCAGTCACAGAGAAGAGTAGAACGGGCAGGGGCCAGGCCCAGGGCTGTGTCCAGGGGTGAGCCTTGCCTGCAGCCTGAGGATCTCCTACAGTGCCACGGGAGCTGTTCTGTTCTACCTTTCCTTGCAGCTGAACCAGCTGCTGACAGAAATCTGGCTTCGCAAACCACATCCAGGACTGAGCCTCTGGGATATGGTGAGGGTAGGTCAAGGCCTTTCCCCTGGGAGAGCTGCCAGCTCTGAGCCCAAAGCTCGGCCAGGGGGGCATCGCTGCAGGTGCCAGGACAGAGCCATGCACGTGTGTGCCCTCGCCCTGTGCCATCCCCTCACAGCTCCTACGGCTCAGTGGTGCCCGTTCAGCTGAGCAGAGATGGCAGAAGCTTCTGTGGCTGATGTGTTACAGATGTGTCTGCAGGGAGGACTTCTGCAGCAGATCGGCTGGATTCTTGGCACCAACCCAGCGCCCATCGCAAGGGTGAGTAGTGTGTCCCTGCTGGCCCCACAGGCTGAGCCGTGCTTTTGTGGCATCCATTTATGGGAACGGGAACATGGAACAAAAGGAAAGACTCATGATAGTGCAGGCACAACGTCTCTTGACTTAAATGAATTCCTGAGACAAACACAGAATGGGGCACAGGCAGGAGAAGGTAGGTGCATTCCCTGAGCCCTGTCCTGGGGCTCAGCAGCCGGGGGCTTTGGCTACACTTCCGGATACGCTGTGCCCGGCACAGCCGGAAGGGATCCATGGCAGCCTCGCTGCCCCGCTGCTGCTTCCATGCCCTGCAGGGCTGTTTGCCAGCCTGGCCTGGCTGCAGCTTCTCCCTAGCCTCTGCAGGAAGGCATTGGGCATCAGCTGACAGGCAGCCCAAATCGCACCACGGGCCTGAGATCCCCTGCAGCTTGCCAGTCTCTGAGCAAATGAGGATGCACACCTATTTGGAGGAGAGAGTGTTCTGGCCCAGCCCCAACAGCATGGGCATTTTCCCAATCCTTACACTGACATTTACAGGCATTGCCTCCTGAAGATGTCACCTCCCCAATGGGGAATGTTGCCATCTGATCCAGCAGTGTCTCTTTCTTTTTCAAGCGATGGACCAAAAATCTGTGCAGAAGGAGCCACACCCCGGAGGAAGCAGTGGGTCAATGTCAGGCTCTACTGCAGGAACAAATGTGATGCCAAGCACAGGTGAAAGCACAGAAGGTAATTGCTGTGCCAGGCTCAGCAGGGCTCAGCCCTTGGCAGGGCTCTGTGGCAGCAGCTCTTCCCCCAGGGCCTGCCCTTGCACAGCCCAGCAGCAGCCAAAGCTGGAGGTGCCTCTGGAGCTCGTTCACAGCCCCAGGGATAGGGGACTCGTGCACCAACGTCCCTCCCGCTGCAGCTGCTCTGGAGCTGGCCCTGAGTGCCCAGAGGCCCAAGGCACAGGAGCAGCCCCGAGCGGGAGCCCTGCCGCGAGCCCAGGGCCAGAGCCAGCCTTGGCTCCCGACTGGGCAGGGGCTGCACAGGCTCCTGACAGGGCCTGACTCTGTGCCCTGGGGCTGGGGGAGCTGTCACGGGGCAGGGAGGGCCAGGGCTGGCTGTGGCTGCTCAGGGATGGCTTTGGCCCGTGTCCCTCCAAGCAGCCACTGCCCAAGCAGCTGCGCTGCCCCCAGGCTCTCCTCCCGACCTGCTGGGCTTTGTTGGGTGGCACAGCCTGTGCCAAGGGGCGGCAAGGTGCCTGCAGGCCCCAGCTCTGGGGGAAACGGAGAACGTCCTGCCCACATCCACCCTGCTGCCAGCTCAGCAGTGCAGCACAGCACGGGCTGACACTCCCCATTGCTCCCACAGGTGCAGCTGGAACCACAGTACATGTTCCTGATTCCCAGAAGGGCCCTGGAGGGGGTTTCTGTCAGGGAACAGGCTGCTGGCTGGGGTTACTGGCAGGCCTACTTCTTTTGGAGCTTGTCTTCATGTTGTGCTGCTTTGGAATCTGGTATTCCTGGAAGAGAAACAGGTGAGTGTTTTGTTGCTCTCCCCCTCAAACAGCTTCTTTTGAAAGTCTACTGCAGACAGGAAACATTTCCAGTGAGGCTGCAGTGTAGGTGTGGCCAGTCCATGATTGTCCAAAGAACAATGCTGAGGGTTCTGCTGCTGCCCAGAGCTTTCATTGGCTTCCTCATTGCTGGGCCTTGTCCTGGCGGGCCCGCTGGGGCTGCAGCCACTGCTGGCTCCCACTGAGGCTGCCTGGCCCAGAGCAGCCCCAGGGGCACAGGGCAGAGGCAAAGCACGGTGGGGAGGAGAAAGAGCAGGGACGAGATTGCCCTTGAAAGGCAGAGGCACTCTGGGGCCTGCTCCTGCCCAGCGAGCCCGCCCAGAGCCGTGGCCTGCTCGCCGGGGCCGTGAGGGGCAGCTGTGCAGCTGGGCCAAGCTGTGCCAGCAGCTCCAGCCGTGCTGGGGAGCCTTGCCAGCTCTGGGCCCTGCTGTGCAGGAGGCTCCCTGTGTGCCACTGGCAGCTGGGGCCTCAGCCACCTCCTCTCTCCACAGATCCACCTCTGGACAGCAGTTTAAAGGCGGCAGCACCTCACACCCGCAGGGCCTGGGCAGCCCTGTCAGGCGTTCTGAGAAGAGGACCCCGGAACAGACTAAGAAGAAGAAACCTGCAATTCTCCCAGTGTAGATCCCACTGCCACCTCTTCTCCCCATTCGTATCCCTGAGCTGCCCTCATCCCCTTTTCGATCTTCCTCTGTCCCGTCCCAGCCCATTCCCGACTTCTTCTATAGACCCCAGCAGCAGCCCAGCACCCTCCAGCCCCTCCTGAGACCAACATGTCCCTTCCTCTGCCCCGGAGCCCCCTGGCCCTGCCCTCTAAACAACCCTGTAGGTTACACTCCTGTGGAAACGGCAATCACTTGTTTTTAAAATTTTGAAGTTTAATAAAATGGTTATATACATAGTCATACAATTAGAGTAATGATAATTTGCACAATTTGAATTAGGACAATATGTGACAATAGAAACAAAGAGTTACAGAGGTCTGGGTCCTTTTCTCTGGGCAGCACAAGCTCAAAAGGGGACACCTGTTATCAGAGGATTAACCCTTAAAAACAATACCTTGTTGCATATTCATACACTTCATACATGAGGCATAAATTCCATTCAAATACAGGATTCTGTCCACTCATCATCAACTTCTTCCTCTGAATCCTAACAGTGCCTTTGAGGCGGGAAGAAGTTTGTTTCTTCTTATTAGAGGGCAATGAATTCTTTTCCTCTGACAGATTTATGTGTCCTGTGGCTGCTATCTTGCTGTGAGTCCTTTCTTTAAAAAAAAGTATCTTACATAGCGTAGCTTCAATTTTAACATTTTTTATAAGCTAAAACTATATTTAACACACTACTTAAAAGAATTAATACAGCATTACATTCTAACACAAAACCTATAAGATACATTTTAATATTTGTGAAAAGCCAATCATAAAGTACACATTTTTCACACCCCCCCATCCCCCCCCAGGTAGGTGACGGCCCCTTCTTCTATTGCAATAAAGAGATGCAACTGTCACCCCAGTGTCCGGGTGGCAGCAGCAGCAAAGCCCAGCCGGCAGCAGCACAGGCTCAGCTCCGTGCCCAGGAGCAGCCGTGGATGCCCACGGTGTGGGCAGGCAGGAGCCAGGCAGGGGCTGCTGTGACCAGCGGCGGGGTCCCCAGGGCTGGGGCAGCCCATGCTGAGCGTCCCTGGGCTGAGGGCACCTTTCCTTCCCTGGCATCATCTGGGCCTGCACCTCCTCCAGTGGCAAGCCCAGGAAAAGAGGGAAGCCAACAAAAGCATCTCCAGGGACACAGCCTGACCAGCAATTCCAGCAGGCAAAACAAAGCTCCTCCCTAATTAACACACACTTGATAGAACCTAATTGATGGGCCATCACCAATGCAGGGTGCTGCACAGGGTCCGCTCCTCTGGATGAGGGCCCAAAAGGGGAGGGAAGGGAAGGTCTGTGTGGCCTCGGGGCCCGATGGGGCTGATGAACAGAGGCACAACAGCCCAGCTGCAGCCACACTCCGCTTCCTGCTCAAAACACTCGCCGTAGCTGCCCTGGCCGTCCCTGTAAGGCACCTGGGGGCTTTGGAGGCCCTCATAAGGCGCACGAGGGGCTGGGGTGCCTTGTGAGACACACAGGGATATTTTAGGCTCCCTCTGAGGCACGGAGAGCGCTGGGGTCCACTTCAAGTCATGCAAGGGATTTGGAATTTTGTCTGAGGCACAGAGGGAGTTTGGGATCTCTCCCAAGGTGTGCAGGGCGCTGGGGTATCTGCTGGGGTCTCTGACGGGGTTTTGGGCTCTCATTTCACATGTGGAGAGGGCTGTGGGCTCTCGTAAGTGTCCGGGCACTTTGCCCCCCTCCTGCTGCCCGCAGTGGGGCGGGAGTCTCTGCTGAGGCCCGCAGGGCTCGAGGCCCTCCCGCGCTCCCTCCCGAGGCCCGTCCGGCTCGGGGCTGCCGCGGCCCAGGGGCGGCCGTCGTGCCGGGACGGCGCTGGCGACGGGCCGAGCCGGAGCCGCCCCGCCGGGTCGCGCTGCACGGGCACGGCACGGGCGGCGCTGAGCGCCGGGCAGGCGGCGCCACAGCCCCGGCCCTGCCTCCTTCGGGAACGGGCACACACAGCCCCGCAGGCAGAGCGCCGGCTCCGGGCTCCGCTCGGCGCCCGAGGGGACGGAACGATGCCACAGGAGCCTGGGGAGCCCCGCGCAGGGCCCTGGCGCTGCCCGCCCGCCTCTCCTGTGGCCATCCCGGGCGGCAGGGGCTCGCTCTGGGCGAGCTGCCGGCTCCTGCCACTGCCCTGACAACGCTGAGGGGCGTTCGGGGCCGGGACTGGGCTTGACAGGTAGACAATTCATAGGAGACTTCCTCAGGCCTTTTACAAGATTTACTGCAAAACAACTTAAAATCCCAGGCTAAATCGTGTGGTTTAATGCCTGGGGATTTGCAGTCTCGTCCCGCGGCCACAGCAGCTGACAGGTGCCGGCTAGCCGCTCCCGGAGTGACCCGTGGAGACCCCGAATCCCTCCCAGGTTTGCTGCCAGGACCCCGAGCTCTGGCTCCGTCTGCGGCGTAGTGACGCAGGCGAGAGCAGCACTGCCAAGCACTGAGGCGAAGGAAGGAAGGACTGGACACACGTAGGAATGCCGAGGCGCTTTACTGACCCAGCCAGGGCCAGTAACGGTATCACAGAAAAACTTTTGGGGAGGCACTTATAAAGGCGAAGGGCGTGACACGAGGGGACACAAGGGACCAATGAACGAGGCCCAGGGGAGGAGCGAGGGACACAACCGAACCAATACCAATGGCACAGGGGAGGGAGAAGCGTCAGGGGACAAATCATGTGTTAAGTAAGGCAAGATTGACACAGAAATTTCTCGAAATGAAAGGGGGCTGGTTACAGTGATGGACAGGTAACTGGCGGGAAGAAAAAAATTTTATGAGGGAGAACATGGGGGGAACTGAGGGTCAAACCAAAATCTTAATTTCCAAAAAGAACCAACTTTACAATAAAACCCGTATAAAACACACAATGCCACAGGGATTCCTTGAAGATGCTTTGTAACTCCCCGTGGTGCCGGGCCAGGCCGGGTCCCAGCGAGCACCAACACCCAGCAGCTCTCGTGTATGCAGCACGGCTGGCACCGGGAACACGAGTCATCATCCCTCCAGCTGCCCGCTCTGCCTGCAGGCTGTCACGCAACAGCAATGCTCCAGCCAGAACAGGCATTTTTACATGCTCAGCACCACGTGCTCTTGTGGTCCTGCTAGTGCATCAGAGAAAAAAGCCAAACGTGACAGACAAAACCTGACTGTAGGAGAGGGATGGCTCAGCAGAGGGTCTGGGGACCTGTGGTGCCAGCCAGCGCCCGGTCACTCGGACACAGCTGCAATACCCCACACTGTCACACTTCACCTGGGAGGGTATGAAAGGCCAGGGATTCTTTGTTTAGGGTTCCCCAGAGGCACCAGCTCAAGCTTGCACTGTTCCACCACCATAAAATTGTTTTAAGGATCCAGAAGTCTGACACTCTGCTATGGAGGACATTCCACATTCCCAACCTTTTGGGCATTTAGGACCTTTTGATTTTGCTTTGCACCCAAGAAAAATAAATCTCCAAATGTGCACAAATAACTCCTTTTTTTTTTCACCTGATTTTTACATTGTTCTCTGCTGCCTTGTCCTCATCTTTCCAAAATTCCTGTGCCTATTCAAGCCCTGGCTTGGTGCACACATTTTCTTTAGTTCTGTATGGATTTATCTCCAGCAATCCTGCTGACCACACCCATTTCACTGTGTCACAAACCTAACTCTGGGCTGCAGTATGTGAATCCCACTCTGATGTGGGACATGGCAGGGCACCAGAGCAGGCCATGAAGAAGGGACATTCGGGGGATTAGTGAAGAGACTGTCGGAACCCGGGCCAACTCTTAGAACTCCGGCACCACCGCAGGAGTAGGGAACTGCCTCAGGATAGGGATTTACCAGAGGCAGAACCTTTAGAGCCACTTGCTCTACTGTGCCAGACACCAGCCACGACAGGGACCAGGCAGATGAGAAAGGAGGAGGCCCTCTGAGGTTCCACAAGGAAGAGTTTATTCCAGGTGAAAAAAATGGGATAAAAAGCCCCTAGATTTATTGTGTAAGGGGGTTTATACAGATACAAGTCAGGGGGTGCATACAAACAGCTGACCAATACGGAATCCTCAGGGGAGCAGTGAGGGGATTAGTCCAGTGTCTGGGGCCCATTGCGGTAGGAGGGTGGAGAGGATGGCTCACATGGGCCCACGGGGCCTCCGGAATAGGGGAGTTCCAAAGGGCTGCTGCAGTCAGAGATTGGCCCAAAGGTTCCTTCGGGAACCAAGGGGCTGGGGTGCCGTGACAGGCAAGGAAAGAGCTGGAACAAGGGGCGGGGAATGGCATGAGGGACAGCTTTGAGGGAGGGAAAAACCCACGGGTGAACCATGAACCAATTAAACAGGAATCAATAAAATAAATTCAAACTGCAACAATCAAGAGCATCTTCAGAGACACAGCCTGACCGACCAGCAATGGAAGCAGGAAACAAAAAAAAGTTTTGCTGAGCAATGGCCCTTTGATGAAGCAAAACATTTACAATCAGGCCAGGCCATTTCTACAGATGGGGGCACACTCTGGGGGTACAGCTGAGGCCATGAGGTCACAGCAGGCTCAGGGGTCACAGCAGGCTCTGAGGTCACAGCAGGCTCAGGTCACAGCAGGCTCAGGGGTCACAGCAGGCTGAGGTCACAGCAGGCTCTGAGGTCACAGAGGTGCCAGACCCCGTGGTTGCACAGCAGCACAAGGAGCGAGCAGTCAGTGCTTGAGCACAACTGTTGCGGCAGCAGCAGCAGCAGCGGCAGCAGTGGTGCTGACATTGGGACAGCGGTGTCAGGACAGCGGTGGCAGCAAGAGCTGAGGGACTGGCAGAGGGCAAGGCACCATGGCCCTTGCTCTGCGCCTCTTCCTCCTGCTCCTCCTGGCCGTGGCCCTGCCTGCCAGGGCTGCCCAGGCTGCTCCGCTGCAAGTGCGGCGAGCAGGTGAGCCGGCAGCCTGGCTCCCCTTTCCTGGGAAAGCGCTCCCGGCTCCCCGGGAAGCACTGGGGATGGTTTTCCCCAGGCCTTTAGGGAGGGTTTCCTCTGGGGGAGGGAGAGAGCCCCCAGGGCCCTGGGCAACCCCAGTTTCCTCTCCAGGGATCTGTCACAGGGTCTGCAAAGAGGGTGCAGAGTGACCAGGAGCCAGCCCAGAGCTCCCCAGGCCCCTGTGAAGTTTGGCCTTGTCCATTCACATCTGGCTCCCATAACCTTAACCAACCCCCTGGCAGTGCCCAATTCCCAGAGGCAGAAGGGGATCCCAACACAACACGGAAATGGTTCTGATCTGTGCTCCCTTCTAGACTGGAATCGTAACATGGATTATTTGGATGACCAGCTGGAAAGTGGGTGGAAATTCCTGGAAGATGCTGGAGGCAAGTTCTCAGTGTGCCTTTCCTGAGACAATAATCAGTGTCCATGTGACAAGAGCTCACTCGCCTTCCATTTCCCTTAACATAATCTCATGGCTGAAGGAATCTGGAATTCTTGCCCTGCTCCTTTCTGGAGCCGTGAGTGATCCTCTATAGGATCGCTCTCAGTGGGAGGAAGGAGCATTTAGCTGTGCATCCTTCTCCCATGTGCAATGCCACTGTGTCCTTCTGTGTGCTCTGTGCAGCCACAGAGAAGAGTAGAACGGGCAGGGGCCAGGCCCAGGGCTGTGCCCCGGGGCTGAGCCTTGCCTGCAGCCTGAGGATCTCCTACAGTGCCACGGGTGCTGTTCTGTCCTGTCTTTCTTTGCAGCTGAACCTCTTGCGGAAGGTGATCTGGCTTCCCAACCGACATTAAGGATTGAGCCTCTGGGAGATGGTGAGGGTAGGTCAAGGCCTTTCCCCTGGGAGAGCTGCCAGCTCTGAGCCCAAAGTTCGGACAGGGGGGCATCGCTGCAGGTGCCAGGACAGAGCTATGCACGTGTGTGCCCGTGCCCTGGGCGATCCCCTCACCGCTCCTGCGGCTCAGTGGTGCCCATGCACCTGAGCAGAGATGGCAGAAGCTTCTGTGGCTGATGTGTACAGGTGTGCCTGCAGGGAAGACTTTTCCTGTTCCTTTGCTGGTTCCTCCACCAAAGCCAGGCTCCCATCGCAAGGGTGAGTAGTGTGTCCCTGCTGACCCCACAGGCTGAGCCCTGCTTCTCTAGGATCCATTCATGGGAAATGGAAATATTGCACTCCAAGGACCCCCGACAGGCAAGAGCAAACACACAACAGACAAGACATCCCTGCAATCATCGAAAAACATGAAGCAAAGGCTGAAGGGAATACTTCAGAGAAGTCAAGATGGGTTCATTCCCTCAGCCTTGTCCTGGGGCTCAGCAGCTGGGGGCACTGGCTGCACATCTGGACACGCCGTGCCCGGCACAGCAGGAAGGGATCCATGGCAGCCTCACTGCCCTGCTGCTGCTTCCACGCCCTGCAAGGCCATTTCCCAGCCTGGCCTGGCTGCAGCTTCTCCCCAGCCTCTGCAGGACGGCATTGGGCATCATCTACCAGAGAGCCCAAATCGCACCATGGGCAATGTACACCCTGAGATCCCCCGCAATTTCCCTGTTTCCGGGCACATCAGGTGTAGGGGCTGTTTGGGGAAGGGACCAGTCTGGGACAGTCCTAAAATCCAGGGTGTTTTCTGATCCTTATCCATGCCTTTTGCAACTATTGCCACCTGAAGCTGTCATCTTCCCAATCCCAATGAGGAATGCTTCCATCTGATCCAGCAGTCTCTTTTCCATTCTTCAGAAACGAAAGGAGAGCCTGTCCTGAAAGCTGAGTTCCCTGGAGGAAGCAGCGATTCTGTGCCAGCCTCTGCTGCAGGAAGGGAGGAGATGCCAGGCACAGCCACAGGAGGTAATTGCTGTGCCTCTGGGCCTGAGCCCTGCTGAGGCTTGGGCTGCCCTCTCTGCTGCTTGGCACTGCGGGCACAGCCCGGACAAGACGGGCACAGCCCAGAGGAATTGTCCCGAGCAGGCTCAGGGCACTCGCGTACTGAGCTGTCCTGCTGGGCTCCCTCCATGGAAGACACGTCCCGAAACCTGGGAGCGGCTGCACGGGGTGCCCATGGTGGGGAAAGGGCAGAGGGAGAGAGCAAGGCTCCCGTGGGTCCTGACAGGGCCTGGCCACGTGCCCTTGAGGACTGGGCAGTGTCCCAGCAGAAGGAGGGCAGGAGAGACAGAGGGAGCCAGGGATAGCTGTGGCACTGCCTGCTGCAGTTTCCCTCTGACCTTTAGGGAGGATTTCCCCCCTGTGTGTGAGGGAGAGAGCCCCAGGGCCCTGGGCAGCCACTCTTTGCTCTCCAGTGACGTACAGAATGCAGGGAAAGAGGCTAGAGAGTTTTCGGGTGTTCGGGAGCCTGCCCAGAGCTCCTCAGGCCCCTGTGCAGCTTTGGCCATGTCCATTCACACCTGGCTTCCATGGCCTTATCTGACCCCCTTGCAGTGCTCATTTCCCAAAGGCAGAAGGGGATCCCTGCAAACCATGGAAAATGTGCTAATCTGTGCTCTGTTCTAGATGATGTTGCTGGGGAGGATTCTCCATTAGCTTTGCTGCAGAAAGTTTTGAAGCCGTTGCAGCCTCCTGCAGGTATGTTCTGTCGGTCCCACCAAGGAGTAACCATTGAAAACCTGGCAGGACCAGGTGACAGAAACTTCTCTGTCTGTTGAGTTACAGGTGCTTCTGCAGGGAGGACTTTTGCTGCTCCTTTTCTGCTTCCTGAACGCAAGCCCAGCGCCCATCGCAGGGGTGAGTAGTGTGTCCCTGCTGACCCCACATGCTGAGCCCTGCTTTTGTGCACTCCAGTCATGGGAAATGAAACTACTTTCTCTTAAGGTCCTCCAAGGGGGAAGAACAAACCTAGGGGTGAGAAGAAATCGCTTAAATCAAACGACATCTGGAAACAAATGGTGGAGGACCTGCACAAAGAGAACGGTGAGAGCATTTCCCTCAGCCTTGTCCTGGTGCTCAGCAGCCGGGGGCTTTGGCTGCACATCTGGACACGCTGTGCCTGGCACAGCAGGAAGGGATCCATGGCAGCCTCGCTGCCCCGCTGCTGCTTCCACACCCTGCAGGGCTGTTTCCCAGCCTGGCCTGGCTGCAGCTTCTCCCCAGCCTCTGCAGGAAGGCATTGGGCATGAGCTGACAGGCAGCCCAAACTGCACCACTGTAGCAGGCTCCGAGCATGCTAGGGCTCCATGGAGGGCTGAGGCTTTAAGACAGGAATTGCCAAGTCATGATGAAGTAGCAAAAGAAGCCCCTGCCTTCCGCCTTTCAGACCCCAGCATATCTCTCTGTAGCCCCATAGGTCACTTCCCCTTAACCCCTACTATTGTACAAGTATGGATCCCCTTATAACCCATATATAGAGCTGTTTTAGACCATTCTGGAGGAGAGCCATCTCTAGAACCCTTCACAGACCCCTCAAGAAAACCCTTGCTGTGGAACGCCAGGACGTTTCTCCTCCTCTCTCGCAACATCTGCTTCCCAGCTACCCTGCAAGGCGCCTTAGCAAGCAAATACCTAAAACCATAAGAGAGCTGATAACCGCTAAAGAGCTGATATCCACTGGGCTTGCAAAGGTAGCCAGCGGCTAAACGTGGCCTGGGTACTCGGACACTCTGTCCCCATGAAGGACAGAGGTATCCAGCCCGTGCTGCCTGCTCGGGGGCAAATTAGCCTAGCAGGGAACCCACGATACACCAGAGGCCCTGCACGCCCTGAGATCCCCCGCAATTTCCCTGTCTCCTGGCACATCAGGTGTAGGGGCTGTTTGGGCAAGGGACCAGTCTTGGACAGTCCCAAAATCCAGGGTGTTTTCTGATCCTTATCCATGCCTTTTGCAACTATTGCCGCCTGAAGCTGTCATCTTCCCCATTCTCAATGAGGAATGTTTCCATCTGATCCAGCAGTCTCTTTTCCATTCTTCAGAAATGAAAGGAGAGCCTGTGCTGAAAGTTGAGTTCCCTGGAGGAAGCAGAGATTCTGTGCCAGCCTCTGCTGCAGGAAGGGAGGCGATGCCAGGCACAGCCACAGGAGGTAATTGCTGTGCCTCTGGGCCTGAGCCCTGCTGAAGCTTGAGCTGCCTTCTCTGCTGCTTGGCACTGTGGGCACAGCCCGGAAAAGACGGGCACAGCCCAGAGGAATTGTCCCGAGAAGGCTCAGGGCACTCGCGTACTGAGCTGTCCTGCTGGACCCCCTCCGTGGGAGACACGTCCCGAAACCTGGGAGCGGCTGCACGGGGTGCCCATGGTGGGGAAAGGGCAGAGGGGGAGAGCAAGGCTCCCGTGGGTCCTGACAGGGCCTGGCCACGTGCCCTTGAGGACTGGGCAGTGTCCCAGCAAAAGGAGGGCAGGAGAGACAGAGGCAGGCAGGGATAACTGTGGCCCTGCCTGCTGCAGTTTCCCTCTGGGCTTTAAGGAGGATTTCCCCCTGTGTGTGAGGGAGAGAGCCCCAGGGCCCTGGGCTACTCCCGTTGCCCCTTCCACAGATGTTGCACAGAACCTGCTAACTGCGTAGAGAGTGACCAGGAGGCTGCCCAGAGCTCCCACGTCCCCTATGCAACTTTGGCCATGTCTATTCACGTCTGCCTCCCATGACCTTATCCGATCCCCTTGGAATGCCCATTTCCCAGATGCAGAAGGGGATCCCAGCACACCCTGAAAAATGTTGTCCTCTGTGCTCTGTTCTAGATGAGGTTGCTAGGAAGGCTTCGCCATTAGATTGGCTGGATAAAGTTTTGAAGCCCTTGCAGCCTCCTGCAGGTATGTTCTCACTGTCCCACCAAGGATTAATCATTGACAACCTGGCAGGACCAGGTGACAGAAACTTCTCTGTCTGTTGAGTTACAGGTGCTTCTGCAGGGAGGACTTTTGCTGCTCCTTTTCTGCTTCCTGAACGCAAGCCCAGCGCCCATCGCAGGGGTGAGTAGTGTGTCCCTGCTGACCCCACAGACTGAGCCCTGCTTTTGTGCCATCCAGTCATGGGAAATGGAACTACTTTCTCTTAAGGTCCTCCGAGAAGGAAGAACAAACCTAGAGGCAAGAAGAAATCACTTGACTCAAACAACGTCTGGAAACAAATTGTAGAGGAACTGCACAACGGGAATGGTGAGAGCATTTCCCTCAGCCTTGTCCTGGGGCTCAGCAGCCGGGGCTTTGGCTGCACATCTGGACACGCCGTGCCTGGCACAGCGGGAAGGGATCCATGGCAGCCTCACTGCCCCGCTGCTGCTTCCACGCCCTGCAGGGCTGTTTCCCAGCCTGGCCTGGCTGCAGCTTCTCCCCAGCCTCTGCTGGAAGGCATTGGGTATCAGCTGACAGGCAGAATAAACAACAACAGACCCTGAAACTCCCCACAATATACTGGTCCTCAGATTAGGAAAATGAGGTGGTTTGCAGCAGGGAGTGATCTGACCCAACCCCAAAAACCTGGCCGTGTTCCAGGTCTTTAACAAATACTGCCTCCTGTAGATGCCAGCACCCAAATAGCAAACAGCCCCCTCTGATGCAGCTGTCTTCCCTTCCTTTCTCAAGAGATGCACATAGAGGTTCTGTGGAAAGCAGCATTTCCTGAAGGAAGCAGTCGCTCTTCGTTGCCAGCCCCTGCCACAGGAAAGGAGGAGATGCCAGACACAGGCACAGGCACAGAAGGTAATTGCTGTGCCAGGCTCCGCCCTTGGCAGGGCTGTGTGGCAGCAGCTCGTGCCCAGGGTCTGCCCTGCACAGCCCGGCAGCAGCCAAAGCTGGAGGTGCCTCTGGAGCTCGTTCACAGCCCCGGGGAAAGGGGACTTGTGCACCAATGTCCCTCCCGCTGCAGCTGCTCCGGAGCTGGCCCTGAGTGCGCAGAGGCCCAAGGCACAGGAGCAGCCCCGAGCGGGAGCCCTCTGGCGAACCCAGGGCCAGAGCCAGCCTTGGCACAAAAGGAAACAGTTCTCATCTTGGTTTGCTTCCAGACTGGGATACTGGGATGGCTTCTCCCTTAACCTGGAGGTTTGAAATTGTGAAGCCCACTGAGAGTTCCGCAGGTGCGTTCTCACGGTCCCACCAAGGCGTAATCATTGACAAGCTTGCAAAAACCAGGTGACAGAAGCTTCTGTGGCTGTTCAGTTACAGATGTGACTGCGGGGACAACTTCACCGACTCCTGGGCTGGACAGTGAGAACCGAACCACCTCCCATCGCAGGGGTGAGTAGTGTGTCCCAGCTGGCCCCACAGACTGAGCCCTGCTTTTGTGGCATGCATTCATGGGAAATGGAACTACTTTCTGTCAAGATTCTACAACAGGAAAGCCCAAACACACAACAGACAAGAAATTCCAGAAGCCATTTGAAGTCATGTGGCAACTGCTGAAGGAAGAGCTTCAGGGAGGACAAGGTGGGTGCATTTCCCTCAGCCTTCACCTGGGGCTCAGCAGCCGGGGGCTTTGGCTGCACATCTGGACATGCCAAGCCCGGCACAGCAGGAAGGGATCCATGGCAGCCTCGCTGCCCCGCTGCTGCTTCCACGCCCTGCAGGGCTGTTTGCCAGCCTGGCCTGGCTGCAGCTTCTCCCCAGCCTCTGCAGGAAGGTACTGGGCATCAGCTGAAAGGGAGCCCGAACAGCATCACGGGCCATGCACACCCTGACATCCCCTGCAATTTCCCTGTCTCTCAGCAGATCAGAAAGCGCACAGTTGTTTGCACAAGGGAGTGCTCTGGCCCAATCCTAAGGGCCTGGGCCTTTTCCTGATTCTTATCCATGTCTTTGAGAAGCATTGCCTCCTGAGCTGCACCCTTGACGATGGGAAACAGCCCCATCTGATGCAGCGTTCCTTTTCCTTTCTCCAGAAGTGGATGCAGAGGCTGTGCTGAAGGTGGCATTTCCCACAGGCAGCAGTCATTCTGTGCCAGCCTCTGCTGCAGGAAGGGAGGTGATGCCAGGCACAGCCACAGGAGGTAATTGCTGTGCCTCTGGGCCTGAGCCCTGCTGAGGCTTGAGCTGCCCTCCCTGCTGCTCGGCACTGTGGGCACAGCCCGGACAAGATGGGCACAGCCCAGAGGAATTGTCCCGAGCAGGCTCAGGGCACTCGCGTACTGAGCTGTCCTGCTGGGCCCCCTCCGTGGGAAACACGTCCCGAAACCTGGGAGCGGCTGCACGGGGTGCCCATGCTGGGGAAAGGGCAGAGGGGGAGAGCAAGGCTCCCGTGGGTCCTGACAGGGCCTGGCCACGTGCCCTTGAGGACTGGGCAGTGTCCCAGCAGAAGGAGGGCAGGAGGTACAGAGGGAGGCAGGGATAGCTGCGGCACTGCCTGCTGCAGTTTCCCTCTGGGCTTTAGAGAGGATTTCCTCTGTGTGTGAGGGAGAGAGCCCCAGGGCCCTGGGCTACTCCACCTTCCCTACCAGGGACATTGCCCAGGACATGTGCAGAGTGGCCAGGAGCATTCCCAGAGCTCCCCAGGCCCCTGTGCACCTTTGGCCTTGTCCCTTCACACCTGGCTCCCATAGCCTTAACCAACCCCTGGCAGTGCCCATTTCCCAGATGCAGAAGGGGATCTCAGCACAGCATGGAAATGGTTCTGATCTGTGCTCTGTTCTAGACTGGAATCGTAACATGGATTATTTGGATGCTCTGCTGGAAAATGGCTTGAAATTCCTGGAAGATGCTGGAGGCAAGTTCTCAGTGTGCCTTTCCTGAGACAATAATCAGTGTCCATGTGACAGGAGCTCACTTGCCTCCATTTCCCTTAACATAATCTCACAATTGAAGGAATCTGGAATTCCTGTGCTGCTCCTTCTGGAGCCCTGAGGGATCGCAGAGGATCTCTGTCAATGGGAGGAAGGAGCATTTAGCTGTCCATCCTCCTCCCATGTGCAATGCCACTGTGTCCTTCTGTGTGCTCTGGGCAGACACAGAGAAGAGTAGAACGGGCAGGGGCCAGGCCCAGGGCTGTGTCCAGGGGCGAGCCTTGCCTGCAGCCTGAGGATCTCCTACATTGTCACGGTAGCTGTTCTGTTCTGTTTTTCTTTGCAGCTGAACCTGTTGGTGAAGGTGATCTGGCTTCCCAAACCACGTCCAGGACTGAGCCTCTGGGAGATGGTGAGGGTAGGTCAAGACCTTTCCCCTGGGAGAGCTGCCAGCTCAGAGCCCAAAGCTCGGCCAGGGGGCCATCGCTGCAGTTGCCAGGACAGAGCCATGCACGTGTGTGCCCTCGCCCTGCGCCATCCCCTCACAGCTCCTGCGGCTCAGTGGTGCCCGTGCAGCTGAGCAGAGATGGCAGAAGCTTCTGTGGCTGATGTGTTACAGATGTGTCTGCAGGGAGGACTTCTGCAGCAGCTCGGCTGGATTCTTGGCACCAACCCAGGGCCCATCACAGGGGTGAGTAGTGTGTCCCTGCTGACCCCACAGGCTGAGCCGTGCTTTTGTGGCATCCAGTCATGGGAAATGGAACTACTTTCTCTAAGGTCCTCCAAACTGAAAGACCCATGATAGTGCAGCCAAAACATCTCTTGACACAAATGCATTCCTGAGACAAACACAGAATGGGGCACAGGCAGGACAAAGAAGGTGCATTCCCTGAGCCCTGACCTGGGGCTCAGCAGCCGGGGCTTTGGCTGCCCATCTGGACACGCCGTGCCCGGCACAGCAGGAAGGGATCCATGGCAGCCTCG
The DNA here is from genome assembly GCF_047830755.1 of Zonotrichia albicollis. Lineage (NCBI taxonomy): Eukaryota > Metazoa > Chordata > Aves > Passeriformes > Passerellidae > Zonotrichia > Zonotrichia albicollis. The sequence continues at coordinate 21,186,663 of NC_133830.1, forward strand.
CTGCCCCACTGCTGCTTCCACACCCTGCAGGGCTGTTTGCCAGCCTGGCCTGGCTGCAGCTTCTCCCCAGCCTCTGCAGGAAGGCATTGGACATCATCTGCCACACAGCCAAACCGTACCACGGGCTATGCACACCCTGACATCCCCTGTAATTTCCCTGTCTCTGAGCAGATCAGGAGGCACAGCTAATTGGAGGAGAGAGTGTTCTGGCCCAGCCCCAACAGCATGAGCATTTTTCCAATCCTTACACTGACTTTTATAAGCATTGCCTCCTGATGATATCACCTCCCTAGTGGGGAATGTTACCATCTGATCCAGCTATGTCCCTTTTTCAAGTGATGGACCAAAAATCTGTGCAGAAGGAGCCACACCCCGGAGGAAGCAGTGGGTCGGTGTCAGGCTCTACTGCAGGAACACATGTGATGCCAAGCACAGGTGAAAGCACAGAAGGTAATTGCTGTGCCAGGCTCAGCAGGGCTCAGTTCTTGGCAGGGCTCTGTGGCAGCAGCTCTTCCCCCAGGGCCTGCCCTTGCACAGCCCGGCAGCAGCCAAAGCTGGAGGTGCCTCTGGAGCTCGTTCACAGCCCCAGGGAAAGGGGACTCGTGCACCAACGTCCCTCCCGCTGCAGCTGCTCCGGAGCTGGCCCTGAGTGCCCAGAGGCCCAAGGCACAGGAGCAGCCCCGAGCAGGAGCCCTGCCGCGAGCCCAGGGCCAGAGCCAGCCTTGGCTCCCGACTGGGCAGGGGCTGCACTGCATCCTGAAAGGGCCTGACTCTGTGCCCTGGGGCTGGGGGAGCTGTCACGGGGCAGGGAGGGCCAGGGCTGGCAGTGGCTGCTCAGGGAGTGTCCCGTGGACACTGCAAGCAGCCACTGCCCAATCTGCCCACTGCTGCGCTGCCCCGGGCTCTCCTCCTGACCTGCTGGGCTTTGTTGGGTGGCACAGCCTGTGCCAAGGGGCGGCAAGGTGCCTGCAGGCCCCAGCTATGGGGGAAACAGAGAACGTCCTGCCCACATCCACCCTGCTGCCAGCTCAGCAGTGCAGCACAGCACGGGCTAACGCTCCCCATTGCTCCCACAGGTGCTGCTGGAACCACAGCACATGTTCCTGATTCCCAGAAGGGCCCTGGAGGGGGTTTCTGTCAGGGAACAGGCTGCTGGCTGGGGTTACTGGCAGGCCTACTTCTTTTGGAGCTTGTCTTCATGTTGTGCTGCTTTGGAATCTGGTATTCCTGGAAGAGAAACGGGTGAGTGTTTTGTTGCTCTCCCCCTCAAACAGCTTCTTTTGAAAGTCTACTGCAGACAGAAAACATTCCCAGTGAGGCTGCGGTGTAGGTGCGGCCAGTCCATGATTGTCCAAAGAACAATGCTGAGGGTTCTGCTGCTGCCCAGAGCTTTCATTGGCTTCCTCATTGCTGGGCCTTGTCCTGGCGGGCCCGCTGGGGCTGCAGCCAGTGCTGGCTCCCACTGAGGCTGCCTGGCCCAGAGCAGCCCCAGGGGCACAGGGCAGAGGCAAAGCACGGTGGGGAGGAGAAAGAGCAGGGACGAGATTGCCCTTGAAAGGCAGAGGCGCTCTGGGGCCTGCTCCTGCCCAGCGAGCCCGCCCAGAGCCGTGGCCTGCTCGCCGGGGCCTTGAGGGGCAGCTGTGCAGCTGGGCCAAGCTGTGCCAGCAGCTCCAGCCGTGCTGGGGAGCCTTGCCAGCTCTGGGCCCTGCTGTGCAGGAGGCTCCCTGTGTGCCACTGGCAGCTGGGGCCTCAGCCACCTCCTCTCTCCACAGATCCACCTCTGGACAGCAGTTTAAAGGCGGCAGCACCTCACACCCGCAGGGCCTGGGCAGCCCTGTCAGGAGTTCTGAGAAGAGGACCCCGGAACAGACTAAGAAGAAGAAACCTGCAATTCTCCCAGTGTAGATCCCACTGCCACCTCTTCTCCCCATCCGTATCCCTGAGCTGCCCTCATCCCCTTTTCGATCTTCCTCTGTCTCGCCCCAGCCCATTCCCGACTTCTTCCATAGACCCCAGCAGCAGCCCAGCACCCTCCAGCCCCTCCTGAGACCAACATGTCCCTTCCTCTGCCCCAGAGCCCCCTGGCCCTGCCCTCTAAACAACCCTGTAGGTTACACCCCTGTGAAAAACACCAATTACTTGTTTTTAAAATTTTATAGTTTAATAAAATAGTAATATAAATGGTAACACAATTAGAGCAATGATAATTTGCACAATTTGAATTAGGATAATATGAGACAATTGAAACAAGGAGTTACAGACGTCCGGGCACCTTTTTCTGGGCAGCACAAGTTCAAAAGAGGACATCTGTTATCAGAGGATTAACCCTAAAAAACAATGCCCTCTTGGATAGTCATTCACTTCATACATGAGGCATAAATTCCGTTCCAATACAGGATTCTGTCCTCTCATCATCAACTTCTTCCTCTGAATCCTAACAGTGCCTTCGAGGCGGGAAGAAGGTTGTTTCTTCTTATTAGAGGGCAATGAATTCTTTTTCTCTGACAGATTTATGTGTCCTGTGGCTGCTATCTTGCTGTGAGTCCTTTCTTTAAAAAAAAGTATCTTGCATAGCGTAGCTTCTATTTTAATGTTTTTTATAAGCTAAAACTATTTTTAACACACTACTTAAAAGAATTAATACAGCATTACATTCTAACACAAAACCTATAATATTCATTTTAATATTTGCGAAAAGCCAATCATAAAGTACGCATTCTTCACACCCCCCCCATCACTCCCATTCCCACCCAGGTAGGTGATGGCCCCTTCTTCTATTGCAATAAAGAGATGCAGCTGTCACCCCAGTGTCCGGGTGGCAGCAGCAGCAAAGCCCAGCCGGCAGCAGCACAGGCTCAGCTCCGTGCCCAGGAGCAGCCGTGGATGCCCACGGTGTGGGCAGGCAGGAGCCAGGCAGGGGCTGCTGTGACCAGCGGCGGGGTCCCCAGGGCTTGGGCAGCCCATGCTGAGCGTCCCTGGGCTGAGGGCACCTTTCCTTCCCTGGCATCATCTGGGCCTGCACCTCCTCCAGCGGCAAGCCCAGGAAAAGAGGGAAGCCAACAAGAGCATCTCCAGGGACACAGCCTGACCAGCAATTCCAGCAGATAAAACAAAGCTCCTCCCTAATTAACACACACTTGATAGAACCTAATTGATGGGCCATCACCAATGCGGGGTGCTGCACAGGGTCTGCTCCTCTGGATGACGGCCAGAAGGGGAAAGAAGGGAAGGGCTGTGTGGCCATGGGGCCCAATGGGGCTGATGAACAGCCCTAGAGGCACAACAGCCCAGCTGCAGCCACATTCCGTTTCCTGCTCAAAACACTCGCCGTAGCTGCCCTGGCCTTCCCGTAAGGCACCTGGGGGCTTTGGAGGCCCTCATAAGGCACACGAGGGGCTGGGGTGCCTTGTGGGACACACAGGGATATTTTAGGCTCACTCTGAGGCACGGAGGGCGCTGGGGTCCACTAAAAGTCATGCAAGCGATTTGGAATGTTGTGTGAGGCATGCAGGAGTTTTGGGATCTCTCCCAAGGTGTGCAGGGCGCTGGGGTCTCTGCTGAGCCACATAACGGAGTTGTGGGGTTGATTTCACATGTGGAGAGGGCTGTGGGCTCTCATAAGCATCCCGGGGCTTTGCGCCCCTCCTGCTGCCCACAGTGGGGCGGGAGTCTCTGCTGAGGCCCGCAGGGCTCGGAGCCCTCCCGCGCTCCCTCCCGAGGCCCGTCCGGCTCGGGGCTGCCGCGGCCCAGGGGCGGCCGTCGTGCCGGGACGGCGCTGGCGACGGGCCGAGCCGGAGCTGCCCCGCCGGGTCGCGCTGCACGGGCACGGCACGGGCGGCGCTGAGCGCCGGGCAGGCGGCGCCACAGCCCCAGCCCTGCCTCCTTCGGGAACGGGCACACACAGCCCCGCAGGCAGAGCGCCGGCTCCGGGCTCCGCTCGGCGCCCGAGGGGACGGAACGATGCCACAGGAGCCTGGGGAGCCCCGCGCAGGGCCCTGGCGCTGCCCGCCCGCCTCTCCTGTGGCCATCCCGGGCGGCAGGGGCTCGCTCTGGGCGAGCTGCCGGCTCCTGCCACTGCCCTGACAACGCTGAGGGGCGTTCGGGGCCGGGACTGGGCTTGACAGGTAGACAATTCATAGGAGACTTCCTCAGGCCTTTTACAAGATTTACTGCGAAACAACTTATAATCCCAGGCTATATTGTGTGGTTTAATGCCTGGGGATTTGCAGTCTCGTCCCGCGGCCACAGCAGCTGACAGGTGCCAGCTAGCCTCTCCCGGAGTGACCCGTGGAGACCCCGAATCCCTCCCAGGTTTGCTGCCAGGACCCCGAGCTCTGGCTCCGTCTGCGGCGTAGTGACGCAGGCGAGAGCAGCACTGCCAAGCACTGAGGCGAAGGAAGGAAGGACTGGACACACGTAGGAATGCCGAGGCGCTTTACTGACCCAGCCAGGGCCAGTAACGGTATCACAGAAAAACTTTTGGGGAGGCACTTATAAAGGCGAAGGGCGTGACACGAGGGGACACAAGGGACCAATGAACAAGGCCCAGGGGAGGAGCGAGGGAACAACCGAACCAATACCAACGGCACAGGGGAGGGAGAAGCGTCAGGGGATAAATCATGTGTTAAGTAAGGCAAGATTGACACAGAAATTTCTCAAAATGAAAGGGGGCTGGTTACAATGATGGACAGGTAGCTGGCGGGAAGAAAAAAATTTTATGAGGGAGAACATGGTGGGAACTGAGGGTCAAACCAAAATCTTAATTTCCAAAAAGAACCAACTTTACAATAAAACCCGTATAAAACACACAATGCCACAGGGATTCCTTGAAGACGCTCTGTAACTCCCTGTGGTGCCGGGCCAGGCCGGGTCCCAGCGAGCACCGACACCCAGCAGCTCTCGTGTATGCAGCACGGCTGGCACCGGGAACACGAGTCATCATCCCTCCAGCTGCCCGCTCTGCCTGCAGGCTGTCACGCAACAGCAATGCTCCAGCCAGAACAGGCATTTTTACATGGTCAGCACCACGTGCTCTTGTGGTCCTGCTAGTGCATCAGAGAGAAAAGCCAAATGTGACAAACTAAGCCTGACTGTAGGAGAGGGATGGCTCAGCAGAGGGTCTGGGGACCTGAGGTGCCAGCCAGCGCTCGGGTACTCGGACACAGCCGCAATACCCCACACTGTCACGCTTCACCTAGGAAACTATCAAAGCCCAGGGGTTCTTTGTTCAGAGTTCCCCAGAGGCACCAGCTCAAGCTGCCACTGTTCCACCACCATAAAATTGTTTTAAGGATACAGAGGTCTGACACTCTGCTATGGAGGACATTCCACATTTCCAATCTTTTGCACATTTAGGACTGTGATAAACAGGTATGATTCGTTCTGATAAAAATGAAAACAGTAATCAATGTTGATACAGTAATTAATATTTGAGAATAATAAATAGTTTAAAAGTTGTAATGCCAAAGAAGAGAGGGAAAGGAGGGGCTCTACCCCCTCTTCCCAGCAGATGTTCTCAAGGACCACAGGAAAGCTGCTGAAGATACAGTTGCTAAAAATGACCAAAGAACCTGATTGGATCCAAGAAAATGCTAATTATAAGGGACTTATTGCCTTGATATGTAGATGCAGTGATACGTTAGTCTTGGCTTACACTGTACTGGCTTGGTGCGCATGTGTAACCCAAAGGTGAATTAAAGGACAACGAAGAAGACTACAGGGCCTTATTCAGTGACGACCCCCAAAGACTTATGCGACCTTACAACCGAGTGGTGGCACATGCGTGATAAGGGTGGTAATGAAGGCGGAGATAGAGATATGACAAACTGAAAACGGGAGGAGATGGTATTGATACATAGCATATAAAGGGTGATTTTCACTTGGCAAGCTTGTACGTGAGGTTGGAAGGGTCCTTGAACTCTGCCCTCCGTACCCCGCAGTATGTTTTGCTTATGCACTATTATTAGAACCAAATTATTCCTTATTTATATATTTTCTAAAGTATTCAAATAAAATTGCTGCTTCCTTAAATATTGTTAGGTTTCATTTTAGGATGGGATAATTGAGCAAACATAATTTTTGTGGCGTAACCAGGGACTCTCTCAGCTCCAGGGAGGTGGATAGTTTCTGAGAAGGAGCTCCCCACCAGACTTTTAAGTGGTCCCAAAGCTAGACCACTCTCTCTTGGGAAAAGAGAGTCCTTTTTTACAATAACGCATAGGCAAATTAGTTTTTACGAGCACGCAAGAGATGCTCCCATCAGAGTGCCGTCTTACAGGAGAGAGAGTACCCATAGAAAACTGCTTTGTGCATGAAGACCCTCGTGAGAAAAGGAGGTTGTGAGTATCACGGGGTTTTGGGTCGGGAGCGCCTGTATGCATGTGTGAGTGTGTGTGGAGTGTCTGAGACGGGGGCTGTCTGAGACGGGGGCTGGGCAGAGCCCCGAAGCAAGTGGGACCTCCCAGTACCGCGTTTTCGCGTTCTCCGTGAGGAGACCGGCCGGGAAAGGAGGGAAGCGAAAGACAAGTGAATGAGTGCGGACCCTGGGAGGGTTTGACCCAGGGGGAAGGAGGGGATCCCTGGTCCAGGCACCTGTGGGACGGTCCTTGGGCAGGATGTATTGATTCAGCAGGGAGACTGAGAAAGAGAGTGAATGAATAGGTTCAATTTCTTTGGAGGGGTTGGTAGCTGGCAATTTAGTATGTGATTAGATGGTGAGAGGACGGGGCTAATAGATTGAGAAAGAGGGAGAGATAGGAGTGGAACAGGTAGATTGAAAAGGCAGTGTGACAGAGTAGTAAGTGAGGAAGTTGAGCCACGAGGTGTGTGTGGGAAACTAAGACTCTCCTGGTACCGGGGATTTCTTAGTTTGTTGCCGCCAGAAATGGGTCAGGGAAAGAGTAAGTTCCTTGACCAGGGTCTGCGGATTGTGTGAAAAATTCACAGTGGTTTGAGGTATCTGGGAACCGTGAGGGGGGTTCTCAGAGGGGGAGCATTCCTCAGGACAACCCACTGGGGATGATAATACGGTTTTGGGATGAATGGGAATCCCAAAGCGGACAAAAAGCAAACAGAAAATAGTTAAGTATTACATATTTAAATGGACAAAGGAAATGATCCAGAAAGATAATTTATATTGGCCCAAGTTCGGATCATTTGAGAATTAGATTTTCCAGGCTCTAAATATATATGTGAATTCAAAAGACCCTGTTAATCAGGAGGGGAGTGAGTATGCTGCCTTTTGGAGTCCCGAGGGGAGACATCAGGAAGAAGCTGGAAAAATTAGAACACTGGCAGGACAGGGGACTTCAGGAGTTACTGAGAGGAGCACAGAGGATATATGTGAACAGAGATGAGGAAAAGCAGAAAGCAGATGCCAGAATTTTGGTGACTGCAGTTAGAGAAATGCAGGCAGCTTTGAATACAGAAAAAAAAATCCGCAGGGAAAAACAAACAGCAGATGTCTGCATCGATTTTTAGGAATACAGGACCTCTGTGTGGTTTTTCCCACCGCAAGAAAGGGCACTTACAAATTTCTTGCCCTACCTTGAAGGGTGCAGAACCCACCTGTTTTCACTATCATAAAAAGGAACACCTACCAAAAAAACCAAAAATGGTTGCAGGAAGAAACAGCAAGATGAGGAAACTTTTCAGGGAGGTCAGGGGCTCTGTTTAATGAAGGGGACCAAAACACCACCAGAAGAGCCCTTGATAAGTTATATTTTTAGTCAATAAAGGAGTTTCTCCCCCGACAGTGACAAAATTATCCCAGGGATGTGAGATAAGTAGTGAGTGAGTTTTAGTAATCGCAATTACAGGAGAGGCTTTCCCTGTTCCTGTAATAAAAGGAGTGCAAATTGAAACAGGTGACAAATTTAGAGTAAATGATTTATTGTTGATACCAGAAGCCGAGAATAATTTGTTAAGCAGAGATCTAATAATAGCCTTAAATTTACAGATAAAACCCTGTGAAGGAAAACTTAAAATTTATTCTTCACCTGAAGAAGATAATCTAGAAATTAATGACACGGGTTGGCATTCAGGTGAAGTGGGAAAAAGTTTAGGGTAAAGGAGTCTGGTCCCCTTAGTCCCTCATGGTGAGCATAAGCCTGTGAATTTTATGCATTACTCTGTGCATTATTAATACTAAAAGGGCAAGAAGGGACTATTTATACAGACTCCAAATATGCTTTTAGTGCAGTACCTACTTTTAGAAAAATTTGGAAGGAAAGGGGACTTATAAACACTCAAGGGAAAGGGTTAATACCCGGGGGATTGATAATTCAGATACTTGAAGCTTTAAAAGGCTCAAAGAAAATAGCAGTAGTTCATGTAAAGGAACACCAGAAAGGGAGGGATATTAGAGTCAGAGAAATAATTTGGCTGATGAAGAAGCAAAAAGAGCGACCTTAAGAAAAAGAGATAATGAAATCATGACCTTACAAAAAACAGAAATTCAGCAGGAGACACTTTCCCTTCCGCTAGCAGAACTGGCAGCAATAAGGAAATTAGGAGCAACATTTAAGGAGGGAAAGTAAGTGTGGAAGCAAAGGGAGTCGACCACATCCTTACTGATCAGCATCGAACTCCGATTTATTGATCCAGCTTACACACTTTTATAGTAGTGTTGATTAAGCTCATACATATTGCAAAACCTGAGCTCATCATTGGTTACAGATTACACACCAACCCCTCCTTTGTTGCGAATACCTGTGGTTTCTTGTTGAGGCTAACATTTGTTTTTCTCATCCTGTTGTTGACTTGTTATTAACCATTCTCAAGGCCTCCATGTTTTCCACCATGCTTTCTCATCACTACTCAAGGTCATGGTGTTTACTGTTGTCAAGGAAAAGCCTGAGAACTTGCTGCTTACTGCTGCCTTTTACTTTTTAACCAGCTGTATATGTTCATGGCCTTTTTTCCTTCAAGCCATGTCTGAGCAAAATTCTCCAACAAATTCCCCGTTTTTCTTTTTTACGCAGGGAGGTTAGTGTACCAGGTTTTTTCTATCATTCTACTGACCATATTTTGAATATAATTTAAAAATACAAGGTAAAATAAGCAGAAGCATTAAAAGCACATCTAATATCTCTATAGCATATGTCACAAGGTTCCTCAGCCACGGTCCAAGCAATGGTTTTTACCCCAAAGGGTTAAAACCACCCCCAACTGAGCCATAATGTCCTGTCTTATCAGACATTGCACGGTAGGTGGTACTTGGATAACTGAAAAAGAAAGCTGTTAGCTGTTTTTCATTCATGCGAACCCGGAGAGGAGGCGAACGGCTTGGGCTAATAATGCTGGAATCGGCTCCAGCGTCCAACAAGTCTGAAAATGATCCTTTCTGTCCTTGAAATTCCACTTCCACCCTTTTCTTGGGTCTCTCAGAAAGGTTCAAAGTCAGTAAGGTAAGTCCTCCGGTGGATTCAAAACCATTTTTACCCTCTCTTGTCCTTTCATAGTCTGTAATCCCTCAGTCATTTGGCTCAAGTGGCACCAGCTGAGCAATTCTCAGTCCTTTGTTAATTTGGAATGGTGGGAAAAGAGTATGCACCATCATAACATATAGTCCACACCAATGACTGCCAGGCAGAACAAATAATCCCAACAAAACGCAGATACCTTCCGTAAAAGCAAAGCACCCAGCTTGACTCTGTATAACAATAGGTCCGTGAATCCCTGTCGGGATTTTCCGTGGGTGCGGGGTCATCAGCATAACTCCTACGGCGGCTGCCAGTTCCAAGCCACGGCTCCCTGTGGTGGCTGGTTGGAGACAGGAGAGGGTGCTGATGCTGCAGTGATGGCTTCTGTTGGTGCGTGGTCACTGCTGTTCTGGCACCAACTAGGCGTTGGAGGCAGTGCTGCTGACGTTTGAAGAGGTGCAAGAGCAGCTAACACCTGATTTTGAGAGGTCTTTGCCTGTTCTTGTAAGCTTAGCCCTATTTGATTGATTGCATGTACTGCAAAGGCTTCTGCTCCTGTTGGCCCCAAGGCCATCCTCTCTAATGCCTCCACTATAATCCAATTGGCACCCAGAGTATTAAGCACTCTCCTAGTAGTAGAATTACAATTTTGGAGAGCACACTCCTTGAGTAATGCCTCCCTAAGATATTCTGGCACCCCAGCCCTTTCAATTGCAGCAGCAGCCTTATCAATACATGACCCAAATGACTCTTCTGCCCCTTGCTTAATTCCCATATACATGGGTATCCCTCCTGGCTCTTTTACCCTCTCTATAGCAAGCCTGACCAACCTCATGGCCTCCCGGCACTTCTCTTGCCCTAACAAGGCTTGCGCCTCAGTACGAAGAAAAGGTCCCAGGCCCATAAGCTCATTAACAGTTATGCCATGGAGAGGGTCTCCGGGCTGCCTCTGGACCACCACACACTCATTCACAAGCCCCTGCCAATGCACATTAAATAACAACTGCTGATGTTGAGTAAAAATCAATTTAGCTAGTCCCCGACAATCATTCACCAGAAGGAGATTGGTATCAAAAATATAGTCTAACATCTCTTTAGCTGGCTCACTTTCCACTCCAAACTGACTAACAGTAGACCTCAGTTGAGACAGTAATTTCCAATCAAGGGCTGTAATAGTAGCCTGCATGCCCCCTTCCTCCTGCAGATTGAATACAACAGGACAAGCCAGCTCGGTAGCAGCGCTGATAACTTCCTTATCTCATTTTTTCATAGCGTCTCTGGCAAGGTTAGCCCAAGCCAACTGCCGCTCCCTTGCAATAGCCCCCGCTAGGTCGTTTTCCACCCCAGGGATCGGCTCATTGATTTTCGGGAGATTATCGGGTGGTCTTGGCCATAGTTTATGTTGTTCAGGGGATGTGGACGCCTCAGAAGCGCTCTGTGTAGCCTGGCTTGAAGCAGAAGAGGGCGGCGAAGCAGGTAATAAGGCCGTCCTCATTGCAGGGGCTAATGGTAATCCCCTGTCCGGATCGTAATCTTTATTACACCCATGAGCAGCGTTAGCCTGCTCGGCAGCTTTTTTCTCAGCCTGAAGCTTTAACCTCTCATTGTGAACCACCCTCCATAATTTACCTAACACTTCTTGGCAGTTTTATCGCCCTCTAAAGTAGCCTCCCTTAATAAATCACTGAATTTACGCCACTCCGTTTAACTCGTGAACCGTAGGGGGCTTAATAAAAATTCCCTATGTTGGAGAATTTTGCTCAGACGTTACTTGAAGGAAAAAAAAAGGCCATGAAAATATATAGCTGATGGAAAAGTAAAAGGCACCTGTAAGCAGCAAATTCCCAAGCCTGATCCTGTAAACAACAAAATTCTCAGGCACGTTTCTGTAAACAGCAGAGTTCTCAGGCTTGTTTTTTGATAACGAGTCAATACCTTGTCCTTAGATGGTTATGGGAAAGCAGAGTGACAAACATGGAGGCCTTGAGAACTGTTCAGGATAATGATCCTGAGCAATTATTGTATATAGCTTGCTGGTTAAAGAGCGCTGTTGGAGATGAAGGGGTGCGAATTTTTATGGTACAGAGAAAGAAAGAGGGGAATGAAGGAGGGGATGACAGGACTAGTAAAAGATGGGATCCCCTGGATTATTTGCCTCCTTCTGCCCATCCACCTTATCATCCTCTTCTTCAAGCACCTCAAATGGCACGTCCGGTTCTTCCCCCAGCTGCCATCTCCCTACCAGCTCTTCAAACTCCTCCTTCTACCTCTTCAGCTTCCGCTATGATAAACCCAGTATCTCCTCCAGTTCCGTCTGCACCACCACAAGTGCCTACTCCACCTGCTGCATTCTCCACCCCTTCTCCAGCTCCACTTAATATCCACTCAGGCCCTTTACCTCCTCCTAGTTGGGACACAAATGCCTCCTCACCCAGCTATCAGCAAATACACCTGCTGATGGGCAGAACGTTCACGTAACCCAGATATCCCTCAAAGTAGTTTGGCATCTTAAGATGGGCCGTACTGTAGTACCAGATCCAAGACCTCCAAGGCAGAGAGACTCTTTCCCCTCAGAGAGGTTCCTATGGAAGGAGTAGCGAGAGTAGTTGGCTTTGTGAATGCTCCCCTAACTGCTTCTGAGGTGAGAGGATTCAAGAAAGAGTTGGGACATTTAGTTGAGGACCCAGTGGGCGTAGCCAACCAAGTGGATCAATTTCTAGGTCCAAATATCTACACTTGGGGAGAGATGAATTCCATCCTGAGTATATTATTTTCCCCAGAAGAGGTCCAGATGATTAGGGTGGCTGGCATAAGAATTTGGGAGAAAGATAACCGTCCAGGACCCCAGGTGCCATCAGGCGAACAGAAATTGCCACTAACGGATCCCAGCTGGAACCCTAATCAGGAGGAGGGGAGGAAGGCCATGATGGAATATAGGTCTTTGATAATACGGACGATCAAAGAGTCAGTCCCCAAAGGAACTAATACCCAATTGGCATTTGAGGGCACGCAGAAGAAAGATGAAGCTCCGTCTGCCTGGCTTAATCGCCTAAGGCGGAACTTCCAGTTGTACTCTAGAATAGACCCAGACACCCCAGAAGGTCAAATGCTACTAAAAGTCCAATTTGTTACCAAATCTTGGCCTGATATACGGAGAAAACTGGAAAAGATGGAAGATTGGCAAGAGAAGGACATAAATGAGTTATTAAGAGAGGCATTGAAGGTGTATTTAAGGAGGGAGGAAGAAAAAGCAAAGGCCAAGGCTAAGATCATGGTTGCTGTAGCTAGAGAAAGTGCAGGGTGGGTGAGTCCACCACCAGGAGGAGGCAAGGATAGGTCAGTACTGTCAGGTACAAGAGTGATGGAGAGACCTCAAGGCCCTTTGAGAGAGCGACATTGCTATTACTGTGGAGAGCCAGGACACGTCAGGAGGTTTTGTAGAAAGCTCAGTCTCGATGCGGCAATAGCCAGGGAACAAGATAATTTAGAAAACATCCTTAGAGGTGACGAGTAGAGGGTCAGGGGCTTTACACTTTAGGGGACCCGATGCAACATCTAGACGAGCCCTTGGTAAACTTTGAGGTGGGACCCCTAAAGGAAGAATTAGAATTTTTGGTTGATACAGGAGCAGATAAGTCCTGTCTCAACAAAGTAACATCTGAAGTTAGACAAAAAAACAGCTAGGTAGAAAGGATATCCAATAGCACCAAAACTGGCCAGTAAGACTAAACCTGTAATAAGTGGTGTGAAAGTAAAAGGTGCCTTATTGTTGTCTTGTGTGTGTGAGAGTGAGTCACAAGCAAAGTCAGCCTCAACTTCCCGGGCAGGTGGGAAGGGGGCAGTGGAAGTGTGTGTGTGACCTGCAAACCAGGCTTGTGTCCCCCGGGCGGGTGGGGGCTGTGACCAAAGTGTGTGTGTGTGACCTGCAAACCAGACTAGTGCTCCCCAGATGGGTGAGGGAGCCGTAGCTGTAAGAGCGAGTGACACGCAGGCAGCCTCACAAGTGAATGTGCACCAGAGGCAACCAGAGTCAGGGCCCTTCCAAGAGGCCCAGAGATACTGAGACCTGTAGGCCAACCTCAAGGTGAAGGGGGGCTATAGGGACCCGTGATTCTCTAGCAATAAGTTTGTGTCTTAAAGGTGTGGAGGAATGTGTGAAAGTGAATGAAAAATGAGAGAGTGAATATAGACGAGTTAGAATAGAAGTGATGTAGATTGTGCATTACAAGTTTTACCACATCTCCTTAGAGAGAAGTGTATTGTGTAGAAGAATGGTGTAAAGAAAAAAAAAATTAAGTGTAAGGGGTTGAAAGAAGTATTTAAGCTGTAAGTGAAAGTAAGAAACAGAAGCAAGAGATAAATAAATAAGATCTTGAAAAACAGAACAGAAAACCAGTGAATTAAATACACAGAAAAATAGGAGAATAAAAGTACTTTGGGAGTTAAGTTAGCTGAGAAATACAACTCCTTGCAAAATACAGAGTATGTAGAGGTTGATGAGAGAAACATAGAAGCAATGGAAAAAGAGAAATTACTGATAACATTAAACAGAGAAGCTGAGTTTTGATAAAATCATTAAATAGCAGACCATTAATACCTGTGTTTGAAAGCCCATTTCAGGTACTCTTACTAATTTGACTGTGAAGACCAAAAAGAAAAATGTTGGACTCACATCACTCTTACCCCCTGGCATTGGACCAGGATTCAACACCAAGTTTTTCCCTCTGGCATTCTGGCATTGGTCCGGACTGCACCCCATTCTCCCTCTGGCATTGGACCAAGATTCAACATCAGGATTTTTCCCTCTGGCATTCTGGCATTGGTCCGGACTGCACCCCATTCTCCCTCTGGCATTGGACCAAGATTCAACATCAGGTTTTTTCCCTCTGGCATTGGACCGGACTCCACCCTTTTCTACTTCTGTCATTGGGCCAGAGTCCACACCACCCACCTCCGGGCACTGGATAAGGATTCATCCACATCACAAGTTAATTCACCTGAGTATACTGGGATTTAAAGTTGACTCTCAGGAGGAAGAGTCAAAAAGACTGAACTGTATGGGAAAAATTGGTATCAGAGTTCTAACATTGCTTAAAATGCTTCAAAACTGTTCTGTGTAAACTATGTTGGTAAAAAGTTTAAGGCTGTAAATAAGTAATTGTGGTTTAAGTCCCCCAATTTAATTCTAAAGACTCCAGGTTAATCCTCTACAGAACACTCCCCTGGGGGGGAAAACCAAAATTGGTAGGGAACAGACCAAGAGAGGTTTAACCAGAGAAGTGGGTAGAAGGGACTCTAAAGAGCTTGGAAGCTTCTCCTCAGTAAAATTCCCCAAGAGGCAAGGCCGGGTGGGCAGGCTGTGCAAGATGACCCATACCGGACTCTTGGGAAGGGTGGTACTGATGGCTCTGATTGCTGGTGGTGCTCTGGGGAGCCCAACTGAGCTGTGCAGTGAATGCTACCAACCCCTCTATAAGGAGGAAGTGAGCTCCTTGTCGAAAGTCCACATCAGTTCTAACCCTGATTGTGTTAACCCCTCCCAATTGGTCCTTTATCAGAAAAATAAGAGAGTGTATTGGATAGCCCAGAATACTGCCACTTTTAGGCAGCGACTCCTAGGAGAGTACCCTATAGGGGAAGCCTGGTTGTGCTTTGAATGTGATGCTGCTGAAACATGATCAGCAGATGTAGTAAAAAGCAAAGAAATGGTGAAAATGGTAAGAAAAATTGTTTGTTACAAGTATTTACATGGTTGTACTAGAAAAGAGATAAACCCCTTTTGGAACACATTTCAGGGGAGCTCTAAACCCCTAGGTTTGATCTCGTCTGGCAACTGCATTGCTAGAGTGATAAAACCAATTTTCTTATTACCCAAAGAAACTGGATCAAGTTTGGGAGTTCCTATATAGAATGATTTGAGAGAAAATAAACAAAACCGGGAAAGTGAAATAGAAATTGAGAAAAACCAATATTGTAAAAGCCAAGTTCAGATCCCAATATCTGTGTTGAACAAAGTCATCCGGCTCCAGGCAGTATTAAAAATCAAGAATTCAATTATTAGGGACATTTCAAACGAAATAAAAGATTAGCATGTGTAGATAATC
This sequence comes from Zonotrichia albicollis, assembly GCF_047830755.1. Classification (NCBI taxonomy): domain Eukaryota; kingdom Metazoa; phylum Chordata; class Aves; order Passeriformes; family Passerellidae; genus Zonotrichia; species Zonotrichia albicollis. Next base: position 21,202,189 of record NC_133830.1, read on the forward strand.
AAGATCAAACTCCTACACTTGATCCCAGTGGGTGGGAGAACTTGGAGATTTTCAGAAGAGATGTATGGGAAAAGGTGGTTTTTCTCGCTGTGTGCGTACTTGGAGGATTGCTCTTTTTACTATGCCTATTTATCTGTCTTAGTAAAACAGTATTTGCTGTGCAGAGCAACCTGAAGAAACCAAGAAAAGTAACAAGGTTAAGTAACCATGATTACCAAAGTGCACAAGAGATTTATACTAGATTCAAAACAAAAAATTGTGAGTTGATGCGAGTTTAAGAATTTAAGCTCGATCAAAGAAAAAGAAGGGGGACTGTTATGAACAAAAATTCGGTTAATATTTTTTTGTGAGAAAGAGCTAAAGGGAGGCAGCCAGATCTCTGTCCCTGCCAGGGTTCTGTGTGCTTTGTTATTGTAATCACGGGTCATTATAGCTTATGACCCCTTTTGTATTAGTAAAGGCCCTGGCTGGGGTGGGGTGATGGCCCTTCCCCGAGGCTAAGGTGTTCTCTTCCCAGCATAGGGAAGGCACCTGAGAGGGTGGGGGGGGGTTATGCAAAGTGACTCCAAGACCAGCATGCTTTTTGGGACCCCAACTCCAAAATGCAACGAGAAAACCCTAAAAACAACAAGCCACCTAAGGGTTGAGAGACTAAAGTGATGTCCGGACGTGAGGAGCCGAGTGCTGAGCCTGCAGAGATGCGGAGTCCCTCTCGCCCTGACCTGAGAGTCGTCCCCGGCTGAGAGACCAAGCCGAATAAGCGAGGAGGGGCAAGATCTGACGGGGGACACCACGCCCTAAAGGCTCCTACAAGGACCCAATCCCCCGGCTCTGTCCCTGGTGGACAGAGCTGCGCATATCCTCCTGCTCTGAGTCGCCCTGGGACACACGACGGGGGCTGCAGCCCTGCCGAGCCGCCCAGTCCTGAGCTGATCATTTTAATAATAGCATTAAAAAGGAGAAGAAGTCTCCTGGCCCTGTTTATTTCAGTTATGTAGAATTTAAAGTCGGTTGAGTTCTGTTAAGGTTAAGTTCTGTTAAATTTAAGTGATTTTACATGTAGGTTCTGTTGATTTGAAAATCTGTTAAGTTTAAGTTCTATTAAGGTTAAGTTTTGTTAAAGTTAAGGTCTGTTAAACTTAAGTTCTGATAAGTTAAGTTCTGTTGAGTTTATGTTCTGTTAAGTGATGGTAAGTTAAGTTTAAATATTTTAAGTGCTTTAAGTTTAAGTGCTGTTGAGTGATGTTAGATGGATTTATGCTAGATGTTTATTTTAAGATCTGCATTTTTTGGGACTATTTGTTTTGCTTGGTATATGCCATATGGTGATGGCATATACCCCGTTTCCCCCACTTCAAATCAATAAGGGACAGAGAATTCCTCAGCTGGTGCCATTTGAGCCAAATGACTGAGGGATTACAGACTGTAAAAGGACAAGAGAGGGGGAAAATGGTTTTGAAGCCACCGGAGGACTTACCTTACTGACTTTGAACCTTTCTGAGAGACCCAAGAAAAGGGTGGAAGTGGAATTTCAAGGACAGAAAGGATCATTTTCAGGATTGTTGGACACTGGGGTCGATTCCAGCATTATTAGCCCTAGCTGTTTGCCTCCTCTCCGGGTTCGTATGAATGAAAAACAGCCAACAGCCTTCTTTTTTTAGTCCACTTACCACCTACCATGCAATGCCTGATAAGGCAGGACATTATGGCTCCATTGGGGGTGATTTTAACCCTTTGGGGTAAAAGCCATTGCTCGGACCGTGGCTGGGGAACCGGGGAACCTTATAGGGATACTAAGTGTGCTTTTAAATGCTTTTGCTTATTTTACCTTGTATTTTTAATTGTATTCAAGATATGGTCAGTAGAATGATAGAAAAGCCCTGGCAGACTAACCTCCTTGAGCAAAACAGAAAGAAGAAAAAAAAAAAAAAACAAAGGGGATTTTGGAGAATTTTGCTCGGACATGGCTTGAAGGAAAATAAAAGGCCATGAAAATATACAGCTGATGGAAAAGTAAAAGGCACCTGTAAGCAGCAAATTCTCAAGTCTGATCCTGTAAACCACAAAATTCTCAGGCACGTTTCTGTAAACAGCAGAGTTCTCAGGCTTGTTTTTTAATAACAAGTAAATACCTTGTCCTTGGATGGTTATGGGAAAGCAGAGTGACAAACATGGAGGCCTTGAGAACTGTTCATAACAGAATGAGAAAAACAAGTCTTGGTCTCAATAACAAACCACAGGTATTGAAAACAAAAGGAGGGGGTGGTGTGTAATCTGTGTCCGATGATGAGCTCGGGTTTTGCAATATGTATGAACTTAATTAACACAGGTGTAAAATGTGCATGTTGGATCAATAAATCGGAGTTCGATGATGATCAAAGGATGGGTCGTCTCCTTTCGCCACCTACAGTGCGACCTCCAAACCGAGTGGTGGCGCATGTGTGATAAGGGTGGTAATGAGGGCAGAGATAGAGATATGACGAACCAAAAATGGGAGGAGATGGCGTTGACACATGGCATATAAGGGGTGACGTTCACTTGGCAAGCTTGTACGTGAAGTGACAAGCGTCCCAGAACTCTGCCCTCCGCACCCTACAGTTATCTTTTGCTTATGCGCTATTATTGGAACCAAATTATCCCTTATTATTATCAAATCATATTGTATCCAATATATAATTTTTTATTTTAACTATTCAATTAAAACTGCTACTACTTTTAATATTGTTTAGTTTTTTTTATGATGGGACAATTGGGCAAATATAACAAAAAGAATCAATAAAATATATTCAAACTGCAACAATCAAGAGCATCTTCAGAGACACAGCCTGACCGACCAGCAATGAAAGCAGGAAAAAAAAGTTTTGCTGAGCAATGGCTCTTTGATGAAGCAAAACATTTACAATCAGGGCAGCCCATTTGTACAGATGGGGGCACACTCTGGGGGTACAACTGAGGCCATGAGGTCACAGCAGGCTCAGGGGTCACAGCAGGCTCAGGTCACAGCAGGCTCAGGGGTCACAGCAGGCTCAGGGGTCACAGCAGGCTCAGGGATCACAGCAGGCTGAGGTCACAGCAGGCTCTGAGGTCACAGAGGTGCCAGACCCTGTGGTTGCACAGCAGCACAAGGAGCGAGCAGTCAGTGCTTGAGCACAACTGTTGCGGCAGCAGCAGCAGCAGCAGCGGCAGCAGTGGTGCTGACATTGGGACAGCGGTGTCAGGACAGCGGTGGCAGCAAGAGCTGAGGGACTGGCAGAGGGCAAGGCACCATGGCCCTTGCTCTGCGCCTCTTCCTCCTGCTCCTCCTGGCCGTGGCCCTGCCTGCCAGGGCTGCCCAGGCTGCTCCGTTGCAAGCGCGGCGAGCAGGTGAATCGGCAGCCTGGCTCCCCTTTCCCGGGACAGCGCTCCCTGCTCCCTGGGAAGCGCTGGGGATGGTTTTCCCCAGGCCTTTAGGGAGGCTTTCCTCTGGGGGAGGGAGAGAGACACCAGGGTCCTGGGCAGCCCCAGTTTCCTCTCCAGGAATGTGTCACAGGGCCTGCAAAGAGGGTGCAGAGTGACCAGGAGCCAGCCCAGAGCTCCCCAGGCCCCTGTGAAGTTTGGCCTTATCCATTCACATCTGGCTCCCATAGCCTTAACCAACCCCCTGGCAGTGCCCAAATCCCAGAGGCAGACGGGGATCCCAACACAAAACGGAAATGGTTCTGATCTGTGCTCCCTTCTAGACTGGAAGTATGACACGGGTGTTTTGGAAGGCCTGATCAATAATGTTGTGAAGTTCTTGGAGGATGCTGGAGGCAAGTTCAATGTGTGCCTTTCCAGAGAGAATAATCAATGTGACAAGAGCTCAATCAAAAGCCATTTCGTTTAACATAATCTTAAGGTTTAAGGATAATGAAAACTTTGCGCTGCTCCTTTCTGGAGCCCTGAGGGATCTCACAGGATTGCTCAAAGTGGGAGGAAGGAGCATTTAGCTGTCCATCCTCCTCCCATGTGCAATGCCACTGTGTCCTTCTGTGTGCTCTGTGCAGTCACAGAGAAGAGCAGAACGGGCAGGTGCCAGGCCCAGGGATGTGCCCCAGGGCTGAGCCTTGCCTGCAGCCTGAGGATCTCCTACAGTGCCACGGCTGCTGTTCTGTCCTGTCTTTCTTTGCAGCTGAACCTGTTGCTGAAGGTGATCTGGCTTCCCAACCCACATCCAGGACTGAGCCTCTGGGAAATGGTGAGGGTAGGTCAAGACCTTTCCCCTGGGAGAGCTGCCAGCTCTGAGCCCAAAGCTCGGCCAGGGGGGCATCGCTGCAGGTGCCAGGACAGAGCCATGCACATGTGTGCCCTCGCTCTGCACCATCCCCTCACCGCTCCTGCGGCTCAGTGGTGCCCGTGAAGCTGAGCGGAGATGGCAGAAGCTTCTGTGGCTGTTGTGTTACAGATGTGTCTGCAGGGAGTTTTCCTGTCCCTGTGATGATCCCTCCACGGAAGCCAGGCTCCCGTAGCAGGGGTGAGTAGTGTGTCCCTGCTGACCCCACAGGCTGAGCACTGCTTCCGTGGCACCCCGTCATGGGAAATGGAACTACTTACTCTCAAGGTCCTCCGAGACGGAAGAACAAACCTAGAGACGAGGAGAAATCACTTAAGTCAAACGACATCTTGAAACAAATACTGGAGATACTGCACAAGGAGAATGGTGAGAGCATTTCCTTCAGCCTTGTCCTGGGGCACAGTAGCTGGGGCTTTGGCTGCACATCTGGACACCCCGATCCCGGCACAGCAGGAAGGGATCCATGGCAGCCTCGCTGCCCCGATGCTGCTTCCATGCCCTGCAGGGCTGTTTCCCAGCCTGGCCTGGCTGCAGCTTCCCCCCAGCCTCTGCAGGAAGGCATTGGGCATCAGCTGACAGGCAGAACAAACTACACAATGGGCAATATACACCCTAAGATCCCCTGCAATTTCCCTGTCTCCGGGCACATCAGGTGGAGGGGCTGGTTGGAGAAGGGACCAGTCTGGGACAATGCCAAAACCCAGGTTGTTTTCTGATCCTTATCCATGCCTTTTGCAATTATTGCCACCTGAAGCCGTCATCTTCCCCATTCCCAATGAGGAATGTTTCCATCTGATGCAACGGTCTCTTTTCCATTCTTCAGAAATGAAAGGAGAGCCTGTGCTGAAAGCTGAGTTCCCTGGAGGAAGCAGAGATTCTGTGCCAGCCTCTGCTGCAGGAAGGGAGGCGATGCCAGGCACAGCCACAGGAGGTAATTGCTGTGCCTCTGGGCCTGAGCCCTGCTGAGGCTTGAGCTGCCCTCCCTGCTGCTCGGCACTGCGGGCACAGCCCGGACAAGACGGGCACAGCCCAGAGGACTTGTCCCGAGCAGGCTCAGGGCACTCGTGTACTGAGCTGTCCTGCTGGGCTCCCTCCGTGGGAGACACGTCCCGAAACCTGGGAGCGGCTGCACGGGGTGCCCATGGTGGGGAAAGGCCAGAGGGGGAGAGCAAGGCTCCAGTGGGTCCTGACAGGGCCTGGCCACGTGCCCTTGAGGACTGGGCAGTGTCCCAGCAGAAGGAGGGCAGGAGAGACAGAGGGAGACAGGGATAGCTGTGGCACTGCCTGCTGCAGTTTCCCTCTGGGCTTTAGAGAGGATTTCCCCCCTGTGTGTGAGGGAAAGAGCCCCAGGGGCCTGGGCAGCCACTCTTTCCTCTCCAGTGACGTTGCAGAATGCAGGGAAAGAGGCTAGAGATTGTTCGGGCGTTCGGAAGCCTGCCCAGAGCTCCTCAGGCCCCTGTGCAGCTTTGGCCATGTCCATTCACACCTGGCTTCCATGGCCTTATCCGACCCCCTTGCAGTGCTCATTTCCCGAAGGCAGAAGGGGATCCCAGCAAACCATGGAAAATGTGCTAATCTGTGCTCTGTTCTAGATGAGGTTGCTGGGGAGGATTCTCCATTAGCTTTGCTGCAGAAAGTTTTGAAGCCGTTGCAGCCTCCTGCAGGTATGTTCTGACGGTCCCACCAAGGAGTAACCATTGAAAACCTGGCAGGACCAGGTGACAGAAACTTCTCTGTCTGTTGAGTTACAGGTGCTACTGCAGGGAAGACTTTTGCTGCTCCTTTTCTGCTTCCTGAACGCAAGCCCAGCACCCATCGCAGGGGTGAGTAGTGTGTCCCTGCTGACCCCACATGCTGAGCCCTGCTTTTGTGCACTCCAGTCATGGGAAATGAAACTACTTTCTCTTAAGGTCCTCCAAGGGGGAAGAACAAACCTAGGGGTGAGAAGAAATCGCTTAAATCAAACGACATCTGGAAACAAATGGTGGAGGACCTGCACAAAGAGAACGGTGAGAGCATTTCCCTCAGCCTTGTCCTGGTGCTCAGCAGCCGGGGGCTTTGGCTGCACATCTGGACACGCTGTGCCTGGCACAGCAGGAAGGGATCCATGGCAGCCTCGCTGCCCCGCTGCTGCTTCCACGCTGTGCAGGACTGTTTCCCAGCCTGGCCAGGCTTCAGCTTCTCCCCAACCTCTGCAGGAAGGCACTGGGCATCAGCTGACAGGCAGCCCAAACTGCACCACTGTAGCAGGCTCCGAGCATGCTAGGGCCCCATGGAGGGCCGAGGCTTAAAGATAGGAATTGCCAAGTCATGATGAAGTGGTAATACAAGCCCCTGCCTTCCGGCTTTCGGACCCCAGCATATCTCTCTGTAGCCCCATAGGTCACTTCCCCTTAACCCCTACTATTGTACAAGTATGGATCCCCTTATAACCCATATATAGAGCTGTTTTAGACCATTCTGGAGGAGAGCCATCTCTAGAACCCTTCACAGACCCCTCAAGAAAACCCTCGCTGTGGAACGCCAGGACGTTTCTCCTCCTCTCTCGCAACATCTGCTTCCCGGCTAGCCTGCAAGGCGCCTTAGCAAGCAAATACCTAAAACCATAAGAGAGGTGATAATCGCTAAAGACCTGATATCCACTGGGCTTGCTAAGGTTGCCAGCGGCTGAGCGTGGCCTGGGTACTCGGACACTCTGTCCCCATGAAGGACAGAGGTATCCAGCCCGTGCTGCCTGCTCGGGGGCAAATTAGCCTAGCAGGGAACCCACGATACACCAGAGGCCCAGCACGCCCTGAGATCCCCCGCAATTTCCCTGTCTCCTGGCACATCAGGTGTAGGGGCTGTTTGGGGAAGGGACCAGTCTGGGACAGTCCCAAAATCCAGGGTGTTTTCTGATCCTTATCCATCCCTTTTGCAACTATTGCCACCTGAAGCTGTCATCTTCCCCATTCCCAATGAGGAATGTTTCCATCTGATCCAGCGGTCTCTTTTCCATTCTTCAGAAATGAAAGGAGAGCCTGTGCTGAAAGCTGAGTTCCCTGGAGGAAGCAGAGATTCTGTGCCAGCCTCTGCTGCAGGAAGGGAGGCGATGCCAGGCACAGCCACAGGAGGTAATTGCTGTGCCTCTGGGCCTGAGCCCTGCTGAGGCTTGAGCTGCCCTCCCTGCTGCTTGGCACTGCGGGCACAGCCCAAACAAGATGGGCACAGCCCAGAGGAATTGTCCTGAGCAGGCTCAGGGCACTCGCGTACTGAGCTGTCCTGCTGGGCTCCCTCCATGGGAGACACGTCCTGAAACCTGGGAGCGGCTGCACGGGGTGCCCATGGTGGGGAAAGGGCAGAGGGGGAGAGCAAGGCTCCCGTGGGTCCTGACAGGGCCTGGCCACGTGCCCTTGAGGACTGGGCAGTGTCCCAGCAGAAGGAGGGCAGGAGAGACAGAGGCAGGCAGGGATAACTGTGGCCCTGCCTGCTACAGTTTCCCTCTGGGCTTTAGGGAGGATTTCCCCCTGTGTGTGAGGGAGAGAGCCCCAGGGCCCTGGGCTACTCCCGTTGCCCCTTCCACAGATGTTGCACAGAACCTGCTAACTGCGTAGAGAGTGACCAGGAGGCTGCCCAGAGCTCCCACGTCCCCTATGCAACTTTGGCCATGTCTATTCACGTCTGCCTCCCATGACCTTATCCGATCCCCTTGGAATGCCCATTTCCCAGATGCAGAAGGGGATCCCAGCACACCCTGAAAAATGTTGTCCTCTGTGCTCTGTTCTAGATGAGGTTGCTAGGAAGGCTTCGCCATTAGATTGGCTGGATAAAGTTTTGAAGCCCTTGCAGCCTCCTGCAGGTATGTTCTCACTGTCCCACCAAGGATTAATCATTGACAACCTGGCAGGACCAGGTGACAGAAACTTCTCTGTCTGTTGAGTTACAGGTGCTTCTGCAGGGAGGACTTTTGCTGCTCCTTTTCTGGTTCCTGAACGCAAGCCCAGCACCCATCGCAGGGGTGAGTAGTGTGTCCCTGCTGACCCCACAGACTGAGCCCTGCTTTTGTGCCATCCAGTCATGGGAAATGGAACTACTTTCTCTTAAGGTCCTCCGAGAAGGAAGAACAAACCTAGAGGCAAGAAGAAATCACTTGACTCCAACAACGTCTGGAAACAAATTGTGGAGGAACTGCACAACGGGAATGGTGAGAGCATTTCCCTCAGCCTTGTCCTGGGGCTCAACAGCCGGGGGCTTTGGCTGCACATCTGGACACGCCATGCCCGGCACAGCGGGAAGGGATCCATGGCAGCCTCACTGCCCTGCTGCTGCTTCCACGCCCTGCAGGGCAGTTTCCCAGCCTGGCCTGGCTGCAGCTTCTCCCCAGCCTCTGCTGGAAGGCATTGGGTATCAGCTGACAGGCAGAATAAACAACAACAGACCCTGAAACTCCCCACAATATTCTGGTCCTCAGATTAGGAAAATGAGGTGGTTTGCAGCAGGGAGTGATCTGACCCAACCCCAAAAACCTGGCCATGTTCCAGGTCTTTAACAAATACTGCCTCCTGTAGATGCCAGCACCCAAATAGCAAACAGCCCCCTCTGATGCAGCTGTCTTCCCTTCCTTTCTCAAGAGATGCACATAGAGGTTCTGTGGAAAGCAGCATTTCCTGAAGGAAGCAGTCGCTCTTCGTTGCCAGCCCCTGCCACAGGAAAGGAGGAGATGCCAGACACAGGCACAGGCACAGAAGGTAATTGCTGTGCCAGGCTCCGCCCTTGGCAGGGCTGTGTGGCAGCAGCTCGTGCCCAGGGCCTGCCCTGCACAGGCCCGGCAGCAGCCAAAGCTGGAGGTGCCTTTGGAGCTCGTTCACAGCCCCGGGGAAAGGGGACTCGTGCACCAACGTCCCTCCCGCTGCAGCTGCTCCGGAGCTGGCCCTGAGTGCCCAGAGGCCCAAGGCACAGGAGCAGCCCCGAGCGGGAGCCCTGCCGCGAGCCCAGGGCCAGAGCCAGCCTTGGCACAAAAGGAAACAGTTCTCATCTTGGTTTGCTTCCAGACTGGGATACAGGGATGGCTTCTCCATTAACCTGGAGGTTTGAAATTGTGAAGCCCACTGAGAGTTCCGCAGGTGCGTTCTCACGGTCCCACCAAGGCATAATCATTGACAAGCTTGCAAAAACCAGGTGACAGAAGCTTCTGTGGCTGTTCAGTTACAGATGTGACTGCGGGGACAACTTCACCGACTCCTGGCCTGGACAGTGAGAACCGAACCACCTCCCATCGCAGGGGTGAGTAGTGTGTCCCGGCTGGCCCCACAGACTGAGCCCTGCTTTTGTGGCATGCATTCATGGGAAATGGAACTACTTTCTGTCAAGATTCTCCAACAGTAAAGCCCAAACACACAACAGACAAGAAATTCCAGAAGCCATTTGAAGTCATGTGGCAACTGCTGAAGGAAGTGCTTCAGGGAGGACAAGGTGGGTGCATTTCCCTCAGCCTTCACCTGGGGCTCAGCAGCCGGGGGCTTTGGCTGCACATCTGGACATGCCAAGCCCGGCACAGCAGGAAGGGATCCATGGCAGCCTCGCTGCCCCGCTGCTGCTTCCACGCTCTGCAGGGCTGTTTCCCAGCCTGGCCTGGCTGCAGCTTCTCCCCAGCCTCTGCAGGAAGGTATTGGGCTTCAGCTGAAAGGGAGCCCGAACAGCATCATGGGCCATGCACACCCTGACATCCCCTGCAATTTCCCTGTCTCTCAGCAGATCAGGAGGTGCACAGTTGTTTGTACAAGGGAGTGCTCTGGCCCAATCCCAAGGGCCTGGGCCTTTTCCTCATTCTTATCCATGTCTTTGAGAAGCATTGCCTCCTGAGCTGTGCCCTTTCCGGTGGGAAACAGCCCCATCTGATGCAGCGTTCCTTTTCCTTTCTCCAGAAGTGGATGCAGAGGCTGTGCTGAAGGCGGCATTTCCCACAAGCAGCAGCCATTCTGTGCCAGCCTCTGCTGCAGGAAGGGAGGCGATGCCAGGCACAGCCACAGGAGGTAATTGCTGTGCCTCTGGGCCTGAGCCCTGCTGAGGCTTGAGCTGCCCTCTCTGCTGCTTGGCACTGCGGGCACAGCCCGGACAAGACGGGCACAGCCCAGAGGAATTGATCCAAGCAGGCTCAGGGCACTCGTGTACTGAGCTGTCCTGCTGGGCTCCCTCCGTGGGAGACACGTCCCGAAACCTGGGAGCGGCTGCACGGGGTGCCCATGCTGGGGAAAGGGCAGAGGGGGAGAGCAAGGCTCCCGTGGGTCCTGACAGGGCCAGACCATGTGCCCTTGAGGACTGGGGTGTGTCCCTGCAGAAGGAGGGCAGGAGGTACAGAGGGAGGCAGGGATAGCTGCGGCACTGCCTGCTGCAGTTTCCCTCTGGGCTTTAGAGAGGATTTCCTCTGTGTGTGAGGGAGAGAGCCCGAGGGCCTTGGGCTGCTCCAGCTGCCCCACCAGGGACATTGCCCAGGACCTGTGCAGAGTGGCCAGGAGCCAGCCCAGAGCTCCCCAGGCCCCTGTGCACCTTTGGCCATGTCCATTCACCCCTGGCTCCCATGGCCTCACCCGACCCCCTTGCAGTGCCCATTTCCCAGAGGCAGGAGGGGATCTCAGCACAGCATGGAAATGGTTCTGATCTGTGCTCTGTTCTAGACTGGAATCGTAACATGGATTATTTGGATGCCCTGCTGGAAAATGGCTTGAAATTCCTGGAAGATGCTGGAGGCAAGTTCTCAGTGTGCCTTTCCTGAGACAATAATCAGTGTCCATGTGACAGGAGCTCACTTGCCTCCATTTCCCTTAACATAATCTCACAATTGAAGGAATCTGGAATTCCTGTGCTGCTCCTTCTGGAGCCCTGAGGGATCCCAGAGGATTGCTGTCAATGGGAGGAAGGAGCATTTAGCTGTCCATCCTCCTCCCATGTGCAATGCCACTGTGTCCTTCTGTGTGCTCTGGGCAGACACAGAGAAGAGTAGAACGGGCAGGGGCCAGGCCCAGGGCTGTGTCCAGGGGTGAGCCTTGCCTGCAGCCTGAGGATCTCCTACATTGTCACGGTAGCTGTTCTGTTCTGTTTTTCTTTGCAGCTGAACCTGTTGGTGAAGGTGATCTGGCTTCCCAAACCACGTCCAGGACTGAGCCTCTGGGAAATGGTGAGGGTACGTCAACGCCTTTCCCCTGGGAGAGCTGCCAGCTCAGAGCCCAAAGCTCGGCCAGGGGGGCATCACTGCAGGTGCCAGGACAGAGCCATGCACGTGTGTGCCCTCGCCCTGCGCCATCCCCTCACAGCTCCTGCGGCTCAGTGGTGCCCGTGCAGCTGAGCAGAGATGGCAGAAGCTTCTGTGGCTGATGTGTTACAGATGTGTCTGCAGGGAGGACTTCTGCAGCAGCTCGGCTGGATTCTTGGCACCAACCCAGCGCCCATCACAGGGGTGAGTAGTGTGTCCCTGCTGACCCCACAGGCTGAGCCCTGCTTTTGTGGCATCCAGTCATGGGAAATGGAACTACTTTCTCTAAGGTCCTCCAAACTGAAAGACCCATGATAGTGCAGCCAAAACATCTCTTGACACAAATGCATTCCTGAGACAAACACAGAATGGGGCACAGGCAGGACAAAGAAGGTGCATTTCCTGAGCCCTGACCTGGGGCTCAGCAGCCGGGGCTTTGGCTGCCCATCTGGACACCCCGTGCCCGGCACAGCAGGAAGGGATCCATGGCAGCCTCGCTGCCCCGCTGCTGCTTCCACACCCTGCAGGGCTGTTTGCCAGCCTGGCCTGGCTGCAGCTTCTCCCCAGCCTCTGCAGGAAGGCATTGGACATCATCTTCCACACAGCCAAACCGTACCACGGGCTATGCACACCCTGACATCCCCTGTAAATTCCCTGTCTCTGAGCAGATCAGGAGGCACAGCTAATTGGAGGAGAGAGTGTTCTGGCCCAGCCCCAACAGCATGAGCATTTTTCCAATCCTTACACTGACTTTTATAAGCATTGCCTCCTGATGATATCACCTCCCTAGTGGGGAATGTTACCATCTGATCCAGCTATGTCCCTTTTTCAAGTGATGGACCAAAAATCTGTGCAGAAGGAGCCACAGCCCGGAGGAAGCAGGGGGTCGGTGTCAGGCTCTACTGCAGGAACACATGTGATGCCAAGCAAAGGTGAAAGCACAGAAGGTAATTGCTGTGCCAGGCTCAGCAGGGCTCAGTTCTTGGCAGGGCTCTGTGGCAGCAGCTCTTCCCCCAGGGCCTGCCCTTGCACAGCCCGGCAGCAGCCAAAGCTGGAGGTGCCTCTGGAGCTCGTTCACAGCCCCAGGGAAAGCGGACTCGTGCACCAACGTCCCTCCCGCTGCAGCTGCTCCGGAGCTGGCCCTGAGTGCCCAGAGGCCCAAGGCACAGGAGCAGCCCCGAGCGGGAGCCCTGCTGCGAGCCCAGGGCCAGAGCCAGCCTTGGCTCCCGACTGGGCAGGGGCTGCACTGGGTCCTGACAGGGCCTGACTCTGTGCCCTGGGGCTGGGGGAGCTGTCACGGGGCAGGGAGGGCCAGGGCTGGCAGTGGCTGCTCAGGGAGTGTCCCGTGGACACTGCAAGCAGCCACTGCCCAATCTGCCCACTGCTGCGCTGCCCCGGGCTCTCCTCCCGACCTGCTGGGCTTTGTTGGGTGGCACAGCCTGTGCCAAGGGGCGGCAAGGTGCCTGCAGGCCCCAGCTCTGGGGGAAACAGAGAACATCCTGCCCACATCCACCCTGCTGCCAGCTCAGCAGTGCAGCACAGCACGGGCTCACGCTCCCCATTGCTCCCACAGGTGCAGCTGGAACCACAGCACATGTTCCTGATTCCCAGAAGGGCCCTGGAGGGGGTTTCTGTCAGGGAACAGGCTGCTGGCTGGGGTTACTGGCAGGCCTACTTCTTTTGGAGCTTGTCTTCATGTTGTGCTGCTTTGGAATCTGGTATTCCTGGAAGAGAAACGGGTGAGTGTTTTGTTGCTCTCCCCCTCAAACAGCTTCTTTTGAAAGTCTACTGCAGACAGGAAACATTTCCAGTGAGGCTGCAGTGTAGGTGTGGCCAGTCCATGATTGTCCAAAGAACAATGCTGAGGGTTCTGCTGCTGCCCAGAGCTTTCATTGGCTTCCTCATTGCTGGGCCTTGTCCTGGCGGGCCTGCTGGGGCTGCAGCCACTGCTGGCTCCCACTGAGGCTGCCTGGCCCAGAGCAGCCCCAGGGGCACAGGGCAGAGGCAAAGCACGGTGGGGAGGAGAAAGAGCAGGGACGAGATTGCCCTTGAAAGGCAGAGGCACTCTGGGGCCTGCTCCTGCCCAGCGAGCCCGCCCAGAGCCGTGGCCTGCTCGCCGGGGCCTTGAGGGGCAGCTGTGCAGCTGGGCCAAGCTGTGCCAGCAGCTCCAGCCGTGCTGGGGAGCCTTGCCAGCTCTGGGCCCTGCTGTGCAGGAGGCTCCCTGTGTGCCACTGGCAGCTGGGGCCTCAGCCACCTCCTCTCTCCACAGATCCACCTCTGGACAGCAGTTTAAAGGCGGCAGCACCTCACACCCGCAGGGCCTGGGCAGCCCTGTCAGGAGTTCTGAGAAGAGGACCCTGGAACAGCCATCTAAGAAGAAACCTGCAATTCTCCCAGTGTAGATCCCACTGCCACCTCTTCTCCCCATCCGTATCCCTGAGCTGCCCTCATCCCCTTTTCGATCTTCCTCTGTCTCGCCCCAGCCCATTCCCGACTTCTTCCATAGACCCCAGCAGCAGCCCAGCACCCTCCAGCCCCTCCTGAGACCAACATGTCCCTTCCTCTGCCCCTGAGCCCCCTGGCCCTGCCCTCTAAACAACCCTGTAGGTTACAACCCTGTGAAAAACACCAATTACTTGTTTTTAAAATTTTAAAGTTTAATAAAATAGTTATATAAATAGTAACACAATTAGAGCAATGATGATTTGCACAATTTGAATTAGGATAATATGAGACAATTGAAACAAGGAGTTACAGACGTCCGGGCACCTTTTTCTGGGCAGCACATGTTCAAAAGAGGACACCTGTTATCAGAGGATTAACCCTAAAAAACAATGCCCTGTTGGATAGTCATTCACTTCATACATGAGGCATAAATTCCGTTCAAATACAGGATTCTGTCCTCTCATCATCAACTTCTTCCTCTGAATCCTAACAGTGCCTTCGAGGCGGGAAGAAGTTTGTTTCTTCTTATTAGAGGGCAATGAATTCTTTTCCTCTGACAGATTTATGTGTCCTGTGGCTGCTATCTTGCTGTGAGTCCTTTCTTTAAAAAAAAGTATCTTGCATAGCGTAGCTTCTATTTTAATGTTTTTTATAAGCTAAAACTATTTTTAACACACTACTTAAAAGAATTAATAGAGCATTACATTCTAACACAAAACCTATAATATTCATTTTAATATTTGCGAAAAGCCAATCATAAAGTACGCATTCTTCACACCCCCCCCATCACTCCCATTCCCACCCAGGTAGGTGATGACCCCTTCTTCTATTGCAATAAAGAGATGCAGCTGTCACCCCAGTGTCCGGGTGGCAGCAGCAGCAAAGCCCAGCCGGCAGCAGCACAGGCTCAGCTCCGTGCCCAGGAGCAGCCGTGGATGCCCACGGTGTGGGCAGGCAGGAGCCAGGCAGGGGCTGCTGTGACCAGCGGCGGGGTCCCCAGGGCTGGGGCAGCCCATGCTGAGCGTCCCTGGGCTGAGGGCACCTTTCCTTCCCTGGCATCATCTGGGCCTGCACCTCCTCCAGCGGCAAGCCCAGGAAAAGAGGGAAGCCAACAAGAGCATCTCAAGGGACACAGCCTGACCAGCAATTCCAGCAGGTAAAACAAAGCTCCTCCCTAATTAACACACACTTGATAGAACCTAATTCATGGGCCATCACCAATGCGGGGTGCTGCACAGGGTCTGCTCCTCTGGATGACGGCCAGAAGGGGAAAGAAGGGAAGGGCTGTGTGGCCTTGGGGCCCGATGGGACTGATGAACAGCCCTAGAGGCACAACAGCCCAGCTGCAGCCACACTCCGTTTCCTGCTCAAAACACTCGCCGTAGCTGCCCCGGCCTTCCCGTAAGGCACCTGGGGGATTTGGAGGCCCTCATAAGGCACACGAGGGGCTGGGGTGCCTTGTGGGACACACAGGGATATTTTAGGCTCACTCTGAGGCACGGAGGGCGCTGGGGTCCACTAAAAGTCATGCAAGGGATTTGGAATTTTGTGTGAGGCATGCAGGAGGTTTGGGATCTCTCCCAAGGTGTGCAGGGCGCTGGGGTCTCTGCTGAGCCACATAACGGAGTTGTGGGGTTGATTTCACATGTGGAGAGGGCTGTGGGCTCTCATAAGCATCCCGGGGCTTTGCGCCCCTCCTGCTGCCCGCAGTGGGGCGGGAGTCTCTGCTGAGGCCCGCAGGGCTCGGGGCCCTCCCGCGCTCCCTCCCGAGGCCCGTCCGGCTCGGGGCTGCCGCGGCCCAGGGGCGGCCGTCGTGCCGGGACGGCGCTGGCGACGGGCCGAGCCGGAGCTGCCCCGCCGGGTCGCGCTGCACGGGCACGGCACGGGCGGCGCTGAGCGCCGGGCAGGCGGCGCCACAGCCCCGGCCCTGCCTCCTTCGGGAACGGGCACACACAGCCCCGCAGGCAGAGCGCCGGCTCCGGGCTCCGCTCGGCGCCCGAGGGGACGGAACGATGCCACAGGAGCCTGGGGAGCCCCACGCAGGGCCCTGGCGCTGCCCGCCCGCCTCTCCTGTGGCCATGCCGGGCGGCAGGGGCTCGCTCTGGGCGAGCTGCCGGCTCCTGCCACTGCCCTGACAACGCTGAGGGGCGTTCGGGGCCGGGACTGGGCTTGACAGGTAGACAATTCATAGGAGACTTCCTCAGGCCTTTTACAAGATTTACTGCGAAACAACTTATAATCCCAGGCTATATCGTGTGGTTTACCGCCTGGGGATTTGCAGTCTCGTCCCGCGGCCACAGCAGCTGACAGGTGCCGGCTAGCCGCTCCCGGAGTGACCCGTGGAGACCCCGAATCCCTCCCAGGTTTGCTGCCAGGACCCCGAGCTCTGGCTCCGTCTGCGGCGTAGTGACGCAGGCGAGAGCAGCACTGCCAAGCACTGAGGCGAAGGAAGGAAGGACTGGACACACGTAGGAATGCCGAGGCGCTTTACTGACCCAGCCAGGGCCAGTAACGGTATCACAGAAAAACTTTTGGGGAGGCACTTATAAAGGCGAAGGGCGTGACACGAGGGGACACAAGGGACCAATGAACAAGGCCCAGGGGAGGAGCGAGGGAACAACCGAACCAATACCAACGGCACAGGGGAGGGAGAAGCGTCAGGGGACAAATCATGTGTTAAGTAAGGCAAGATTGACACAGAAATTTCTCGAAATGAAAGGGGGCTGGTTACAATGATGGACAGGTAGCTGGCGGGAAGAAAAAAATTTTATGAGGGAGAACATGGGGGGAACCGAGGGTCAAACCAAAATCTTAATTTCCAAAAAGAACCAACTTTACAATAAAACCCGTATAAAACACACAATGCCACAGGGATTCCTTGAAGATGCTTTGTAACTCCCCGTGGTGCCGGGCCAGGCCGGGTCCCAGCGAGCACCGACACCCAGCAGCTCTCGTGTATGCAGCACGGCTGGCACCGGGAACACGAGTCATCATCCCTCCAGCTGCCCGCTCTGCCTGCAGGCTGTCACGCAGCAGCAATGCTCCAGCCAGAACAGGCATTTTTACATGCTCAGCACCACGTGCTCTTGTGGTCCTGCTAGTGCATCAGAGAGAAAAGCCAAATGTGACAAACTAAGCCTGACTGTAGGAGAGGGATGGCTCAGCAGAGGGTCTGGGGACCTGAGGTGCCAGCCTGCGCCCGGGCACTCGGACACAGCCGCAATACCCCAGACTGTCACGCTTCACCTAGGAGAGTATCAAAGCCCAGGGGTTCTTTGTTCAGAGTTCCCCAGAGGCACCAGCTCAAGCTGCCACTGTTCCACCACCATAAAATTGTTTTAAGGATACAGAGGTCTGACACTCTGCTATGGAGGACATTCCACATTTCCAATCTTTTGCACATTTAGGAATGTGATAAACAGGTATGATTCGTTCTGATAAAAATGAAAACAGTAATCAATGTTGATACAGTAATTAATATTTGAGAATAATAAATAGTTTAAAAGTTGTAATGCCAAAGAAGAGAGGGAAAGGAGGGGCTCTACCCCCTCTTCCCAGCAGATGTTCTCAAGGACCACAGGAAAGCTGCTGAAGATACAGTTGCTAAAAATGACCAAAGAACCTGATTGGATCCAAGAAAATGCTAATTATAAGGGACTTATTGCCTTGATATGTAGATGCAGTGATACGTTAGTCTTGGCTTACACTGTACTGGCTTGGTGCGCATGTGTAACCCAAAGGTGAATTAAAGAACAACGAAGAAGACTACAGGGCCTTATTCAGTGACGACCCCCAAAGACTTGTGCGACCTTACAACCGAGTGGTGGCACATGCGTGATAAGGGTGGTAATGAAGGCGGAGATAGAGATATGACAAACTGAAAACGGGAGGAGATGGTATTGATACATAGCATATAAAGGGTGATTTTCACTTGGCAAGCTTGTACGTGAGGTTGGAAGGGTCCTTGAACTCTGCCCTCCGTACCCCGCAGTATGTTTTGCTTATGCACTATTATTAGAACCAAATTATTCCTTATTTATATATTTTCTAAACTATTCAAATAAAATTGCTGCTTCCTTAAATATTGTTAGGTTTCATTTTAGGATGGGATAATTGAGCAAACATAATTTTTGTGGCGTAACCAGGGACTCTCTCAGCTCCAGGGAGGTGGATAGTTTCTGAGAAGGAGCTCCCCACCAGACTTTTAAGTGGTCCCAAAGCTAGACCACTCTCTCTTGGGAAAAGAGAGTCTTTTTTTTACAATAACGCATAGGCAAATTAGTTTTTAAGAGCGCGCAAGAGATGCTCCCATCAGAGTGCTGGCTTATAGGAGAGAGAGTACCCATAGAAAACTGCTTTGTGCACGAAGACCCTCGTGAGAAAAGGAGGTTGTGAGTATCACGGGGTTTTGGGTCGGGAGCGCCTGTATGCATGTGTGAGTGTGTGTGGAGTGTCTGAGACGGGGGCTGGGCAGACCCCCGAAGCAAGTGGGACCTCCCAGTACCGCGTTTTCACGTTCTCCGTGAGGAGACCGGCCGGGAAAGGAGGGAAGCGAAAGACAAGTGAATGAGTGCGGACCCTGGGAGGGTTTGACCCAGGGGGAAGGAGGGGATCCCTGGTCCAGGCACCTGTGGGACAGTCCTTGGGCAGGAGGTATTGACTCAGCAGGGAGACTGAGAAAGAGAGTGAATGAATAGGTTCAATTTCTTTGGAGGGTTTGGTAGCTGGCAATTTAGTATGTGATTAGATGGTGAGAGGACGGGGCTAATAGATTGAGAAAGAGGGAGAGATAGGAGTGGAACAGGTAGATTGAAAAGGCAGTGTGACAGAGTAGTAAGTGAGGAAGTTGAGCCACGAGGTGTGTGTGGGAAACTAAGACTCTCCTGGTACCGGGGATTTCTTAGTTTGTTGCCGCCAGAAATGGGTCAGGGAAAGAGTAAGTTCCTTGACCAGGGTCTGCGGATTGTGTGAAAAATTCACAGTGGTTTGAGGTATCTGGGAACCGTGAGGGGGGTTCTCAGAGGGGGAGCATTCCTCAGGAAAACCCACTGGGGATGATAATACGGTTTTGGGATGAATGGGAATCCCAAAGCGGACAAAAAGCAAACAGAAAATAGTTAAGTATTACATATTTAAATGGACAAAGGAAATGATCCAGAAAGATAATTTATATTGGCCCAAGTTCGGATCATTTGAGAATTAGATTTTCCAGGCTCTAAATATATATGTGAATTCAAAAGACCCTGTTAATCAGGAGGGGAGTGAGTATGCTGCCTTTTGGAGTCCCGAGGGGAGACATCAGGAAGAAGCTGGAAAAATTAGAACACTGGCAGGACAGGGGACTTCAGGAGTTACTGAGAGGAGCACAGAGGATATATGTGAACAGAGATGAGGAAAAGCAGAAAGCAGATGCCAGAATTTTGGTGACTGCAGTTAGAGAAATGCAGGCAGCTTTGAATACAGAAAAAAAAATCCGCAGGGAAAAACAAACAGCAGATGTCTGCATCGATTTTTAGGAATACAGGACCTCTGTGTGGTTTTTCCCGCCGCAAGAAAAGGCGCTTACAAATTTCTTGCCCTACCTTGAAGGGTGCAGGACCCACCTGTTTTCACTATCATAAAAAGGAACACCTACCAAAAAAACCAAAAATGGTTGCAGGAAGAAACAGCAAGATGAGGAAACTTTTCAGGGAGGTCAGGGGCTCTGTTTAATGAAGGGGACCAAAACACCACCAGAAGAGCCCTTGATAAGTTATATTTTTAGTCAATAAAGGAGTTTCTCCCCCGACAGTGACAAAATTACCCCAGGGATGTGAGATAAGTAGTGAGCGAGTTTCAGTAATCGCAATTACAGGAGAGGCTTTCCCTGTTCCTGTAATAAAAGGAGTGCAAATTGAAACAGGTGACAAATTTAGAGTAAATGATTTATTGTTGATACCAGAAGCCGAGAATAATTTGTTAAGCAGAGATCTAATAATAGCCTTAAATTTACAGATAAAACCCTGTGAAGGAAAACTTAAAATTAATTCTTCACCTGAAGAAGATAATCTAGAAATTAATGACACGGGTTGGCATTCAGGTGAAGTGGGAAAAAGTTTAGGGTAAAGGAGTCTGGTCCCCTTAGTCCCTCATGGTGAGCATAAGCCTGTGAATTTTATGCATTACTCTGTGCATTATTAATACTAAAAGGGCAAGAAGGGACTATTTATACAGACTCCAAATATGCTTTTAGTGCAGTACCTACTTTTAGAAAAATTTGGAAGGAAAGGGGACTTATAAACACTCAAGGGAAAGGGTTAATACCCGGGGGATTGATAATTCAGATACTTGAAGCTTTAAAAGGCTCAAAGAAAATAGCAGTAGTTCATGTAAAGGAACACCAGAAAGGGAGGGATATTAGAGTCAGAGAAATAATTTGGCTGATGAAGAAGCAAAAAGAGCGACCTTAAGAAAAAGAGATAATGAAATCATGACCTTACAAAAAACAGAAATTCAGCAGGAGACACTTTCCCTTCCGCTAGCAGAACTGGCAGCAATAAGGAAATTAGGAGCAACATTTAAGGAGGGAAAGTAAGTGTGGAAGCAAAGGGAGTCGACCACATCCTTACTGATCAGCATCGAACTCCGATTTATTGATCCAGCTTACACACTTTTATAGTAGTGTTGATTAAGCTCATACATATTGCAAAACCTGAGCTCATCATTGGTTACAGATTACACACCAACCCCTCCTTTGTTGCGAATACCTGTGGTTTCTTGTTGAGGCTAACATTTGTTTTTCTCATCCTGTTGTTGACTTGTTATTAACCATTCTCAAGGCCTCCATGTTTTCCACCATGCTTTCTCATCACTACTCAAGGTCATGGTGTTTACTGTTGTCAAGGAAAAGCCTGAGAACTTGCTGCTTACTGCTGCCTTTTACTTTTTAACCAGCTGTATATGTTCATGGCCTTTTTTCCTTCAAGCCATGTCTGAGCAAAATTCTCCAACAAATTCCCCGTTTTTCTTTTTTACGCAGGGAGGTTAGTGTACCAGGTTTTTTCTATCATTCTACTGACCATATTTTGAATATAATTTAAAAATACAAGGTAAAATAAGCAGAAGCATTAAAAGCACATCTAATATCTCTATAGCATATGTCACAAGGTTCCTCAGCCACGGTCCAAGCAATGGTTTTTACCCCAAAGGGTTAAAACCACCCCCAACGGAGCCATAATGTCCTGTCTTATCAGACACTGCACGGTAGGTGGTACTTGGATAACTGAAAAAGAAAGCTGTTAGCTGTTTTTCATTCATGCGAACCCGGAGAGGAGGCGAACGGCTTGGGCTAATAATGCTGGAATCGGCTCCAGCGTCCAACAAGCCTGAAAATGATCCTTTCTGTCCTTGAAATTCCACTTCCACCCTTTTCTTGGGTGTCTCAGAAAGGTTCAAAGTCAGTAACGTAAGTCCTCCGGTGGATTTAAAACCATTTTCCCCCCTCTCTTGTCCTTTCATAGTCTGTAATCCCTCAGTCATTTGGCTCAAGTGGCACCAGCTGAGCAATTCTCAGTCCTTTGTTAATTTGGAATGGTGGGAAAAGAGTATGCACCATCATAACATATAGTCCACACCAATGACGCCAGGCAGAACAAATAATCCCAACAAAACGCAGATGATCTTCCGAACAGCAAAGCACCCAGTTTGTCTCTGTGAATCCCTGTCGGGATTTTCCGTGGGTGCGGGGTCATCAGCATAACTCCTACGGCGGCTGCCAGTTCCAAGCCACGGCTCCCTGTGGTGGCTGGTTGGAGACAGGAGAGGGTGCTGATGCTGCAGTGACGACTTCTGTTGGTGCGTGGTCACTGCTGTTCTGGCACCAACTAGGTGTTGGAGGCAGTGCTGCTGACGTTTGAAGAGGTGCAAGAGCAGCTAACACCTGATTTTGAGAGGTCTTTGCCTGTTCTTGTAAGCTTAGCCCTATTTGATTGATTGCATCTACTACAAAGGCTTCTGCTCCTGTTGGCCCCAAGGCCATCCTCTCTAATGCCTCCACTATAATCCAATTGGCACCCAGAGTATTAAGCACTCTCCTAGTAGTAGAATTACAATTTTGGAGAGCACACTCCTTGAGTAATGCCTCCCTAAGATATTCTGGCACCCCAGCCCTTTCAATTGCAGCAGCAGCCTTATCAATACATGACCCAAATGACTCTTCTGCCCCTTGCTTAATTCCCATATACATGGGTATCCCTCCTGGCTCTTTTACACTCTCTATAGCAAGCCTGACCAACCTCATGGCCTCCCAGCACTTCTCTTGCCCTAACAAGGCTTGCGCCTCAGTACGAAGAAAAGGTCCCAGGCCCATAAGCTCATTAACAGTTATGCCATGGAGAGGGTCTCCGGGCTGCCTCTGGACCACCACACACTCATTCACAAGCCCCTGCCAATGCACATTAAATAACAACTGCTGATGTTGAGTAAAAATCAATTTAGCTAGTCCCCGACAATCATTCACCAGAAGGAGATTGGTATCAAAAATATAGTCTAACATCTCTTTAGCTGGCTCACTTTCCACTCCAAACTGACTAACAGTAGACCTCAGTTGAGACAGTAATTTCCAATCAAGGGCTGTAATAGTAGCCTGCATGCCCCCTTCCTCCTGCAGATTGAATACAACAGGACAAGCCAGCTCGGTAGCAGCGCTGATAACTTCCTTATCTCATTTTTTCATAGCGTCTCTGGCAAGGTTAGCCCAAGCCAACTGCCGCTCCCTTGCAATAGCCCCCGCTAGGTTGTTTTCCACCCCAGGGATCGGCTCATTGATTTTCGGGAGATTATCGGGTGGTCTTGGCCATAGTTTATGTTGTTCAGGGGATGTGGACGCCTCAGAAGCGCTCTGTGTAGCCTGGCTTGAAGCAGAAGACGGCGGCGAAGCAGGTAATAAGGCCGTCCTCATTGCAGGGGCTAATGGTAATCCCCTGTCCGGATCGTAATCTTTATTACACCCATGAGCAGCGTTAGCCTGCTCGGCAGCTTTTTTCTCAGCCTGAAGCTTTAACCTCTCATTGTGAACCACCCTCCATAATTTACCTAACACTTCTTGGCAGTTTTATCGCCCTCTAAAGTAGCCTCCCTTAATAAATCACTGAATTTACACCACTCCGTTTAACTCGTGAACCGTAGGGGGCTTAATAAAAATTCCCTATGTTGGAGAATTTTGCTCAGACGTTACTTGAAGGAAAAAAAAAGGCCATGAAAATATATAGCTGATGGAAAAGTAAAAGGCACCTGTAAGCAGCAAATTCCCAAGCCTGATCCTGTAAACAACAAAATTCTCAGGCACGTTTCTGTAAACAGCAGAGTTCTCAGGCTTGTTTTTTGATAACGAGTCAATACCTTGTCCTTAGATGGTTATGGGAAAGCAGAGTGACAAACATGGAGGCCTTGAGAACTGTTCAGGATAATGATCCTGAGCAATTATTGTATATAGCTTGCTGGTTAAAGAGCGCTGTTTGAGATGAAGGGGTGCGAATTTTTATGGTACAGAGAAAGAAAGAGGGGAATGAAGGAGGGGATGACAGGACTAGTAAAAGATGGGATCCCCTGGATTATTTGCCTCCTTCTGCCCATCCACCTTATCATCCTCTTCTTCAAGCACCTCAAATGGCACGTCCGGTTCTTCCCCCAGCTGCCCTCTCCCTACCAGCTGTTCAAACTCCTCCTTCTACCTCTTCAACTTCCGCTATGATAAACCCAGTATCTCCTCCAGTTCCGTCTGCACCACCACAAGTGCCTACTCCACCTGCTGCATTCTCCACCCCTTCTCCAGCTCCACTTAATATCCACTCAGGCTCTTCTCCCCCTCCTATTGCTGCCCCTTTACCTCCTCCTAGTTGAGACACAAATGCCTCCTCACCCAGCTATCAGCAAATACACCTGCTGATGGGCAGAACGTTCACGTAACCCAGACATCCCTGTAAGTAGTTTGGCATCTTAAGATGGGCCGTACTGTAGTACCAGATCCAAGACCTCCAAGGCAGAGAAACTCTTTCCCCTCAGAGAGGTTCCTATGGAAGGAGTAGCGAGAGTAGTTGGCTTTGTGAATGCTCCTCTAACTGCTTCTGAGGTGAGAGGATTCAAGAAAGAGTTGGGACATTTAGTTGAGGACCCAGTGGGCGTAGCCAACCAAGTGGATCAATTTCTAGGTCCAAATATCTACACTTGGGGAGAGATGAATTCCATCCTGAGTATATTATTTTCCCCAGAAGAGGTCCAGATGATTAGGGTGGCTAGCATAAGAATTTGGGAGAAAGATAACCGTCCAGGACCCCAGGTGCCATCAGGCGAACAGAAATTGCCACTAACGGATCCCAGCTGGAACCCTAATCAGGAGGAGGGGAGGAAGGCCATGATGGAATATAGGTCTTTGATAATACGGGCGATCAAAGAGTCGGTCCCCAAAGGAACTAATACCCAATTGGCATTTCAGGGTACACAGGAGAAAGATGAAGCTCCGTCTGCCTGGCTTAATTGCCTAAGGCGGAACTTCCAGTTGTACTCTAGAATAGACCCAGACACCCCAGAAGGTCAAATGCTACTAACAGTCCAATTTGTTATCAAATCTTGGCCTGATATACGGAGGAAACTGGAAGAGATAGAAGAGTGGCAAGAGAAGGACACAAATGAGTTATTAAGAGAGGCATTGAAGGTGTATTTAAGGAGGGAGAAAGAAAAAGCAAAGGCCAAGGCTAAGATCATGGTTGCTGTAGCTAGAGAAAGTGCAGGGTGGGCGGGTCCACCACCAGGAGGAGGCAAGGATAGGTCAGTACTGTCAGGTACAAGAGTGATGGGGAGACCTCAAGGCCCTTTGAGAGAGCGACATTGCTATTACTGTGGAGAGCCAGGACACGTCAGGAGGTTTTGTAGAAAGCTCAGTCTCGATGCGGCAATAGCCAGGGAACAAGATAATTTAGAAAACATCCTCAGAGGTGACGAGTAGAGGGTCAGGAGCTTTACACTTTAGGGGATCTGATGCAACATCTAGAAGAGCCCTTGGTAAACTTTGATGTGGGACCCCTAAATGAAGAATTAGAATTTTTGGTTGATACAGGAGCAGATAAGTCCTGTCTCAACAAAGTAACATCTGAAGTTAGACAAAAAAACAGCTAGGTAGAAAGGGTATCCAATAGCACCAAAACTGGCCAGTAAGACTAAACCTGTAATAAGTGGTGTGAAAGTAAAAGGTGCCTTATTGTTGTCTTGTGTGTGTGAGAGTGAGTCACAAGCAAAGTCAGCCTCAACTTCCCGGGCAGGTGGGAAGGGGGCAGTGGAAGTGTGTGTGTGACCTGCAAACCAGGCTTGTGTCCCCCGGGCGGGTGGGGGCTGTGACCAAAGTGTGTGTGTGTGTGACCTGCAAACCAGACTAGTGCTCCCCAGATGGGTGAGGGAGCCGTAGCTGTAAGAGCGTGAGTGACACACAGACAGCCTCACAGGTGAATGTGCACCAGAGGCAACCAGAGTCAGGGCCCTTCCAAGAGGCCCAGAGATACTGAGACCTGTGGGCCAACCTCAAGGTGAGGGGGGGCTATAGGGACCCGTGATTCTCTAGCAATAAGTTTGTGTCTTAAAGGTGTGGAGGAATGTGTGAAAGTGAATGAGAAATGAGAGAGTGAATATAGACGAGTTAGAATAGAAGTGATGTAGATTGTGCATTACAAGTTTTACCACATCTCCTTAGAGAGAAGTGTATTGTGTAGAAGAATGGTGTAAAGAAAAAAAAAATTAAGTGTAAGGGGTTGAAAGAAGTATTTAAGCTGTAAGTGAAAGTAAGAAACAGAAGCAAGAGATAAATAAATAAGATCTTGAAAAACAGAACAGAAAACCAGTGAATTAAATACACAGAAAAATAGGAGAATAAAAGTACTTTGGGAGTTAAGTTAGCTGAGAAATACAACTCCTTGCAAAATACAGAGTATGTAGAGGTTGATGAGAGAAACATAGAAGCAATGGAAAAAGAGAAATTACTGATAACATTAAACAGAGAAGCTGAGTTTTGATAAAATCATTAAATAGCAGACCATTAATACCTGTGTTTGAAAGCCCATTTCAGGTACTCTTACTAATTTGACTGTGAAGACCAAAAAGAAAAATGTTGGACTCACATCACTCTTACCCCCTGGCATTGGACCAGGATTCAACACCAAGTTTTTCCCTCTGGCATTCTGGCATTGGTCCGGACTGCACCCCATTCTCCCTCTGGCATTGGACCAAGATTCAACATCAGGATTTTTCCCTCTGGCATTCTGGCATTGGTCCGGACTGCACCCCATTCTCCCTCTGGCATTGGACCAAGATTCAACATCAGGTTTTTTCCCTCTGGCATTGGACCGGACTCCACCCTTTTCTACTTCTGTCATTGGGCCAGAGTCCACACCACCCACCTCCGGGCACTGGATAAGGATTCATCCACATCACAAGTTAATTCACCTGAGTATACTGGGATTTAAAGTTGACTCTCAGGAGGAAGAGTCAAAAAGACTGAACTGTATGGGAAAAATTGGTATCAGAGTTCTAACATTGCTTAAAATGCTTCAAAACTGTTCTGTGTAAACTATGTTGGTAAAAAGTTTAAGGCTGTAAATAAGTAATTGTGGTTTAAGTCCCCCAATTTAATTCTAAAGACTCCAGGTTAATCCTCTACAGAACACTCCCCTGGGGGGGAAAACCAAAATTGGTAGGGAACAGACCAAGAGAGGTTTAACCAGAGAAGTGGGTAGAAGGGACTCTAAAGAGCTTGGAAGCTTCTCCTCAGTAAAATTCCCCAAGAGGCAAGGCCGGGTGGGCAGGCTGTGCAAGATGACCCATACCGGACTCTTGGGAAGGGTAGTACTGATGGCTCTGATTGCTGGTGGTGCTCTGGGGAGCCCAGCTGAGCCGTGCAGTGAATGCTACCAACCCCTCTATAAGGAGGAAGTGAGCTCCTTGTCGAAAGTCCACATCAGTTCTAACCCTGATTGTGTTAACCCCTCCCAATTGGTCCTTTATCAGAAAAATAAGAGAGTGTATTGGATAGCCCAGAATACTGCCACTTTTAGGCAGCAACTCCTAGGAGAGTGCCCTATAGGGGAAGCCTGGTTGTGCTTTGAATGTGATGCTGCTGAAACATGATCAGCAGATCTAGTAAAAAGCAAAGAAATGGTGAAAATGGTAAGAAAAATTGTTTGTTACAAGTATTTACATGGTTGTACTGGAAAAGAGATAAACCCCTTTTGGAACACATTTCAGGGGAGCTCTAAACCCCTAGGTTTGATCTCTTCTGGCAACTGCATTGCTAGGGTGATAAAACCAATTTTCTTATTACCCAAAGAAACTGGATCAAGTTTGGGAGTTCCTATATAGAATGATTTGAGAGAAAATAAACAAAACCGGGAAAGTGAAATAGAAATTGAGAAAAACCAATATTGTAAAAGCCAAGTTCAGATCCCAATATCTGTGTTGAACAAAGTCATCCGGCTCCAGGCAGTATTAAAAATCAAGAATTCAATTATTAGGGACATTTCAAACGAAATAAAAGATTAGCATGTGTAGATAATCAAGATCAAACTCCTACACTTGATCCCAGTGGGTGGGAGAACTTGGAGATTTTCAGAAGAGATGTATGGGAAAAGGTGGTTTTTCTCGCTGTGTGCGTACTTGGAGGATTGCTCTTTTTACTATGCCTATTTATCTGTCTTAGTAAAACAGTATTTGCTGTGCAGAGCAACCTGAAGAAACCAAGAAAAGTAACAAGGTTAAGTAACCATGATTACCAAAGTGCACAAGAGATTTATACTAGATTCAAAACAAAAAATTGTGAGTTGATGCGAGCTTAAGAATTTAAGCTCGATCAAAGAAAAAGAAGGGGGACTGTTATGAACAAAAATTCGGTTAATATTTTTTTGTGAGAAAGAGCTAAAGGGAGGCAGCCAGATCTCTGTCCCTGCCAGGGTTCTGTGTGCTTTGTTATTGTAATCACGGGTCATTATAGCTTATGACCCCTTTTGTATTAGTAAAGGCCCTGGCTGGGGTGGGGTGATGGCCCTTCCCCGAGGCTAAGGTGTTCTCTTCCCAGCATAGGGAAGACACCTGAGAGGGTGGGGGGGGGTTATGCAAAGTGACTCCAAGACCAGCATGCTTTTTGGGACCCCAACTCCAAAATGCAACGAGAAAACCCTAAAAACAACAAGCCACCTAAGGGTTGAGAGACTAAAGTGATGTCCGGACGTGAGGAGCCGAGTGCTGAGCCTGCAGAGATGCGGAGTCCCTCTCGCCCTGACCTGAGAGTCGTCCCCGGCTGAGAGACCAAGCCGAATAAGCGAGGAGGGGCAAGATCTGACGGGGGACACCACGCCCTAAAGGCTCCTACAAGGACCCAATCCCCCGGCTCTGTCCCTGGTGGACAGAGCTGCGCATATCCTCCTGCTCTGAGTCGCCCTGGGACACACGACGGGGGCTGCAGCCCTGCCGAGCCGCCCAGTCCTGAGCTGATCATTTTAATAATAGCATTAAAAAGGAGAAGAAGTCTCCTGGCCCTGTTTATTTCAGTTATGTAGAATTTAAAGTCGGTTGAGTTCTGTTAAGGTTAAGTTCTGTTAAATTTAAGTGATTTTACATGTAGGTTCTGTTGATTTGAAAATCTGTTAAGTTTAAGTTCTATTAAGGTTAAGTTTTGTTAAAGTTAAGGTCTGTTAAACTTAAGTTCTGATAAGTTAAGTTCTGTTGAGTTTATGTTCTGTTAAGTGATGGTAAGTTAAGTTTAAATATTTTAAGTGCTTTAAGTTTAAGTGCTGTTGAGTGATGTTAGATGGATTTATGCTAGATGTTTATTTTAAGATCTGCATTTTTTGGGACTATTTGTTTTGCTTGGTATATGCCATATGGTGATGGCATATACCCCGTTTCCCCCACTTCAAATCAATAAGGGACAGAGAATTCCTCAGCTGGTGCCATTTGAGCCAAATGACTGAGGGATTACAGACTGTAAAAGGACAAGAGAGGGGGAAAATGGTTTTGAAGCCACCGGAGGACTTACCTTACTGACTTTGAACCTTTCTGAGAGACCCAAGAAAAGGGTGGAAGTGGAATTTCAAGGACAGAAAGGATCATTTTCAGGATTGTTGGACACTGGGGTCGATTCCAGCATTATTAGCCCTAGCTGTTTGCCTCCTCTCCGGGTTCGTATGAATGAAAAACAGCCAACAGCCTTCTTTTTTAGTCCACTTACCACCTACCATGCAATGCCTGATAAGGCAGGACATTATGGCTCCGTTGGGGGTGATTTTAACCCTTTGGGGTAAAAGCCATTGCTCGGACCGTGGCTGGGGAACCGGGGAACCTTATAGGGATACTAAGTGTGCTTTTAAATGCTTTTGCTTATTTTACCTTGTATTTTTAATTGTATTCAAGATATGGTCAGTAGAATGATAGAAAAGCCCTGGCAGACTAACCTCCTTGAGCAAAACAGAAAGAAGAAAAAAAAAAAAAAAACAAAGGGGATTTTGGAGAATTTTGCTCGGACATGGCTTGAAGGAAAATAAAAGGCCATGAAAATATACAGCTGATGGAAAAGTAAAAGGCACCTGTAAGCAGCAAATTCTCAAGTCTGATCCTGTAAACCACAAAATTCTCAGGCACGTTTCTGTAAACAGCAGAGTTCTCAGGCTTGTTTTTTAATAACAAGTAAATACCTTGTCCTTGGATGGTTATGGGAAAGCAGAGTGACAAACATGGAGGCCTTGAGAACTGTTCATAACAGAATGAGAAAAACAAGTCTTGGTCTCAATAACAAACCACAGGTATTGAAAACAAAAGGAGGGGGTGGTGTGTAATCTGTGTCCGATGATGAGCTCGGGTTTTGCAATATGTATGAACTTAATTAACACAGGTGTAAAATGTGCATGTTGGATCAATAAATCGGAGTTCGATGCTGATCAAAGGATGGGTCGTCTCCTTTCGCCACCTACAGTGCGACCTCCAAACCGAGTGGTGGCGCATGTGTGATAAGGGTGGTAATGAGGGCAGAGATAGAGATATGACGAACCAAAAATGGGAGGAGATGGCGTTGACACATGGCATATAAGGGGTGACGTTCACTTGGCAAGCTTGTACGTGAAGTGACAAGCGTCCCAGAACTCTGCCCTCCGCACCCTACAGTTATCTTTTGCTTATGCGCTATTATTGGAACCAAATTATCCCTTATTATTATCAAATCATATTGTATCCAATATATAATTTTTTATTTTAACTATTCAATTAAAACTGCTACTACTTTTAATATTGTTTAGTTTTTTTTATGATGGGACAATTGGGCAAATATAACAAAAAGAATCAATAAAATATATTCAAACTGCAACAATCAAGAGCATCTTCAGAGACACAGCCTGACCGACCAGCAATGAAAGCAGGAAAAAAAAGTTTTGCTGAGCAATGGCTCTTTGATGAAGCAAAACATTGACAATCAGGGCAGCCCATTTATACAGATGGGGGCACACTCTGGGGGTACAGCTGAGGCCATGAGGTCACAGCAGGCTCAGGGGTCACAGCAGGCTGAGGTCACAGCAGGCTCTGAGGTCACAGAGGTGCCAGACCCTGTGGTTGCACAGCAGCACAAGGAGCAAGCAGTCAGTGCTTGAGCACAACTGTTGCGGCAGCAGCAGCAGCAGCGGCAGCAGTGGTGCTGACATTGGGACAGCGGTGTCAGGACAGCAGTGGCAGCAAGAGCTGAGGGACTGGCAGAGGGCAAGGCACCATGGCCCTTGCTCTGCGCCTCTTCCTCCTGCTCCTCCTGGCCGTGGCCCTGCCTGCCAGGGCTGCCCCGGCTGCTCCGCTGCAAGCGCGGCAAGCAGGTGAATCGGCAGCCTGGCTCCCCTTTCCTGGGAAAGCGCTCCCGGCTCCCCGGGAAGCACTGGGGATGGTTTTCCCCAGGCCTTTAGGGAGGCTTTCCTCTGGGGGAGGGAGAGAGACACCAGGGTCCTAGGCAGCCCCAGTTTCCTCTCCAGGGATGTGTCACAGGGCCTGCAAAGAGGGTGCAGAGTGACCAGGAGCCAGCCCAGAGCTACCCAGGCCCCTGAGCAGTTTGGCCTTATCCATTCACATCTGGCTCCCATAGCCTTAACCAACCCCTTGCAGTGCCCAAATCCCAGAGGCAGACGGGGATCCCAACACAAAACGGAAATGGTTCTGATCTGTGCTCCCTTCTAGACTGGAAGTATGACACGGGTGTTTTGGAAGGCCTGATCAAAAATGTTGTGAAGTTCTTGGAGGATACTGGAGGCAAGTTCAATGTGTGCCTTTCCAGAGAGAATAATCAATGTGACAAGAGCTCAATCAAAAGCCATTTCGTTTAACATAATCTTAAGGTTTAAGGATAATGAAAACTTTGCACTGCTCCTTTCTGAAGCACTGAGGGATCTCACAGGATTGCTCAAAGTGGGAGGAAGGAGCATTTAGCTGTCCATCCTCCTCCCATGTCCAATGCCACTGTGTCCTTCTGTGTGCTCTGTGCAGTCACAGAGAAGAGCAGAACGGGCAGGTGCCAGGCCCAGGGATGTGCCCCGG